>NC_139021.1:175085329-175562822 GCF_964662115.1 Mustela nivalis
GTTTCTCACTGGTAGGGAAAAGAGCTACAGAAATGGAAAAGGGAAAGTCTAGAATATACCCTATGGTGCTGGAATGGAACTGAGGTATCAGTGTGAACTAATGGGTCTTAACATTGCAGACCACTCAGTATAAAAACAGGTACAGGGGTGTGTGTGTCTGTCTGTCTGTCTGTCTTACCTCTGTCCACTACAAGGACCTAGAAGCAATGACAACCCAGTTGCAGTAAGTTATTAGCATCTAGATATTGGTTTCTAAATACTATTATCCATTAAAATGAAAGATTTCCTTGGAGAAACTGCTGATTCTGGGGTGGGGATAGGAAAAGTACAAAGATGAACCTAGAACATCTTGTGCCCAAAAATAAGAAAGTGCTCAAAAATAATGGAGACATATCAAAGGGACTTGGGAGCTTGAAGGTATCTCATGGCAAAATCTGGGACACTTGAAAACCAAAATATATAATGATAGTAAAGGACTATATCTTATGGACTATACTAAGAATTCATGAATCCATACTGATATAAATGAGCAAATACATATTTGTATACATACATGAATAAATAGATAAATAAGGAAAAGCTCTTCTTTACAGAAGAAAGTCAACGAATAAATGTAGAAGAAACAATGGCATTATAAAATCACCATTGTGATAGCAACTGATTAAATAATCAATGGATGCTCAAGTCAGTGGGTGACATTTTTATTTTGACTTGATCACAAGGCATCTTTGTATGATATAGTTATTATTTACAAAGGGCAAAAGAGTGACTTTACAGTGGAGAAACCTAGCAAGCAACTTCCATCAAATAATCAACTTTAACATCATCAGTAATAGGTCAGATCTATAGCATGTTCCTCTTAATATGATAAAGGAACAGAGCACAACACCATTTCTGCAAAAAAGCGCCCAGACTCTGAATCCAATCATGAGGCAACAGCAGACAAACCCAAAGGAGGGACATTCTAAAAAATGACTGCTCTAGAGTCTTCCAAAATACAAGTTCACGAACTATAAAACAAGTCGCAGAAACAGTTTCGGTTTTTTTAAAAACTAAAGTAATGTGACAGCCAAATGCAACACATGACCCTGGGTTTCCTTTTGCAATAAAAACATTTATCCTGTGTCTTTATGATTGAATTCATGGACACTTGGAACCTGAATGTGGTCAGATATTGGAAATAATGGGTAGTGTTAACTTCCTAATTTTGGATGCTCTCTCACTATGTGGGAGGTCTTTGTTTTTAAAAAGCCACACAAAAGTAGGTAGGAATAAAGTATTAGTCATGTCAGTAAATGACTCTCAGCATTTCTGCAGAGTAAATAATGCAGAAGTATAGAGAGAGAGCGGAACAAAGCAGATGTTAAAGATTACCATTTGGAGCTTGGGGAAGGGTAATCCCAATTCTTTGAACTATCCTTACAACTTTATGAAAGTCTGAAATTGTGTGAAAATTTTAAAAAGTTAAAACAAAAAGAAGAGTGTTGAAGCTTTAAAACAGAGCCAAGAATTCAGTGGTACTCATCCTACCGAGAGGTAGGTCAGTGTCCTTTCCCCTTGATAGCGGGTGTGCTTGTGTCTCTGTCTACTTTGAACTATGAGGGAAACAACACCATGAGAATTCAAGACCAGGTCGGCAAAGAGGACCATGCAGCTTTCACCTTTATAACTGGAAAGCTTGCTCTCACCGCCCAGAGCCACCCCGAGACCATCATGCTGCAAAGACCACATAGAAACTTCCAGCTGCCAATGGTGTCAGATGCACAGCCCCAGCCCCGGGGCCAGACAATGAGTGAAGACGCCATCTTGAAGCGGATCCTTTCACCCCACCTATTCTCACCTGCAACAATTTAACATCATCCCCAGCCCTAAGAGTCACAGCTGAGGTCTTTGCCAACATGAAAGAACAGAAAAGAGTACCCCTCTGTGCCTCCCAAATTCCCAACCCACAGAATCCATGGGCGTAATAAAAACCATTGCTGCTTATGCTGCTTGGTCTTGGGTGGTTTGCTACACAGACTTAGGAAACCAGAACAAATAGCTAACACTTCTACAGCACCAACTACCGGCCAGGCAGTGGTGCTGAGCACTGCACCTGGATTGTCTCCCATACCCCAAAGCCCTTGCCACAACGCTCTGTGACAGACACTATTTTCTTCCCATCTTATAGATGAGGCAGTTGACGCCCAAAGCATTTTTTGTAACTTGCCCAAGGTCAAAAAGTTGGGTAGATTATAAAACTTGGACTTTTTCATAGGAGTCTACATTGCCACCAGAGAGCATCCTGCTATATGTTGTCTCCCTAAATGCCTTTGCCTAAATGCCTTTGGTTCTCATTTATCCAACAAATAAACAACATTAGGGGCTGGAAACACCAGGGTGGGCAACATAGATACCGTTCCTGACTTCCCAGTTCTTACAGTCTGGCGGAACATACAGACACACAGCAACCAAAGGAGCTATAAAATAAAGATGTGTGATTCATGCCAGGAATGAAAAGGGAACACGTTGTGTTTCAGCTGAGCAAGTCAGCAGTATCGGGAGGCTGGAGTCCTTCTAGAGCAAAATTCCAGGATCCCAGATGCCCCTGTCTTACCCTCACAGACAGAAGGATCCCCTCTTACTTTTTAGATAAGCTAGAATGCAGACAAATCTCTGCCTGGGCTGGTTCTAACCCATTGGGCACAAGGCAGATGAATGTGTGCAGGTATTTCCCCAAAAGTAGCCCCCCCCACCAAGGGAAGGGAATTGTAATGAAATATGATCGCTGTTCCTCTAATTCAATGAGCAGAAAAAGACTGGTTTCAAGTGCTATATCCTATCACCACCATCACCCCCAAAAAAGTAGTTCTGAGAGAGCCTAGGAATCTGTATTTCTCCCAACTGGTCATGACTTCGGAGTTCTCAGGGCCAGCAGAGGTGTCCCATCACACTCAGTGGAGCCCAGAGCTGCAAAAATTCAGCCCAGACTTGGTGCCAAGAGCCCGTAATGTCTCCTCCCTACCCTCACTGCCCCTCCCAGCTCCCCCAACTGGGGACCTGTGGGAAGCTAGCAGTCCAAGCTGGAGGTGTGGCCACCTTGCTGAGCCCAGGAGTCACTTTCCTTCCACAGCTTTGGCCTGACATCTGGTGGAGAAAGGGGAAGTGGCACATTTCGTCATGTAGGAGGGTAGCTGGAGCCCCGGGCAGACATCACAGGAGATTTTCCTTGCACTGAAAGGAAGGTTCCAGAGAACGAACTCAAAGGGGAGGGAGGGTGTTCCCTCGGACCAGTAAGAACCACCATGTCTTGGATGGTTCTACACTAACCCATCAACTCTTTCAAATACAGCCACCAGGTAGGTGAGAGCTTCCTCAGATGAGGAAACAGCCCCTGAGAAAGGTGCAGTGGTTCTTCCAGGTCGGGCAGCGGGGCGGTGAAGGAGGAGGATGTAACCCAGTGTTGTCTGACTTCAAAACCATGTTCTTCTTCTTTTTTTTTTTAAATGGTTCTTACCAGCTCCGCCATTTTGTCTCTCGGCACAAGCCAAATGAGACATGGAGGAGAGGGAGTCTTCATGGGAGCCATTCACATCCGTCCAGTCCGCTGCCAGGCATTTCCTGAGCTAGGGTCAGGGGTTCTGAATTGTAGGCTGGGCATCCAATCCTAACAGATGTTCTCAAAACTGCCTGACGACAGATAGCGGGAGGCTGCATGACACTCACACATTCTGGACTTGATCTCGTGTCCCCGGGACCCTCTGCCAGGGAAGAGGGGTGGGGATCTGCATTTCAATCTGCATGCCAGGTGATGGCTCACTTTGGGTTGATTTGGGAAATTGTGACTGTTTCCTGCACAAGTCGGGGGGTGTTGCCTCATTAGCAGAGTGGTCTTACTAACCCCTGGTCACCAGGTGTGGCTCTCCTCACACCAGAAAACAAAGTCCAAGAAGTGGGGGCCTCCTGTGCTCCTCCCAGAGCCCAGGGCCTCAGATAGGGCCTGAGGTCACTTCTCATCCTGGTCATTGAGCCACATGCCTTGTGGCTCAAAGTGCCACACGGTCCGCTTGGAAGCTCACTCGGAGTTTCTCCAACTTAACATGCCCAAACCAGAACTCCTGACCTCCACACCAGACCTGCTGCCCCTCCTCCTCCCCGCCTTTCGTCCATGATGCTACTGTCGCAGCTGTCCAGACCGAAGCCACGGAAGCCATCCTCGTCTCCCCTCTCTCCCTCACCATCCTCCACATCCAATCCACGGGCAAGTCCTGGCACAGATCAGATGCCAGGCTCGTCCCCTCTGCAACCACTCAAGACCAAGCCTTCCTCGCAGCCCACCTGGACCTGAACAGGAGCCCCTAACCATCCACTCTCCTCCTCCCTTTCCTGGCCTCTCAGGCCATTGCCCGAAGGGAGTCTTTAAAACAGAAAATGAAAAATTTTTTAATAGGAAAGAAAAGAAGAAGAAAGAAAATCAGATCGAGTTTGCCTCTGCTTAATTCTCTGAATGGTGACCCACTGCAACCAAAATAAAATGTTAATCCCTTACTAGAATGTCCTCCCCACGAAGGGAAGGAATATTTTCTTTTTCTTTTTAAGATTTTATTTATGTATTTATTTGAGAGAAAAAGAGCATAAATAGGGGGAGGAGCACAAGAGGGAGAAACAGGCTCCTGGCTGAGCGGGGAGTCCGACCGAGGACCACGGGATCACGACCTGAGCTGAAGGCTGCTGCTTTAAAGACTGAGCCACCCAGGTACTCTGAGAAGGAACATTTTCATCTCGCTTTCTGCCCTACCCTCATGACCCGGAGCAGTGTCTGGACCTGGCTCATCAAGACTCATTTCCATAATTAATTATTCCTTTACAATGACGCAGGCTGTTCCCTCTTGTACTTTCTACAAATGAAGCAGCTGCCAAGTGTGACACAGGAGAGCATAACAGCCCAAAGTGGGACTAGAGAGGGGGGACGTGGAGTGAGAACGGGCATGGCTGCACACAAGCAGGGAGAAGGCTAGGGACCGGGTGCCCCCTTCCTTTGATGGGGTTTCTCCCAGCGGAAAGAAAATCAGGTGCTCATCCAGCTTAGCAGATTACTGACAAGTATGGGTCCCAGAGTCCTGGACTCTTGCCGCTTTGGTGGTGGGTGAGGCAGCTTGTCAGAAAAGCACAAAGTCATAGCTTTGATGGCCAAGCAGACTCCCCGGGGCTCTGGGTCTGTTAGCGAGCCGAGCGGCTCTCCCTGCCTGGGTGTGCAGAGACTTCAGTCCCGAGACTTCAGTCCCGAGAACACAGATGGTAGCGGCGGGCGGAGGGCGTTCTCGGACTTCAGCCGCTGCAGAGACATGGAGAGATAATGACTCTCTCATCGGCTGAGGGGCGGATGGTAAGGGGCTGTAACAATCCTAAAATCCTGGATAAGAAGACAAATTATAGACCAGCTGTGAGAAAAGAAATGTCTACATTGACAAAACTGAGAATATGCCAGAGATTGTTAGCCCAAGGAATGTGTTCATAAGAAGACATAGAGCAGGTAACGGAGAATCTGGAAGAAAACATTAACTAATCATTCATCAAACATTTATGGGATGCCGGCTCTGGGCTGGTCTTTCAGGGGAATGATGCCTCTACCTCTGGGGCCCCCCATAGGATACTTACATTCCTTCCCCACGCAGTATTGCATTATCTGGGCGGGGGGCTCCTCTTGGTGAGGACTGTCATTTCTGTGTCCCTAGCAGAGAGCCAACCCTACTCAATACTGAGGGGAAGGGAGGGGCGGGGAAGGTTTCCCCGGGAGAAAAGATCATCCTATGAAAATACCACTCTTTATCACTAGGTGGCGCTCACGGCTCACACAGCTTTGGACACAGACCTGGAGCACCGAATGCTCTTAAAGATCATGTAAATCCCACCAGGTTTTTATTTGTTTTTAATATCTGAAGGGGAAGCTGATGTTCTTAATCAGCTTTCCCCTCCCCAGCCTCATCAAAATCTCATGGGTTTTTACAGATAAACCCAGCTTGTCTGTAAACAAGCTGTAATATGGACTTCCGTTCATTGAGCCTCATTCTGAGCTCATTCTGTCTAGATGGTCAGGACATGTGGGGTTGATCTGCTGCTATCTGGAAAGCAAGCATCTCCATTCTGAGACAGCGGAGGCCAGGCTAGATACTGTTGTCTTGCTGGCCCTGAACTAATGGGTCCAATCCAAGCCCATTCCATGACCTTTATTGGAATTACTACATTTAAGAAATTCCTTTACGGTGGGCTTGCAAGTCATAAGGCTGTAAGCCTGAGCTTCTAGAAAAGAGTTCTGAGAACTGACAAGAAGGAAACAGATGGTTGGGGACCTCCCGTGAGTCCCAGGATCCAAGCCTAAGCCCGCTCTGGACTCCCCAGTGCCTTCAACCAGCATTAGCCAATAAATTTTCGTCTGCTTAAAGCCAGGCTCAGTGGGGTCCTCTCTCTCTTGACATGGAAAAAGCTCCTACTATCACATATGAAGAAAGGTCCTTGTCACCTGATCTGAGTTTCTAGACCAAAGGCAGAAATATATGTTCAGTCTCTAGAGTTAGCTGCCCATATTTGAACCAGGAGCTTCAAGCAGTCACTTTAGGAAGCCCAGAGACGGCTTTGGAGCTGCCCAGAAGCTGGAATCCAGACACTGTACTGGTACGAGACATCTCTGGGCTTCAGGAGCACAGAAGGAAAAGGCAACCTCTGAGTGCTCGCTCTGTGGTGGTACGGAGGATGACAAAAGCTAATTTTTCAAATGAAAACAGGATCTCAAAGAGGTATCAGCACCCCTATGTTGGTTGCAAAACTATTCATAATAGTCAAGATATGAAGACAATCTAAGTGTGCATCAACAAGTACAAGGATAAAGAAAATGTGAGATTATGTGCATACATTTTATACATATATATACATATACATATATGTGTGTGTATATATATATATAATCATATGTTATATATTTAATCTCACATTTTCTTTATCCATTTAAATACTATTGAGCCATGAGAAAGAAGGAAATCCTGCCATTAGTGACAACAAGGGTGAATCTTGCAGACATTATGCTAAGTGAAATAAACCAGGCAGAGAAAGAAAAACACCATGATTTCACTTACATGGGGAATCTCAAAAAGCCTAACTCCTAGAGACAGAGACTAGAATGGCGGCTACCAGGAAGACATGCTGCGGGGCACCGGGGTACAGAGGCATGGCTGGAAAGTTGGCCAAACAGTACAAACTGCCAGATATAAGATGAGTCAGTTCTGGAGACCTTGTGTACAGCACGTGATTATGGTGAGTGAATCTGTCTTATATACTTGAAAGTTGCTAAGAAAATAGATCTTACTTATTCTCACCATTTAAAAAATGGTAATTATGTGATAAAGGTGTGAGCGAACACCATGGTGGTAATCATTTTACAATACAGAAGTGTATCAAAGCAACACACTGTACACATTAAACTTACTTGATATTATATGTCAGCTATATCTCAGTCAAGCTGAGGGGGCAGACTAACCTTTTATGAATCATGTGTGCCCGATCTTTTCTGAGTCTTTTATGTGTATTATTCCATTCAGTCCTGATGACGGTTCTGTAGCAGGTCCCTTTGTCATCCCCACCAGCAGGGGAGGAAACTGGATCTTAAAGTTCGGCCAAGGTCACTCATTAGGGGGTCTTGGGGGGGTGTTTCTTTGTTCATTTTTTTTTAAGGAGGGCTGGACTGGAATCCAGCCAGTTGAATGGAGGAGCCCAAGCGAACTTCCTCCTCCGAGTTCAGACCCAGGGGCCAGCTGAGGATGTGACTGACCAGCTCCTGAGTCATCTGATTCACTCTCTCAGGCTCTCGAAACCCACAACCGGGACTAGAGGTGGTCCTCAGCTTGGAGGAAGTGAGTCTGCAGGGACAGACCCATAAGTGGAAACTGATGGGAGAACCTGCAGGTTCTCCTGTGATGAGAAGCCACTTGACTTTGGAGCTTTGGAGTAAGACTCGTGTCCCAAACCTGGATCTGCCCCTTCCCAGCCGGGCACTTCATCTCCCTGAGCATCCACCTTTGTGTCTAGACTAACGAAAACACCCACTTTACAAGATCGCTGTGAGGATCCCAAGAAATCATGCAGGTAAAGCATGTATGGCTGTGCCCGTGTTCCGAGAGCTCTCACGAAAGGCTCAGTATGGTCATTATTTTATATGAGATAGGGAGAAAATGATTAGAGAACTACAAAAATAGAAGAATCTTTGGAACTTAGAAAATGAGACACAGTGGTAGAGGTTTTAGAAATCAGGGGTTCTCAGCCTGGGCAGCACATAAGAATCACTTTGGGGATCTTTTTTTAAAAATCCCATTCCTGCACCCTGCCCCCAGACCAACCACATCAGAATCCATAGAGAGGGGACCTAGCCATTGATTTTTTTTTTTTTTTTTTTTTTTTTTAGCACCTAGGTAACTAGTGTTCAGCCAGGGTATGGAGCTAAGATGCACAAGAATTTGGTCTGGCAGAAACCAAGTGGTGAGGCCCTCGCCAGGTTTCTACTGGAACTAGAAGAGGGTGTTCTCTCCAACAGAAAAATCAAAGCTCACGGCCCCCTCTGACAGCTGAAATTTTCACAAGGTTCGGACAGGTCTGTTCTCAACCTCAGTGTTGCAATTAGCAGCTCCTCCCGGCTTCAGTGACATGGTGACAGATGGATGAAATGAATACACTAGGAGATTAAATCACGGGGAGATGTTATGCCAACAAAATTAACTTGTCCAGCCCCGTTCCTTAGCAACTGCACTATTCTCTGAGGTTTCCCTTCGAAGCCTCTGGTTGTTCACAACACTCCCTTTCATTAAAATGCGAGGCACTGTTATTTATAACTTCAATGAGAAGGAGAGAAAAATCAAGGAATGAGGCAAAAGAAACTTCTAACCACCCTTCAAATGCATCAGGCGGGCCCTGGACAAACAGGATTGAATTGGCAGCTTGTAAATTGGGGTGCTTGTTTCATTTTCCTGCAGACGTCGCATTCTGCGCTTCACAAAGCGGTCCTGCCTTTTATGAAAGCGCAGTGCAGTTCCAATCCTATCAGGGGCTACCCGGATCGTCATTGTGTGGGAGGCAGGTCCTGAACACCGGAGTTCAGGACACAATGTCCTCAGAGGAAAATCGCCTTTGTGCAGCAGGAACAGGCACCAAGTGGGTAACTGGCCGGTGGTCAGGAGGGGCGGGGGAAACCTCTTCTTTCTAAACTCAGCCCAGCTGAGTTGCCAAAGACCCATCCTTTCCTCAGCTGGAGTCTCTCCTGAATGACCAGTGATTCACAGGCTTGGCGGGGCTTCCCCAACATCACTGATGAGGTGTTCGCAGCTCTGGGCAGCAGGAATCCCTAGATCCAATGTCTGGCCCAGACACATGGCTCCTTGTCAGCCTTGTCAGAATTTTTTTTTCCTTTGGAAAAAATCTCTGCCTACAAGGTTTGCTATTGTTGCTCTGGGCTTGAGGTTAAGAGTAAATCCAATTTTATCCTTGGAAGCCGGGGTTGTTTAACCAAGGTTAAGAATTCAGTGGGTCTGTGAACTGGGATCAGAAAATAATTGACCTACATTTTTTGACTCACCTATCACAAAAGAAAATTGGCATTTCCTTGGATCATGAATGTAGGCAAAAAGGCACAGTCGGATTAGAGACGTCAGTGACTCTGTCACCAGAAGTTACAGGTTATCTGGCACCACACTGCAACTGTGGGCAGATTCTCTAAACACCGTGAATGCAAATCAGGTTCCAGTGTTCCAGTGACCATCAGACCCACCCTAGGCATTTTATTTAGTATGTTAATTAAGAAACGGATATGTTAATTCATCCTAATTAGGAGTTTTTAAATATTTTAACTATGCTTTAATATAATTGGTTTCTGTTGTAAACTTAATGCACTTAAAAATATTCTCCTGGAACTTCTACTTCAAGGAAGAGAGGTGTACTTTTTTTCCGATTCCTCCTGCTAAGTACCACTAAAAATTCTGATATTATACATAAAGAAAACATAAGATTCTGAAAGGTAGAAGGAAGGACCAGGCAGGAATCTTGGAACCCAAAGAACAACACAGTAGCACACTCCCTGGCTTGTATTTCTGCCTCATAGATCCCAGACTTACAGCCGCAAACACTGGCAATGCAAAACACCACTAGGCATAGAAAAATTAAAAGGTCCCCCAAAAAGTCTACTCTCGCTAGTCAGACACAGGAAAGAAGCTCACAAGACAGGTAACTTTTAGGCAATCGCTCCTTTCTACTGCAGGCAAAGTCATGGTCACACCCATACTTAGGCTGTTGTGCTGGTTATAGTTATCTTTGCTAGAAAAGACTAACACGGCCTCAGGTATGTGGTATGTAGCCTTTGACCAGGCAAATGTATTCCTTTCTTTCCTATCAAAAGAAAAAATCAGAAACAGTTTGCATTCAGTATACATTTTATAGTTTTGTCCCAGGACCATTAACTCTCCTGCTCAATAGAGCCCAAAGAGGTAGACCAGTTGAATATCCCACAAATCACACTGGCTCACAACCAATGATATTGTGCTCACTGGATTAAATGAGCAAGATGAAAGTAATACATTTGGAATTGAGCACGTGCAGGACCAGCCCCCATGTCACTCAGCACAGTTACATCAGCACTTCCCATCAGCCCACACCAATGGTCACATGAGGAATTCCTCAGGAACACCTGACGTTCTGCAGTGGGTCGGTTCAGTATGTTGGTACAAGTCAAAAAAAAAAAAAAAAAAAAAAGATGGCGGCTGCATTCTAGTCCCTGTCAGTAATGGCCTTAGAAGACAACAGAGGCTTGAGGAGAGCTTCAGGCAGTGTATACATGAATATACACTTTGGGTGGAAAGTGAAGTTCACCATGGTTAGAATATACATGGACCCACGGGCAGAGTTAAATGGCCTGCTTCTTGTCAGGAACTATCAGCCCCTTCAGGGATTACCTCAGTTGAAGACAGCCAACTCATTCAAGGCCGTACCTTCTTTCCTTACAACCTACATCCAATGACTGGCTGACATGGAGATTGGTCCCATGCTTCCTGTTTGCAACACAAGATATCCCAGAGACTCCCGTACCGTTGGCTGAGGCCTCCCTTGAGACTACCTGGCAGATCAGCTTCTCCCTCTGACCAATTATCTCCTTCCTTTCCCTTCATTTTCCTTCCCTTCCTTACTAAGGAGTTTCAAAGAACTCCTTAGTAAGCAACCTGCATGCTAATCTCTCTTAGAGTCTGGTTCTCAGAAAACTCAACCAATGACCGTAATCTTTGAATATGTTAAGATGAACTCTGAGGTGAGCAGGAGTTGGCGAGTGTGATGGACTAAATTGTGCCCCTGTCCCTACTCATATGTTGAAGCCCTAAGCTCCATTGTGACTGTATTCAGAGACAGGGTCGTTAGAGACAATTAAATGAGATCATAAGGATGAGATCTCAATGCTGTATGACTAGTCCTTCTAAGAAAAGGAAGAGACACCAAGCATATACACACAAAGAGAAAAGACCATGCAAGGACACAGTATATAAGAAGAACTCAACAAGGGGCGCCTGAGTGGCTCAGTGTGTTAAGCCATTAAGCCTCTGCCTTTGGCTCAGGTCATGATCTCAGGGTCCTGGGATCAAGCCCTGTGTGAGGCCCTCTGCTCGGTGGGGAGCCTGCTTCCCCCTCTCCCTCTGTCTGCCTCTCTGCCTACTTGTGATCTCTCCCTCTCTGTTAAAGAAAGAAATAAAATATTTTAAAAAAAGAAGAAGTTCTCAAGGAGAGAGGCCCAGGGGAAAAAAACTAACCTGACCACACCTTGATCTTGGACTTCAATCTCTAGAACTGTGAGAAAAAAATTCATGTTATCTAAGCCACCCAGTCTGTGATATTTTGTTATGGTAGCCTGAGCTAAGACACAGCCCTAGCAAACTAGCACAGAGAACTAAAGAACTAAGTTGAAGAGGTTTCCCAGAAGAGAAAAGTAATGAGTTGTGAGGTTAGTCTTGAAGGAAAGAGGCTGATCCGTAGTTTAGAGACTGATGCCAGGGGACAGGGTGGGGAAGGGCTACAAGGAATGAGGCCAATAAGAAACTTCCACTTGGGGGGTTGCCAAGGGACTTGTCTGATATTTTAAGTACTTTATATTACTGGGATATAAACCTCTTTGAGTAAACAATGGTCTTTGAGGACCATTCTGCAAACTGTTTGCCTCCAGGTTTCTTTTTGAGTCAGACAATAAACTTCCTCAAGATGAACGCTCTATGCTTAGTTGGGTATTCTCCGACTTTCAACAGAAAGCATTCCTGACGAACGCAGGGACCAAGAACCTACAGCACAGACCTCATATTTTACCTTTTCTTCCCAGTGTAAATAGAGCAAAGAGGAAACATCTAACCTGACAAACATTCAGATACCGATGCTAATTTCTCTTAAAGGCCTTTGCCACACATTGTCTCTTCTCCATTCTCACCTGAACTGCCCTACTTCTAACATTTGTTCTCCCTCTCCCAGAAGACGGTAATGACTCTCTAACTCATCTCCCTGCTTCCTGTCTCTCCCTAAACCACACTTTTCCTGTTGTCAGAGTAGGTTCCTAGAGCACAGTCTTGAAGAAGTCTTTTTTTTTTTTTTTAATCTCCCACTCATTCTAAACCTTCTATGACTCCCTACTGCCTCTCAAAAGATCCAGACTCCTTAGGTTGAAAATTCAAATTAGGGTATTACACAGATAGGGATGTAGGCTTTGGCATTCAGAGCCCAGCTCCACTGCTTACTACCTGAGACACGTTGAAAATTTGCTTGGCTTCCTTAAATGTCTGTGTTCCTAGCTGTAAATTAAGAATAATAAGAAGAATGCCTACCTCCTAATGTGCTGAGAGATAAATGCTATAATGGAAAGTACCTAGCACATAGTGAGAATCCAAACTTGTAGAAGTCCGCTCCACTGAGGGACATCGCTAAAGAGACTAAGTGGGGATGGAGCCCTTGCGGGGACAATGTTGTCTCAGGTCCCATGGGGTCACAGAAGGATGGGGGTGTCTGAGTGTCACAGAGCTCACAGGTATCGGAGTGGGGAAACTGACTACAGGGACAGAGCCGAGGAGTGAGCGCTCAGCTCAGGGTTACCTTAAACCATGATCCGAGGCACAGTCAGGCCACTGCTCTTTGAACAGGGACCCCACAAGTGGCAGATCTGGGGAGACTCACCTTCCTTCTCTGGAGACAGGAATCTGCTGGGTTTGGAGACTCCAAACGGGACTGTGCCCCAGAGACAGAAAGGCTCGGCCACAGGCTGGGTGAGCTCGGAGCGCAGCTGGAGAACAGGAATGACTGAGCGCTTTTCAATGAGGGCGCACTGAGGAGCGGCCTGAGCTCTCGGATCCTCTGGGCCTGGGACTGCAGGCGGCCATTTTCATTCCCATCCTCCAGAGCTCTACGGAAAGCGCTCAGGGAACAAAAGCTCCCGAACTCGGACCTGGGCGGATTACTCAGCCCGGCCCCTGGCAAGTTAGGTGCAATTCCGCCTCGGGCAAAAACACTTGAGAGTCACTACAACAGGCCAGAAGATCAGCAAGAACATCCAGCCAAGACCAAGCTCACTGACCAAGAACAGCAGAATTCCAGAGGAGGGGAAAGCAAAGCATGGAATTCATGGCTTTCTCTTCATGATTCTTCAGTCTTGCAAAGTTAATTAAATTTTTTTTAATTTCATTTTTTTATTCTAATTTTTTTAACTTTTACTCTTTCCTCTTTTAACATTATTTAACTATTTTCTCTTAAAATAACTTTCTAAAAAATCTTTTTAAACCTTCATTATTATAGTCATATTTTATCCTTCATTGTATCTAACTTTATTTTTTGTATATATATATATAGGGTTTTTTCATCTAAAAAATGTTGGGATACAGGGGCACCTGGGTGGCTCAGTGGTTTAAAGCCTCTGCCTTTGGCTCAGGTCATGACCCCAGGGTCCTGGGATTGAGCCCCATATTGGGCTCTCTACTTAGCAGGGAGCCTGCCTCTTCCTCTCTCTCTCTCTCTGCCTGCCTCTCTACCTACTTGTGATCTCTGTCTGTCAAATAAATAAATTTTTAAAAATCTTTAAAAAAAATTGGGGAGGATACAACTTCTTCTAATAGATCAAAATATACCCTAAATCTAGCACAAGGCTTTGTTCTAGTCTCCAGCCTGAGAAAATTCTCTGTACTATCTTTTTCTTTCTTTACCAACCAACTTATCTTATCAACTCATTTTTTATTTTTTTTTTAAATTTTCATCTTTACAGTCATATTCTATCCCTTCATCATGTTTACTCTTATTTTTGTATATATATGTTTTCCTTTCTTTAAAGTTTTGGGAGGAGTTTCTTCTAAGAGAACAAAATACACCCCAAATCAAGTGGGTGGCTCTGTTCTATTCACCAGTCTAATGTGTGTGTGTGTGTGTGTGTGTGTGTGTGTATATATATATATATATTTTTTTTAAGGATAGTTCCTCAGGCTTTATCTCAGATCCATGGATTCAGAATCTGCCTGACAAGTAGGTAAGCACCCAGATAGGTATGGTTTTAAAAAACTATGATTCTGATCCATAGCTCGATTCAGGAAATACAAAGCTCTAGCTAAGCGATTCACTTGAAACTACCAGCTACATCATTTGATCTCTTCAGAAAATCACATGTCACAGTTTTGAGTTATTCTACAAGATTTTATACCTCAAGTATTTACACCCTGAATGGCAAAGTTCTACATTCAAGATTTACAGTGGGGAGGTGGTAGGAATCCCGTATTCTGTTTGGGCTATTGCACATCTTTAGGGATGTTAAGTTTTGGGCTGTATGTTTACAGCAGGAACATTGACCCCACAAGTTTGAAATCTAGCATATTGATTCCATGCTAATCTTTCTTAGGGAAAACTTGTCAGTGAGTTTGGATAACAGAAGGTTAGAGAGATCCTTGAAAAGCAATATGATTCTTTTATTATCTACCTCTAGATTTACCAAGAATTAAATGAATCTCAGTTTTTATGGGTAAATATTTACAGTATACATTTTTATTCATAATCTAATTTTATATATTTTTATGTACTGGTCAGCTAACTTTTACATTACTGATCAAATATCTATGCCAATTTTTTAATATTATTTGCTTTCACGTTAGAGTAGAAATTACCCCAATAACAAAGGGTTATATATATATTTTTTAATATTTTTATTATTATATATTTATATTTATATATAGGGAGTAAAAAGAAATTCAAAATATTCAAAATTCAAAAATATTAAAATATATACTTTTTAATATTTTTGAATTTCTTTTTACCCCCTATCTTCTCCCCTTGATTTAGAGTCTCTTCTGAAGTGGTTAGTATACATTCTTCTGGGGTCTTTGCCACACTTCTAGTATTTTATCCTCTCCTTCATATATTCTTATTTGAATAAAGTGACAAGGCGGAAAAACTCACCACCAAAAAAAAAAAAAAAGAACAAGAGGCAGTACTGAAGGCTAGGAAACTAATCAATATGGACATTGGTAATGTGTCACATCTAGAGTTCAGAATGATGATTCTCAAGATGTTAGCTGGGTTCAAAAAAGGCATGGAAGATATTAGAGAAACCCTGTCTGGAGAAATAAAACCCTTTCTGGAGAAGTAAAAGAACAAAAATCTAACCAAGCTGAAATAAAAAAGCTATTAATGAGGTACAATCAAAAATGGAGGCTCTTACTGCCAGGATAAATGAGGTAGAAGAGAGAATTAGTGATATAGAAGACCAAATGACAGAGAATAAAGAAGCAGAGCAAAAGAGAGACAAACAACTACTGGACCACAAGGGAAGAATTCAAGAGAGAAGTGATACCATAAGATGAAACAATATTAAAATAATTGGGATTTCAGAAGAAGAAAGGGGGGCAGAAGGTATGTTGGAGTGAATTATAGTAGAGATTTCCCTAGTACAGCAAAGGGAACAAACATCAAATTCCAGGAGGCACAGAGAATCCCCCTTAAAATCAATAAAAATAGGTCCATACCCCATCATCTAATAGTAAAACTTACAAGTCTCAGTGACAAAGAGAAAATCCTGAAAGCAGCTCAGGACAAGAAGTCTGTAACATACAATGGTAAAAATATTAGATCAGCAGAAGACTTATCCACAGAGACCTGGCAGGCCAGAAAGAGCAGTTATGATATATTCAGAACACTAAATGAGAAAAACACACAGCCAAGAATACTATATCCAGCTAGGCTCTCATTGAAAATAGGAGAGATAAAAAGCTTCCAGGACAAACAAAAACTAGAAGAATTTGTAAACACCAAACGAGCCCTACAGGAAGTATTGAAAGGGGTCCTCTAAGCAAAGAGAGAGCCTAAATGTACTAGACCAGAAAGGAACAGAGACAATATACAGTAACAGTCACCTTACAGGCAATACAATGGCACTAACTTCATATCTTTCAATACTTACCCTGAATGTAAATGGGCTAAATGCGGGGCGCCTGGGTGGCTCAGTGGATTAAGCCGCTGCCTTCGGCTCAGGTCATGATCTCAGGGTCCTGGGATCGAGTCCCGCATCGGGCTTTCTACTCAGCAGGGAGCTTGCTTCCCTCTCTCTCTCTCTCTGGCTGCCTCTCTGTCTACTTGTGATTTCTCTCTGTCAAATAAATAAATCTTAAAAAAAAAAATGGGCTAAATGCTTCAGTCAAAAGACACAGGGTATCAGAATAGATTAAAAAAAAAAAAAAACAAAATCCATCAATATGATGTCTACAAGAAACTCATGTTAGACCCAAAGACAACTCCAGATTTAAAGTGAGGGGGTGGAAAACAATTTACCATGTTAATGGACATCAAAAGAAACCTGGGGTGGTAATCCTTACATCAGATAAATTAGATTTTAAGCCAAAGACAATAATAAGAGATGAGGAAGGACACTATATCATACTCAAAGGATATGTTCAACAAGAAGATCTAACAATTTTAAATATCCATGCCCCTAACATGGGAGCAGCCAACTGTATAAACCAATAAATAACAATATCAAGAAACACATCAACAATAATATAATAATAGTAGGGAATATTAACAGCCCCTCTCACTGAAATGGACAGATCATCTAAGCAAAAGATCAACAAAGGAAATAAAGGCCTTAAATGACACATTGGACCAGATGGACATCACAGATATATTCAGAACATTCCATCCCAAAGCAACAGAATATACATTCTTCTCTAGTGCACATGGAACATTCTCCAGAATAGATCACATCTGGGGTCACAAATCAGGTCCCAGACAGTACCAAAAGATTGGTATCATTCCCTGCATATTTTCAGACCACAGGGCTCTGAATCTAGAACTCAATCACAAGAGGAAAGTTGGAAAAACTCAAATACATGGAAGCTAAAGAGCTTCCTACTAAAGAATGAATGGGTCAACCAGAAGGTTAAAGAAGAATCGAAAAAATTCATGAAAACATAACTGTTCCAAATCTTTGGGACACAGCAAAGATGGTCCTAGAGAGGAAAGTATATAGTGATACAAGCCTTTCTCAAGAAACAACAAAGGTCTCAAGTACACAACCTAATCCTACACCTAAAGGAGCTAGAGAAAGAATAGCAAAGAAAGCCTAAACCCAGCAGGAGAAGAAAAATAATAAAGACCAGAGCAGAAATCAATGAAATAGAAACCAAAAGAACAGTAGAACAAATCAAGGAAACTGGGAGCTGGTTCTTTGAAAGAATTAATAAGACTGATAAACCCCTGGCCAGACTTATCAAAAAGAAAAGAGAAAGGATCCAAATAAATAAAATCATGAATGAAAGAGGAGAGATCACAACCAACACCAAAGAAATACAAACAATTATAAGAACATATGATGAGCAAATATACACTGGCAAGTTTGACAATCTGGAAGAAATAGATGCATTCCTAGAGACACATAAACTACCAAAACTGGACTAGGAAGAAATAGAAAACCTGAACAAACCCATAAACAGTAAGGAGATTGAAGCAGTCATCAAAAATCTCCCAACAAACAAGAGCCTAGGGCCAGATGGCTTCCCAGGGGATTTCTACCAAACCTTTAAAGAAGAATTAATACCTATTCTCCTGGGATGCCTGGGTGGCTCAGTTGGTTAAACAGCTGCCTTCGGCTCAGGTCATGATCCCAGCATCCTGGGATCGAGTCCCACATTGGGCTCCTTGCTCAGCAGGGAGCCTGCTTCTCCCTCTGCCTCTGTCTGCCATTCTGTCTGTCTGTGCTTGCTCTCTCCCTCTCTCTCTGATAAATAAATAAAATCTTTAAAAATATATATTTAAAAAAAAATACCTATTCTTCTGAAACCGTTTCAAAAAATAGAAATGGAAGGGAAAAACTGCCAAACTAATTTTATGAGGACAGCCATTACCATGATCCCAAAACCAGACAAAGACCCCATCAAAAAAGAGAAATATAGATCACTATCTTTGATGAACACAGATGCGAAAATTCTCACCAAAATATAGCCAATAGGATCCAACAGTACATTAAAAGGATTATTCACCACAACCAAGTGGGATTTATTCCAGAGCTGCAAGGTTGTTTCAATGTCCACAAGTCAATTAATGTGATACAATACATTAATAAAAACAAGAACAAGAACCATATGATACTCTCAATAGATTCTAAAAAATCATTTGACAATAACTCTTCAAAGGGTAGGGATAGAGGGTGCATACCTCAATACCATCAAAGCCATCTATGAAAAAACACAACAAATATCATTCTCAATGGAGAAAAACTGAGAGCTTTTCCACTAAGGTCAGGAACATGGCAGGGATGTCCACTACCACCACTGCTATTCAACATAGTATTAGAAGTCCTAGCCTCAGCAATCAGATAGTAAAAAGAAATTAAAGGCAACCAAAATGGCAAAGAAAAAGTCAAACTATACTCTCAGCAGATGATATGATACTTTATGTGGAAAACACAAAAGACTCTACTACAAATCTGCTAGAACTTGTACGGGAATTCAGAGTGTCCGGATATAAAATCAATGCACAGAAATCAGTTGCCTTTTTATACATCAACAAGAGAGAAGAAAGAGAAATTAAGGAGTTGATCCCATTTACAATTGTACCCAAAACCATAAGATGCCTAGGAATAAACCTAACCAAAGAGGCAAAGAATCTGTACTCATGAAAGAAATTGAGGAAGACACAAAGAAATGGAAAAATGTTCCATGCTCATGGATTGGAAGAACAAATATTGTGAAAATGTCTATACTACCTAAAGCAATCTATACATTTAATGCAATCCCTATCAAAGTACCATCATTTTTTTTTCAAAGAAATGGAACAAATAATCCTAAAATTTATATGGAACCAGAAAAGACCCCGGGGCGCCTGGGTGGCTCAGTGGGTTAAAGTCTCTGCTTTCGGCTCAGGTCATGATCCCAGTGTCCTTGGATCGAGTCCTGCATTGGGCTCTCTGCTTCAGCAAGGAGTTGGCTTTCCCCCTCCCTTCTGCCTGCCTCTCAGCCTACTTGTGATCTCTGTCTGTCAAATAAATAAATAAAATACTTAAAAAGAAAGAAAGAAAGACCCTGAATAACCAGAGGAATGTTGAAAAAGAAAACCAAAGTTGGTGGCATCCCAATTCCAGACTTCAAGCTCTATTACAAAGCTGTCATCATCAAGACAGTATGGTACTGGCACAAAAACAGAAACATAGATCAACAGAATAGAATAGAGAGTCCAGAAATTACCCTCAACTGTATGGTCAACTAATCTTTGACAAAGCAGGAAAGAAAGTCCAATGGAAAAAAGACAGTCTCTTCAACAAATGGTGTTGGGAAAATTGGACAGGCACATGCAGAAGAAAGAAACTGGACCATTTCCTTATACCACACACAAAAATAGACTCAGAATGGATGAAAGACCTCAATGTAAGACAGGAATCCATCAAAATCCTTGAGGAGAACAGAGGCAGCAACCTCTTTGACCTCAGCCACAGCAACTTCTTCCTAGAAACATCACCAAAGGCAAGGGAAGCAAGGGCAAAAATGAACTATTAGGACTTTATCAAGATCAAAAGCTTTTGCACAGCAAAGGAAACACTCAACAAAACCAAAAGACAACTGACAGAATAGGAGAAGATATTTGCAAATGACATATCAGATAAAGGGCTGGTATGCAAAATCTATAAAGAACTTATCAAACTCAATATTCAAAGGACAAATAATCCAATCAATAAATGGGCAGAGGACATAAACAGACACTTCTGTAAAGAAGACATCCAGATGGCCAACAGACACATTAAAAAGTACTCCACATCACTCGACATCAGGGAAATCCAAATCAAAACCACAATGAGATACCACCTCATACCCATCAGAATGGCTAAAATGAACAAGTCAGGAAATGACAGATGCTGGCGAGGATGCGGAGAAAGGGGAACCCTCCTACACTGTTGGTGGGAATGCAAGCTGGTGCAGCCACTCTGGAAAACAGTATGGAAGTTCCTCAAAAAGTTGAAAATAGAGCTACCCTACGACCCAGAAATCGCACTACTGGGTATTTACCCTAGAAATGCAAACGTAGTGATCCGAAGGGGCATGTGCACATGAATGTTTATAGCAGCAATGTCCACAATAGCCAAACTATGAAAAGAACCTAGATGTCCATCCACAGATGAATGGATAAAGAAGATATGGTATATATATATATATATATTAGGACAAAGAAATGAAATCTTGCCATTTGCAATGACATGGAGGATGGAACTAGAGGGTATTGTGCTGAGCAAAATAAGTCAATCAGAGAAAGACAATTATCATATGATCTCCCTGATATGAGGAATTTGAGAGGCAAAGTGGAGGGTTTGGGGAAAAAATGAAACAAGATGGGATGGGGAGGGAGACAAACCATAAGAGACTCTTAATGTGACAAAACAGGGGGTTGCCGGGGCAGGGGGAGGTGAGTAGGGAGAGGGTGGGTGGTTGGGTTATGGACATTGGGGAGGGTATGTGCTATGGTGAGTACTGTGAAATGTGTAAGCCTGATGATTCACAGACTTGTACCTCTGGGGCAAATAATACATTATATGTTAATAAAAAAAATAAATTAAATAAAATAAGAATTTTAAAAAAAGAAGAAGAAGAAGGTGAAGTACTTCCCTCCCCCTGGCCTTTGACATTTGTGAATTCAACATACAAGAGGGAATCCAACACCATCTCCCAGCTCCTAGGAAAATCACACCCTGGGTTGTCAGTGTATCATTTTAAACAGCAACTACTGTGTACTGAGGAACAGCCTGGGTGGCTCCAGCCATGATCAAGTGCTCAACAGGATCTGGACACAGTCAAGGAGAAACAGGTGAGGTCTTTGTTTTGGGAGCCACGGTTCCCACAACCTGCTCAGATGGTATCAATGGGAAGTTTCCACAAAGAATCCTCCCCTTGCCCTGCCCCCATCCACCCAGGAGCAGCATCCTAGTCTCTGTGGTTACAATGAAGTCAAACTGCTCTGCATTTCCTGCAGAGCTCTGGGAGCCCTTCTAAGTCCTGAAACTGTCCCTTCAACCAATGCCACTCACTGGCTGAAAAATGGCTATGGTCATACCTACAGACCACCGACTCCTCCTCAATCATCCAGCCTAGAAGGAGGGCCGTCCCTACATCTCAACGTGGAAGTCCATTATTAATATAATATTAATATAATTTTAAGGAAGAGTAAATTATAAAACATTCTGTACGGTTTAATCCCATTTCTGTTAACTATAAATTGCATATATGTGAGCTCCTGATAGAGTCTGGAAAGAAAAGCACGAACTGTTAACTTCCCCAGGAGAGAGGAATGGGAGATTCTCACCTATTGTTTTTTAAAGTAAAAGATTTGTTGTTTTGTAACATATGTATGTATATATATACATACACACACACACACACACACACACACACATATATATATATATATATATATATATATATATATATATATATGAAGTTCCTTATTCAGAAAGAAGCCTGGCTTTAAATCAACAATTTCCTGGAGCAGTGGGCCAACAGGTGATTTTTGTTTTTCTCCTGGGCTAGCTCTCTTCCACCTGCTGACCCCACATCTACGGAAACATGAAGTGTGTTCTGACCAGGTTGCAGGAACCTCAGCTCCCACCGTGAAGATCTTGCCGGGCGCTGCCAGTTGGTACGCAGGAAAAACAGCCGAATCCATTGCTCCAGGGGATTCGGCTGGAAGAGGCCCCCCAAGGTCTGGCTCCTCCTCTGGACCTGCGAATCCGCTTCCTTCCCTCATCATTTCCACCAGCAGGAAGGATGAGATCTCTGGAGTCCGCAACACGTACACAGTATAAACGGTTTTGTGTTATTTCCCACTTAGAGATAATGCTCGGGAAATAGGCAATCAAGTGACACAACCTGGTCAGAAGCCCCGCGGGGAGCCCAGCGCTCTCCGGGCAGCACCCTGCAAGCACACACACTCAGCCACTTACCATGGAAGCTGCTGGATCCCCACCAGCTTGCCCCACACGTAAGGGCTCCACCCCACGGAAACTCCGGATTTCTTCCTCGAAAGCCAGACGTTGTTTCCACGGTGACCAAGGGACACCTAAGAAACTAAGTATGGATCACTTAGAATAAGGCGACAGAACTTGCGGTGGAAAGGAGCCCCGAAGTATGGCTTCTCCGCGCCAGGCCACCAATGCCAGAATCTCTCCAAGAACCTTGAACGCGCCTCACGAGGCGGGTTGCAGACGTCGCACTGCAGCGCCTCGGTGCCTAGACCTCCTGCCCCGCTGCGCCCCCATCCCTAAGCGCCCACCTCCTGGCGGGGCCCGCCGCAGTGCCCAGGGGCTGGAACCCGGGAAGAGCAAGGGAGCGGGGCCGAGAGAGAGGGCGGCCTCGGCCTCCCCTGGGTTCAGGGAGCAGAAGAGTGAGAGGCAGAGCCTGGAGACCCAAGGCAAGCCCCGGAGCTGGGCGAGAACTGGAGGGCGTGGGGTTGGCGCAGGCGAGGCCGGTGCCGGGGCAGAGCAGAGGCGGGACACTGAAGGAGCTTTGCGGGTGAGGCTCAGGAGCCGGCGAAGGACGTTCAGGCGCGGGGAGCCGGGCCTGCAGACAGGCAGGCAGCCGGGACGGCGGTAGCAGTGAGCCCTGGCTCCGCCTGGGGGCGCGCGCCGGCCGGGCCGGTCTGTGCTCACACAGGCGCTGGAAGGGCCGCGACCCGGCCGGAGGCGGCAGGGAGGCCACCACAGCGTGGACCCTGGCAAGCCCTTAGTGTAGATCCAGTGCTATGGGCCACAACGAGGTCTGCAACGGAGGCGTGCGGCCCCTTGAGCGCAGCCCCTCGAGGGCGGAGAGATCCACAGGGAGGACAATAAACCCAAACCCAGACCCAGTGCTGTCGCTCATCTGCACGAGGATCACGAGGTAGCACAGGAAGGCGCTGTGCCCCCAGTGCTGGAATTCGGGGGCCAAAGTTAATCTTATGGTGCAGGAACCGCGTGCGGATGTGGTCGCAGAGGGATTTGCTGGTGACTCCCTCTGAGCCTCTGAAAGCACACTCATGCGGTGGGAGACACCCTCTGCCCTCTAGCCGGGAGAATGACCCCAGCAGCAGGCCATGGACACTCAGCTGGTCCCTGGGGGCCAACCCACCGTTGCACGAGTGGGAAGCACTGGTGCCCGCGATGGCGGTGCTGGTGCAGCTGGCAGGCCCCACCGGAACTCCCAGGTCCCCAAGACTATCCCCTAGGCCGGTGATCCTCCTCCAGCGCTGAAAGCTGGACCTCTCCTTTGCCCCAGGCCTGACGTGCCAGACGACAGGCCCTTAGGTGCCCTGATGGAGCCAGTTCCTCAAGGTGGGGTTGGTTAGGTCAGGCAGAAGGACCTGAGTTCTGGCCAGGTCTTGCTTCCCCGCAGCTGTAGGTGGAGATGACTTATTAGTCTCAGGAGAGGCTTTGGAAGACCCCCATTTCCCAAAAAGCAACGGTTATGTGAAAACAGCCCAAGTTCTGCAATTATATCACAGAAAGGAAAGGGGCTTTGCTGGAGGAGACTGGGGTAGCCAGGAAAGGGGAATAAAGAGGCTTGGTTTAAAGAAACCATTACGGCCGCTGAAGTCACCTTCAGGTGCTCTAGCGTCCCACCTGAGCTTGCCCTTGGCTCCTTTCTGTGCTAATGAGGTCAGTGCCCTCCCCAGTATGTGCCAGGCGATGGGCGGTTGCCCGGGAAGGACTTTCTCCACACAGTGGCCCCACCCCGCACCTGGCCAGGCCACCCATTCCCCCACCCCAGGACATGTTACCAATGAACCGCTGAGCCCTGGACTCAGGTGACTGGGCTGTCTTTCTAGGATCAAGACCCAAGGGTGACTGTGGTTTTCTGGGCTGGAGAAAAAGCCCAGAGCCTGACTCCTAACTCAGACCTGAGTTTTTATTTAATTTTTCCAGCTCAAAGGACTCTTTTTTTTTTTTTTTTTTCATTACTTGGCGATACTGAGTGTGTGTAATGGGGGAGAAGGGAGTAGCTTTCCATTCATCATTAGATGTCACTCCAGAAGGAGGAGATGAGTTCTGGGACTGTGGGGTTTAGTCATCAACAAGTCAAGAAGAGGACTTTTTTTTTTTTTTTTTTTGAGCTGAGAGAGGGAGGCAAGGAATACTTAAAAGAGGAGATTGTCCTTTGCTTTTTCTGGCTCTGGTTTTCTTGTTCCAGCCCCAAACAACAAAGTGAAACACATCTGACCTTTTGTTGTTAGGCCCCTCTTGAGAGCTCTCCAGGAGATTTAGCACATTAAGGGCCCAGCTGGAGAGCCTGTGCAAACTCCTGTTGTCCTTCTCTGCCTGGAGCTTGTCTGGGAAACGATCAATGGTGTGAGCTCCAAGACCCCACAGTGGGCAGGAAACGCAATGGGCAGCAGCTCTCCACTGATTTGGTGAAGCCTGCCTCTGTGACAGAATTAGCCAGAGTATCTCTCCAACATGATTCACCTTATACGAACCCACAAGAAGACAGATGCTTGAATCCCACCACTACCTCTCCCCTGAGAAGAGGGAGCTTTAGATTGGATGTATATTATAGATAATATGAGAAAATAGCAGAGAGGAGCCAGAATAGAGAAATAAGGAGTGGGAAATGAAGAGGAATTGACTTGGAAAGCAGAGAGGAATGATTCAAAAGCTGTTGGAAGTGTGCACACTCAATTTTCAAAATAAGGTTTTTTACTTCCAAAGACTGAGGGAGGATGCAGTCTTTTAACATATCAAGATTACAACTTTGATCCATCCAAATGAATATTTTACATGTCCAACATCTGCATATGGCTTATCTCACGTTGCAAAGTAAGTGGATCCCTGAAAAGTTGTCCACAATTGCATTTTTAAGTCTTATTTTAGAAGTGTCAGAAAATCCTCTTCATGACCCTGTTATGAACATTTTGGAATCTAAATCATCAAATTTGGTTTATAGACCCATGTTTTGGATGTTTTTAAATTTCCAAAGTGATAGATGGAAATGAGTGATAAAATACTAGCCTTTAAATAATGATCCAGATTAAGGATGAGTATAGAAATTAAGCCTGAAATTCTCTACTCTTCCTTTGATGGACCTGTCAATTGAGATGCATGCAACTTTGAAAAGCACAGAGCTTGGTACCATGTATTGAAATGCTGTCATTACTGAGGTTGGAGCCAGGGAGTCATAGAAGACCCCAAGTGAACAGTTCATTCCTGGAATTAGTTAGATATGACAAATCCAGATTGAGTAGCATATTTTCCTTGACATGATTTATTTTTGCTTTGACTCTGGCCAACCCAAGGTTATGTAGTTTATACTACGTATATAACTTGAGATGGTACTACTGATTTAATATTTTTTGAGCACCCACAAGGCATCGAACAGTGCAAGCCCCAGCCTGAAGCGCTTCATATAGTGAGTCAGTCACACATGCATCTTACACACATAACAAAGACATCAACGCATGGAGGGAAATCCATCGAAGATCTACTTGGTAGAACAAAAGGCTCCTGACCTCTCATCCATGGGGGATAGACCCTGGGTTCACTTTCAGATCCAGCTACGCTCTTGCCTGGGGCCCCTTGATTTTGCAAAACTACTAAATGTTCAGAAATGCAAGCCACGGAACAGAGATGGTTAACCAGCCTACCTGAGAAATTAAACCTGGAACTTAGCACTCCCAATAGAAGAGCGGGCTGAAAAAATCTACAAGAACAAAAATTCAGGAAGCATGCATCAATTGGAATATTGTTACCTTAGAGTCTCTCAGAGTTGCTATTTCCAGGTAACCGTTGCCAACACATATTGAAACACTCCCCAGCTGATTTACTGAGATAAATCTATTGATTGGCTGCCAAAAGTGAGACCCAGTGACAATGCTTGCAGAGAGGATTACAGAACCTCCCATCGGCCTCGGAACGGGCTGCTGCCAAGTACCCGGCTGGATCAGCTCCCAGCTTTATGGCCTTCATGACTTCTTGCAGTAAAAAGACTGAATGTTTCGTATTAACTAAAATAAGTTATACTAAATGAAATTTTCTACCTCGGCGCTATGTGGATTTCTATAGGACTCACTCCTGAGAGATTTTTTTTTAAAGTTGGTTTGTTTTATAGTCAAACTAGTCCCAGATAGATTTTAGATAGGGTAAGAATTAATTAGCTGATGTTCAGGTGGCAATCTGGATCATTCGTAAAGATGTTTATAAACACAACATAATTCTCCAGCCTCTTTAGGCTCTCCATAAAGTCCATGCAAATGTTTAAATTTTTAACTTAAGTTGTAGGCATAGAAACAGCGGGCAGCTTTTCTAGTAATTAATGAGGACACTTTCTTCTCACAGTTGATGTAGATTTAAACCAAGCTAATCAGAGAACGCTTCAATTTTTTTTTTTTAACACCCTAGAAACCAGGATTTGGAATAATTCATGGTGTAAAACTTTATAATGCAAATGAATCTCAAGTTGAAAAAAAACAACTGATTGGACTCATGCACTGCCTTACTCATAGGAGATTTGTAAGGAAAGTATTGAATGAATACTTATATATTCTGATTATACAGATTTGCCTCTGTGTGATTGATGAATACTGTCTGAAGGCTAAGAGTATTATTCCCCGAGTGTAGCATGCAATGCCCTGTCAGAATTCAACTCCAGATTCATTATACCTTTGGCAGGTACAATCAAAGCTTCATTCAGATGTTGCTGAGACTCATTAGAGGACAATTCTAAAGGGGTTTAGCCTTGGATGCATATTAAAGTCACCTGAAGTGCTTTGAAAAATGCTGAGGCCCAGGTCTCATCTCAGATCAGTTGGACTCTCTGTGCATAGGACCTAGGCACCAATGTTTTTGAAAGCTCTCCAATTGATTCTAGGAGCAGCCAGGGCTGAGAACCAGGGACTTAAACTTTCCAAAACAGAAACTACAATTAGATCTCCCCCCCAACTAACCCTATCCTTTCCCCCATCCCCTCCATTGTCCACACATTTCCATCAAAAGAGTGCTCTGAGGAAACATGAAATGTCTGTCTGGCCTTGAGCGTCCCAAGTAATAGAGCTGCTAGAAGCACAGAAGTCAGTCTCTGGGATGCCTGGGAGGTAAGCTCATTTAGAATGGGCGAGTGACATAATGCTACAGGTGGGCTACATTATTAGAGCACAGGCTTTGTTCTCCACACCCACAGATGAAGCCGAACATTACTTATTTGTGCCATTGCCAAAGGTAACTTGCATCTCCCAAGTTAACCTGCTTTCTCCTTTCTCCCAAGCCAGCCTTTCCCTGCCCTCCTCCATGCTGCAAACAGTCTAGCTATATAACTACTGAAGATGCATACTGCTAACTAGCCCAACCATGAATACTTAACTCTCCCATCGTGGTTGCTGGCATTGAAGTAATAGGACTTAATCCTTGTCATCCCCAAGTCTTTCCCCTCTTTCCCTTCATTTCAGGGCATACTTTCATGAGTGAACGAGCTCATTTCAGAGAGTAAGACAAGGAGAGAGGTTAATTTTACTGTATAGTGAGCTAGGGTGGTACTGGAGTCTTACAGATGGTAACAGATGTGCAGTTGCTGCACTGGTTTGTGCCCTTTATGTGTTGGGGGCTGGTCTGACAGGTGGATAATGTGTATCACTTCCCAAGACTCTCACCCTCACTGTCCACTCACTGCTCCCACAACAATGTGAAAACCCTTGTCCCAGGGCGCTTGTCTTCATTTACAAAATTCTCAGGAGGACAAGGTGAGGATCATCAGCCTACTATCATGGCCCAACAGTGTTCACCTGTCACCTTAACCCTGGAAGGAATGAGGTGTTCGATGGCAATCGAGTAGTAGTTGATTTTTCAGTTCTGGCCTTAAGGAAACTTCTCCCAGTCCTTGCTTTCTGGGTTGATTGTGTTCCAAGCATGTCACCACCAAGCAGGTGTTGAGCAGTCAGATGGCAGCTGTTGATCTGTTGCAACTGAGCATTAGAGAATGCAAAGAATGCTTTGGAACATGGTTTATACTGAGTATTCAGAAAATCAAGTATCTGTGTACTTGCCGAATGGCAAACACTGGAGATATATATATATATACAAACACACACACAGATAGATGTCTGTCCCGTGCACAATTACATGCCCCTTTAAGTCATTTGTACCATTTTTCTTGTCCCTATTTATCTACCACTTCATTGACTAACACACCTTATCATTTTCAAATAGAAGTTAGGGGATTAGGAGGAGGGAAACAATAGCAAGACCTTTTGAAAGTTGGCTTCTGAGCACTTTTGTGCCATAAAATCAAGGGAATCTAAAAGTAAAACACTTTTTGTGTGGAAAGTTCTTATTCAGGAAATGCTGGAATCCCAGATATAGATTTGTAATACATATTTCCCTGGAATCCTAAGAATTAATGGGTTCAAACTGACTCATAAATATCAGGTATGATAGCTCAGTTGAGTCCTTTTAAAAGGCAACCCAAAAAGCTTCACCAACCCAAACGCAGTCATTTTAAATCCCGCCCCCATTGTTCCTTCATCTCACCATTGAGCAAGTAGAAGGGAAAGCAAGGAAGACAGCCAGAGTTCTGATTTACTGTTGGAAACCAAGAGAAAGAGCTTTGTTTGGCATTCAAGGGCATAGTGAGGAAATAATAAATCCTCTCCCCTCTCCCTGGCCTCTTCCAGGCAAAGCAGAAGACTCCCACCAAAGCCCACTTCACATTTTACATAGACACAAGGACAAAACAAGACAGCTGGACAGGAGGGCGAAGCTGGAAGTTTTGCCACATATTGGATTCGCCCTGGCGTTGGGCGTAAGTGCTCCAGTCCGGTCTCAGCTGGGCACCCCCGGAGATGAGTGGACTTGAAGCTCCCCAACCAAGCCCTGGCGTGGGGCCCTCAGATGACCACGCTGACTGTCATGGTCTGGCCGTGCGGTGCGATCTTGCGTGGCCAGGCAAGCAAGAGCTTGCGCAGCTCCTCACGGAAGTTGTCGTGCAGCCAGGCATAAATGAAGGGGTTATAGCACGCCGAGCTCATGGCGAGCCAGTGGCAGAGGAGCTGCACTAACCCGAAGGCGTAGGGGTCGATGGCGTGCGGGTCGAGGTCCCGCAGCAAGTTGAAGACGTGCAGCGGCAGCCAGCAGACGGCGAACACCACCACGACCACCACCAGCAGACAGAAAGTGCGGCGGCGGCGCGCGCGGTCCCAGTCGGCCTGGCTCTGGGTCACGCAGCCCGGCACCACGCGGTTCCGTAGCTTCACCGACACCCGGACGTAAGACAGGAGGATGACCAGCAGGGGGAGCAGGTAGGTGACGAGCAGCAGCCCCCAAGCATAGAGCTGGCGCTGGAGCTCCTGAGACCCCCAGAATTCCTCGCAGAGGCGCACCCCGTGCAACTTGAGCTCGATGTGGTACGTGTGCACGGCGGCGGGCAGCGCCAGCACCGCGGACAGCGCCCAGATGGCCAGCACTGCGCAGGCGCTGAGGCGCAGTGAGACTCGCCGCCGCAGAGGGTGAGCCAGCACGACGTAGCGGTCCACCGCGATGGTGGTGAGCGTGAACACCGACACGTAGACGGTGACAGGCTGCAGGAAGAAGACCAGGTGGCACAGGCCGCCGCCGAACACCCAGCCGCGGGGCTCGAAAGCGTACGCCAGCGTGAGCGGCACGCAGGCGGTGCACATGAGCACGTCGGACAAGGCCAGGTTGCCGATGAGGAAGTTGGTCACGTTGTGCAGCCGACGCACCCGCGCAATCACCAGCACCAGCAGGCAATTGCCCACCAACCCTACAACCACCACGATGCTGTAGAGCAGCACGATCAGCCCCTTCAGCTGATGCACCAGCTGCAGGCTTTGGAAGGGCGTGATGGCCTGAGCGCCTGGGTCAGCCGCCGACCCATTGACCGCCGAGGCCTCTGTGCTCTGATTGGCAGGAGTTGAGGCCGCCGGTGGCAACCCAGAAAATAAGTCAGGGACCGGGGGTTCCTGAGTCGGCAGTGAGGCCATGGCCACCTGTCCAAAGAGAATCAAAGCCTGTCACTTCCCATTGTCCATCCAGCCCCTCCTACACCAGTCGTGCCTCCCTCCCCCACCTCAAATACCCAAATACTCCCTTTAGAATAACTGGCCAAAATAAATTACAACAATCAGAAGTACTGCCATCCCCCCTATGTAAAAATAAATCTATGCGAGATTACATATGCACCGGTTATTTAAACGTCTCCTATTCAATGTAGAGCCTTTGCAGCCTACGCAGGTGACACCCAGGAGCATGATCCTACCCGGTGAGTGGGGCTTGGCTTGCGGAAAAACGCTCCGGGGATGGAGGGGTCGAATCCCGGCTGTCCCCCTGGCGGTCCTCAGCCCACGACGGCGGTGCAGGCTTCTCGCTTCTCTGCGGGAGCTCAACAGATTCGGGAGTTCCCAGTGGGCTGGTGGGCTCGCAGTTTTTGAGAGGGACTGGGGAGCCCCTCCCCTCCGCCCCGCCCCCCCATCCAGCCCTCCCTTGTATGGAAAATGGGGGCGGAGCGCGCACCACCCGACTTAGACAACTAGGTAGAAGGATAGTGTGAAGACGATGGAAACAGAAAAGGGAGGAAGGGCAGGCAAACCTGGGTGAGAGGGACGAGAGAGAATCTCGATGCGGGAGCTTGCTGCGCCTTGGCAGAGTCCTGCTCCGGCGGAGGGAGCGGTGGATGAAGAGGGAGGAGCCGCTTCAAGCGCCAGGCTCTCAGGATGACCTGGAGCAGGGTAAGAAGTGGAGTGAGGGGACTGAGCTACACTGCGGGATGTGAGGAAGAGATGAGGGACCCATCCCTAAGAGCTGGACCCTGCTTAGAGTCTGGGCTGGAGTGGACAGGACGTTCTGGCAGGGATTTAAAATTTAGAGTCTGGAGCTCGCCGCAGACCTTCAGGCCCTCGCCCTTCCCGGGACCCCCTGAGCCCTTCACCCAGGCTGCGGCGTGCCTGGAGAGCCGCGAGTCCAGCTAAGTAACAGAGTTCAGAACAGCGGACAGCTCCCGCCGCCGCGAGTTGCTTGGGTCCCGGGGGGCAGGACCGTTAAGGAGTTCCCGCCTCTCTCTGCGTCCGACTCTTTCAGAGAACTGACCTGGCGTGGTTCAAACAGCTGCCTCACCGCCTGTTTTCTGGGCTGGGGCAGCCGACTAGGAGAGCAGTAGGGTGAAGTGGAGGAAAATAAACAAGGGTCTCTGGGGGTCGGAGGGTGGTGACGCGTTCCTGCTGTGGGTCCCAGCACTTAGTGCCAATGACGACGCTGTCTCACCTCCCTAGGTCAGAAAGTGCTGCTCTCACTCCAGTTACCCTACACAGGCACAATTCAATACCTGGCCCCAGTACTCCCCTATTCACTCTGTAACTTTTATTTTATTTTATTTTATTTTTTAAGATTTTACTTATTTATTGGAAAGAGTGAGAGACAGAGAGAGAGAGAAAGAGCACCCGCGCCTGAGCAGGAGGGAGGGGCTGAGAGGAAAGCAGACTGCCCGCCGAGCAGCGAGCCCAGCTTGAGGCTCATCCCAGGACCCCAAGATGATGACCTGAGCTGAAGGCGGACGCTTAACTGACTGAACCATCCAGGCGCCCCTGATCTTTCTTTCTCAGCCCCCATAACCTATCCCTTATCTGCCTAACTCTTCCAGGACAGTAGGCAAGCTTCAGGATTGGGACCCTACTGTCTTCTTCCTTACATATAACACACAAAGGCCGCCTTACCTCATTTTAGGATTAAAAACGATACTAGTGATTGCAGGATTTCCACAAGAATAACAAAAGTAACCGACATTTGAGAAGCTTAGAAGTTACATAAAATCTCCAGCAGCAGCAAGTTCTCATTGAAATGCAAATTAACCTGAAAGACAGTGGGGAGGAGGTCAAGGAAGGAGGCTTTGTAACCTCCCTCCTTTGAACCGGCCTCATCCCCTCCTTGTCCCCTCTCCGGTAAGCTTTTGTGCTTTGTCCTCTAGCTGCAGATGCCTGGGTTGGGCTGGAAAGAAGCAAAATTAGTCCACCTTGCAAATTCAAGTGATTGACTCATACAGAGGAAAAGTCAACAATGGAAGAAAAGCAATCAATGTGATACAACTGTATCTATTCTAAACCCACAAGCTCCCTGAGTTATAATCAATATAGCTGAAGCCAATCTGATATGGACAAAAACATCAGAATGAAATGCAGTCTGGGTCTGCCTTATCATTTACCTGCTAATGTTTCCCATCATGTTCACAAACAGAGTTAAATGCACCCAAAAGCAGAGGCACTCTTTTGCTTCAAAATATCTTAAGCAGAGGAAATCGTGGTAATGAAAGTAAAATAGGGATTTGGAATGTGGTTAGTCCCCATAACTAGAGCCATCACTCTGGTTGATATCACTGATACATAATACTAAAAATAATAAAAAGACAACCTTCTTTTTGTAGACATGCTTACTGCATGCAAATGTCAGTATTTGGAAGTTAACCACTGGGACATCTTCCAGACAAGAAAGTCGGTTATTTGCCAAGTTCCAGATCAAATCTGGTATGAGTTTTATTGTTGTCAGTATTTGCAGGGTAAAAAGGAAGTAAACATCTAAGACTAGAATAGTCCACTTTAAATCTTTTATTCTCTCCGGTCTTCACCGGAATGAAGGCTAGTCCCTCTCACTCAGCCAGGACATCATGATTAAACCATACCAATTAAACCATACCAATGTTTAGACTTTCCTGTCTGAACTAATAGTGCTCTAGAAACCTGAGAGATCATAAATAAACAGTTTTCTAGATACCCAGTAAATGTTTCTTATGATTGAATGGATAAAAATAGCCACTCTTTGTTGAAGGCTTTATACTTACCAGGCACTCGGCTAAGTACATTACGTATTTATCTTATTTGATTGCCTCAAAATTTTTAGTATATTCATTTTAGGGATGAGGAAACTGGCTCTTCAAGGCCAGTTGGATAATGGCACAACTCTAAGCAGTGAGGCTGGAACTTCCACTTAGATTCACCTGATTTCTAGAGCCAAAGTACTTCACACTTTACTGCCTCCTAATGAATGAGAGAAGCACCTGCACACACTGAAAATACAAGTAGGTTCAAATGGGATTAAATAAATATAGGAATCCTCCTCTGTTATGGTTTATCAAAGGAAGCTCTAACGAATCCGACTGCAGCCCTAGCATTATTGTGTTTAAGTTAAACAGATCTTTTTTTTTTTTTTTTTAAGATTTTATTTATTTATTTGAGAAAGAGCCAGAGAGAGCACAAGCAGGGGGAGCAGCAGGGAGAGGGAGAAGCAGGCTCCCCACTGAGCAGAGAGCCTGATGCAGGGCTTGATCCAAGGACCCCAGGATTATGACCGGAGCCAAAGGCAGACACTTAACTGACGGAGCCACCCAGGCGTCCCTAAGCTAAACAGATCTTTATGGCTCCCCTAAGTGTCCCTTGCTTAAAATAAAACTGTGGGCTGTATGAACTTCAGAAGATGGTATTATGCTTTATGATGGCAGGAGACAACAGGATATAGAAAACAGAAGACAGAGTCAACAGAGATAAGGACCACAGGGAAATTGGATTAAGGGATCTGAAAATTTTATGCCAACTAAGTTCATGCTGATATATTGCACTTAGCCCAAACATATGAGAAACATATATATATACATATATTTAAATTACTAGTTGGGAGACAGCAATTTTTTGAGACTTGTCTGGGTCCAGGCAATAACAAAATAGATGCCCCCCTCAACCAAAAAAAAGAGTTTTCTCTTTTAAGCCTGTCCTGCGTGGATTCCAAGAGCCAGGCTCCCCTCCCCTGCCCAGGCTTCTCATGCTGATCTGTGCAGAAGGTCTAGACGCCCACTCGGTACAGCGGGGCTAGCTGCCTGCAGAAGACAACAGCCTGAGCCAGCAGGTAAGAAGTGACCTGAAGTCACATACTAAAGTGGGAAAAAAATGTTTCCCTTAGATCACTTTGAGAAAGTGCTTTTCATCACAGACTCCAGACATATCAATTATCACTTCCAGCTTTGTCCTACACACCCCAGTCGTTTTTAAATTCTCCAACACAGCTCTGCCTGAAAAGTGTGGAGGCTTAAAAGCTGTTTTGCTGGGGCGCCTGGGTGGCTCAGTGGGTTGAGCCTCTGCCTTTGGCTTGGGTCATGATCTCAAAGTCCTGGGATCGAGCCCCACTTCGGACTCCCTTCTCTCTCTGCCTGCCTCTCTGCCTACTTGTGATCTCTCTCTCTTTCAAATAAATAAAATCTTTAAAAATTAAAAAAAGAAGAAGAAGAAGAAGAATCAGCTCTTTTGCTGCCTAGAAACCGTCCTTGGCTGGGCTTTTTTTCTCAGCCTGTTCAAAATCAAAAGTGATCCCCAAATAGCCTCATGCCCTCCACAGCGGCCTGTGGGACACACGACTTGTTTCTATCCTATTTGAATGTGGGCTCCCTGGGAAAGGAGTGGATGAGCTCCCAGAGTAACCTACGAAGTTGAGGTAGAGTAGGAAAATCTTCCCTGCCACCAGAGAAAAGGGAACAATGAAACCTGCTAATTCAACAAATATTTGTGATACATTTACCATGTGAGAAGGGGTAGACAAAATGCCCTGAGTGAGAAAAAGATGAGTAAGACATGAGGCACCTGGGCAGCTCAGTGGGTTAAAGCCTCTGCCTTTGACTCAGGTCATGATCCCAGGGTCCTGGGATCAAGTCCCGCTTCAGGCTGAGCAGGAAGCCTGCTTCTCCCACTGCTACTTCCCCTGCTTGTGCCCCCACCCCCCATCAAATAAATAAAATAAAATAAAATAAAATTGAAATCTAATACAAAAGCCTTCTCTAAGCAAAGCTTGTGCCACAGCAGACTAAGAGCTCCCCACCTTGGCTGGGGGAAGAGGTGATGCCTCATTTCCTCCAGTTTTCTTTCACCTCTTCTAGGCCTGAAGGAGCTACCTACATCTCCAGCAGCCACCTCTTCTGTCTGCTACCAAAGTCCTACAGCCCCACATCGGGAGGCTATCAAGACAGGAGAGCCCTCTGCCTTCTCTTTTAAACTGAAAACTCACAACGTCACTGAAAGAAGAGTCTTTGGAAAGGACTGTAGGTTTCAAATAAAGTTGCTGCTGACAGACTTGGTGCATCAGCCTGAGTCCCTCCTTGCAAACACTAGAACGCACTCTGGCTGGTGTAAATAGAAAAAAAAATGGCACTAGCCCACATTATTGGAAAAACTGGCAACCAGCCTCAAGACTAAGCTTCTAAAATCATCACTGGTGAAGAAAGCCCCACCTATTACTGGTTCTGTCACCTCCACCAAGGCCACTTCCGTGTTAGGAACGCAATCTTGCAGCCATCACCGTCCCTAAAATCCAGGCACCTCTGCTGCACCGTGTCCAACAAAATGAGGCCCCCTTTCCTCGGGTCATTCACTTTTGAATGCAAGTCTCATTCGGGCACATCAGAGTGGCAGAGCCAGGATGCCAAACCTGAGTTTTAATTGCAAAGTATTCTGGGAATTTGGAGTCTGACCTCCACTTTGGGAATATAATGAGGAATTTCTCCAAATACAAGCACATGATGAGCGGTCATGAGACATGATAAATATTCACTGTCCCCTGTTATCGGTGTTTAATAGCAGTGACACTATAAAGACCAAAAGCTAGGAGGAGATCCCATGCTCTCTTAATTTCCTACCCTGCTTCTCCCTCATTTTGAATGAAAATGTCAAGAGAAACATGAGAGAATTAAGGTTGACTTTTGAATATTTTATAATATATTAATTTAACCTACCCTAATATATGACATTGTGTTCCTCTTTATGAAAAATAAAATGCCAAATAAAACTAGTTTCCAAAGATATTAGGAACATAGCACCACATTATCCCAGGGTTGCTCAACTTCAACATTATTGATATTTTGGGCTGGAAAATTCTGTGTCATGGGAAGCTGTCCTGAGCCTTATAGGATGTTTAGCAGCATCCCTGTCCTCCACCCCCTGGAAGGTAGGCACACATACCAATTTTGACAACCAAAAATGTCTCCAGTCATTGCCAACATCCACTGGGGGTAGGGACAAGATCATCCCTGGTTGAGAACCACTGCCTTACAACAATACAGCACATGCAAAGTACACAAAGTACTCTCCTTAGAAACACTACGAGCCTTCATGGCCAACTCTCTTCAGACATCTTGACCCCAGCACTGCATTTGGAAAACATTTCATTTCCCATGTCTCATCAATTCCTGAAATAGCAACAGGGCGAACAGACAAAGGTGATATTTAAGAGGAAGAAAAAAATTCCAAAGATAACGTAAGCCCAAGTGTGCCAAATGGAGAAGAGAACTGGTCCCAGAGCCCAAAGAAGGAATAGCACAGGGTTCTTGGGCTTGTGTAACAGCTGTACCTCTACTAAATGTGAGCTTCTGGGCAAATTTTTTATCCTGAAAGAACCCCAACTCTGAAAATATAACAAATCCACAATGATGCCCACTTCTGGAGGATTTGGAGAAGATCCAACATGAATGGAAGAACTGATACATAGTGGGCACACAGTAATGGTGACTAGTCTTGGATAATTCTTTGTCCTGACTTATGTCACTTCCTCTTGTCAAGAGGGGGTCATTCTAGAGGACATTCTCAAACTCTTCCACTTAAACTTTACTCCAGAAGACAGTCTTTTTGAGAAGAATTTTCCCTTTCTCAGTCTAAATGCTTTTCCTCGGGGCGCCTGGGTGGCTCAGTGGGTTAAAGCCTCTGCCTTCGGCTCAGGTCATGATCCCGGGGTCCTGGGATCGAGCCCCGCATGGGGCTCTCTGCTCTGCGGGGAGCCTGCTAACTCCTCTCTCTCTCTCTCTGCCTGCCTCTCTGCCTACTTGTGATCTCTGTCTGTCAAATAAATAAATAAAATCTTAAAAAAAATGCTTTTCCTCATTTTGTCACTGTTTACCAGGTATGCAAAGTCCAGGGCAAGATATTGTAAGAAGAATCAAAACAAGAAAAAGGGAGGGTGGAGGAGGAGAAGGACATTATTGTCTAAAAACCTGTAATGTAGTAAGACAGCTACAAAAATCACTGAGATGTGTGACCATAGTCAATGCCACTACCACCACTTGCTGTGAAAGAAAGACATTAATGATCACCAGGAAATTTGCTAATTACTTTTGTAAATTTGAATTGTGTTTATCCTTGTAGATCATACTTATTTTTAAGCACAAGAGTCTTTAAAGTGTTCATAGCATTTTTAACTCAGCCATCTCAACCTTGCCCATGTTACTTAAATATGTTCCCCTTCCAATGTTTATGTGAGCCATGCACAACTTCGGACCCTCATGAATGTGCATGAGTTAAGCGCTCAGGTGGCAGGAAATGAACAAGAAATGAGTGCTCATTATGTCTTTCTAATCATCAAAATGTTCTTCAGGCTGAAGCTTTGTGTCAGGTTCCCCTTCTTTCCCTAGCCATTGCTTCGCGTCATTTCTTCCCAGAGGAGGACTGCCAGCAATCCCTGCTCCCTTGTCAGGGCCTTGGGTGGAATAATTGGGTAAAATTGCTTCCTTATTTCTCTTTGCTGATTGCTTCATTTTGAAATATAGTCTTTAACAATATCCCAAGTGGTCCATGAAGGATGCTGACAACACAGCCTGTATTTGGTGCAATTATGCAGGGTTGGGGTGATCCAGTCTGGCTGAGTTTCTGGGGCCCTAGAACATTCTAGAGCAGCTCTAGCCCCTGCCTGTCTATGGCATAGCTGGGATTTCTCATCACAGATGGCCTCACTGCAACCATCCCTGAACTTCATCGCATTCCTAAAGATCCACAACCCAAGCAGGTCACCTTCTCTGGTGATACTCTATACAAAGAACCTCACAAGGCTTGACCAACTTCTCATATTCAAGATCTCAGTACATTTTATTTTTTCACTTTTGATTCGACTTTCATCAATACTTTAGATATCAGCTGCATGGATGGGATATCTCAGTTTTATCTATGAGGAGTAGAAAATATTTACAAATACAAAAACAGAGAAATAAAACGCAGAGACAGAACACTTGAAAGCCATTTTTATTATGTTCTCTTTGAAAGGCAGAGACAAGGCAATTTGCTTTCCCATTTTGATTCCAACTCTGGTTCATTATCCACTAGAAATGGCTTTTATGGATGGCAAAAAAAATCATCTCGCATCTGCATTGTGCCATTTAGCGGTGAAGCGTTCTTTGTTGTCACCTTTAGGTGGGAACCTTGACCTTGCAGAAGCCTCTCATTTGGGTTTCCATTAAAATGTGTCTGCTGACAAAACTCAATGATGAACCCAAACCACATCTCATTATGTCCATCTCTGAATTATTACATAGACACATCTAAATTCATTCTAGTGTCACCATCTAAGGTGAGAGGCCCTTTCCAATTTTTTTTTTAGACAAAATGCAGAATTGGAATGGTCTTCATGGTGTTTTTCAAGGGTATTATGCATGTGTGTGCAGTCATACATGACATTCAGAGTTGGTAACTTGAGAGTTGGAATGTCTGGGATGGTGTGTCTTCCCTGTGTCTTATCTTTGTCACCATGCAGCAGTCCTGGATATCATGGGAGGAGATCGTGAGCAGTGTCCCTGCAAAAGGTAAAGAGCAGGAAAGCGTTTTTCTTCTCCCGGTGTGGCCGAAGACCACCTTCATCAGAATCAACTCTGGTGCTTATTTAAAATGTAGATCGCTAAATGACAAGACAGACCCATGAAGTCAGAATAACTGATGGTGATGCCTAGGAAAATGGCACTGCTTATTATCTGATGTACACCAAACTGTGAGTCCTATTGTCTGCCATTAAGTGGCCAATCTATATAATCCTGCCTCCCTACTTCCCCAGCGTGATTGGGATTACAGCCAAGGGGCCACAAAGCCAGTGCCAGGGAGCCCGGCAATGAATTTCAGCCTTCCCTCTCTCCTTATATGATAGATATTGGAAGATAAGTGTATTATACCAGTTCGGTGTTTTCTCTATAGTTTACCTTTTTCAAGTTGTTCTTAATGACATAAGTAGCACATAAGTACATTCTCCTGTTTAATAAAAATGAAACAGGTAAACCTACAGTCCCCTTGACCTCAATCCCAGTCCCTCCCTCAAAGGAGACACAGGCCCCTCCCCTGCACATTTACATACATATGTTTGAACCCATAGAAAAGAAGTACTGACAGACATATAGGTTGTGTGCAAATTTTTGTTTCCTACAAAACTTACTACGATAGAGATGTTCCAGGTGTTGGTCAAAGAGTACAAACTTCCAGTTATAAGACAAATTCTGGGGAGCTCATGTACAGTATGGTCATTATTGTTAATATAACCAAAATAACATTAAAGTATATAATATTAAAGTAGAATATATTTTAAGGTTAGCAAGAGAGTAGATCTAAAATGTTCATCCCAAAAAAGGAATAATAATTATGTGATATGATGAAGGGGTTAGCTAATGCTACAGTGGTAATCATTTTGCAATACGTAAGGGTATCAAATCAACCCATTATCCACCTTAAATTTACACACTGCTATATGTCAATGATCTCTCCATAAAGCTGGAAAAGAATATTCCACATATCAATATTTGGATTGACAGTAAAGCATAGGATCAGTGGCGACGTTTTCTGGCTGCCCCAGATATTCTTATACAGCCCTGCATTTGTTACTTATTTTGTAAAATCTCCAGATTTGAATTCAGAGAAACAAAAATCAAATCAAATAAACATGTTCCCATATTCCTCCTTGGGGAGAATTCTCCTGGGGCCATTCAGCAAAAGGGAATCTGTAAGTCACGAGCTAGGACCCAATTCATGTTGACCACCAGCGCTGCAGGGAACTCTCTTTCACTTAATGAATTTTAAGAGCTCATTGTAGATGACATGAGTTCTCTTAATGGTCAGATAATTATGGTAATGAATGCAACATTCTTCATGGATGTGAGGAACAGCCCTGCATCCTCCCAACTAACAGCTAACGAAATACCCAAGGCAAAATCTAAGCTACTGAATCCCTGTTCAGGGGGAGTCCATCGGACAGTCTGGGCCCATCGCCATCCAGGCTCTTGGAGGAGTGAGCTGGGACAAGGAGCTACTGCTTGAAGAGGTGCCACGGGGGACACTCGTGACTCCAGCCTATGAATCAGGACACCTGGGTACAAACTCCCACACTTACATTAACTGTCTGAGACACCCAGGGCAAGCCCTATCCAACTCAGGGTCTCCACGTCCTCTTCTGTAAAGCAGGTTGGGGAGAAGACCTAGGTAATTGGAAAGTCTCCATAAGCTCTCATAGTCCAGGAGCCCAAGACTGTGGCCCTGAGATAGTCAACTATCTACATGCCATCATCTGACCAGACACCTGCCCGGCATTTGTCTCCAGTTCTACCTTAAGAGAAGGTGGTCCACCTTCCATCTGATGTACTTGGACACCCCTCACAGCCTCACTGTGGCTTTGCTCACCACAAGTCTGGCCTTCCACATCTAGGAAACAACCTTGGGCCCTCGGATTCACACTTCACTGAGGAAGAACCCCTGCAGGAAAGAGCTGAGTACCTGCGCTCGCCTCTCGACGCGTCAGCCCTCGAGCCCCAAGCACGGTGAGGAAAATCAGCCTGGGTCAGTGTTGGCAGGCTTCAGGGTTTAAGTGAGCTGCATTTGGCTTGATTCCTATGATTCAACAGATCCAGCCAACCCAAGTCCTCACTCCCACTCTGCAGGCATTTTCTGGACAGGTGAAGGCTCCCCTGTTGACCAACGATGCATGTACTTGCAAGATTTAAAAAGTTGTAATTGTCTACTGTTCCCCAGCTACTCTGCTTTCGTATCACAAATTTCAAAAATGTAATTAAAGAAGGAAGAGGTTTTTTTTCCTCTTACATTAAACCCAGAAAATTAAACATAGCTAGAGAGCAACCTGAGATATTTCTTAGGCAAGAATCTTTATTAAAAAAAAAAAGTGCGTGTGTGTGTGTGTGAGAACATCAGGTGGGGACTTAGCCCTACTCCTCAGATCCCAGCAATTATCATCATCTGTCTGAGCAAGGCCCCTTCCCTGTTAATGTTTTATTTTTTCCCCCTGTCTCCCTTAATAGGCATTTATTCTAATGATTTCATATATATATATCCTTGAATATACATGTAAATCCTTGAAATAAGTGCTAAGAGCTTGAAGGGAGGCTTAATTTACATAAATGTTATTGTGCCATAAATCTTGATCTGGGGCCTCATTTTTTTCATGCCACACTAGCTTTTAAGGTCTATCCCTTTCCCAGTGTGTTTTCTTTTTTTTTTTGTTTTGTTTTTGTTTTTATTTGACAGGCAGAGATCACAAGTAGGTAGAGAGGCAGGCAGAGAGAGAGGAGGAAGCAGGCTCCCTGCCGAGCAGAGAGCCTGATGCGGGGCTCGATCCCAGGACCCTGGGATCATAACCTGAGCTGAAGGCAGAGGCTTTAACCCACTGAGCCACCCAGGCACCCCTCCCAGTGCGTTTTCTACTTCATGACTTGCACCTGCTGCTTTGTCTTCCCGAGGAGACGATGTAGCCTGCGTCTAAGGGGACTCTTCAAATCGGTGTCGAAGAGATGAATTGGACGGACAGCATCTCTGCCTTGGTACAGCAGTAGCTGCCTCATGGGAATGCAGGCTGCGCTGGTTTTCTAAGAGACCTCGAATACACAGCAATTTCTCTCTCAACAACACAAGATTTTTTCCCTTCCAGAGGCTCTGCCATCTAACATGGGATCCCCGTCTCTGGGCCCAGCTCTTCTGGCTCCCTGGGCAGAAGGAAGGCGTCAGAAATCCCAGGAAACACATTCCCAGCCCTTTTTCTGGCAAGACCCACGAGTAACGTACCTCTTCTGCCCACAGCCCACATGGCCATTCCTTGCTGCAAGGGAGACTGGGATGTCACTCATGCCCAGCTGAAGTTCTGTTCCTTGTCAAAGGAGCGGTTCCTGGGACAGCTAACCATCTGTCACACGCCACTGCTCCCAAGTGGGTGGGCAGGCTGTGCTTTGTGGTCCGTGGTTCTGATTGTCCTTCCTTGTTCTGAGATGCCCACGGCTCCCCTCTGGGGCTGTCTTGCGCACATGGCTTCGAGGTCCCTATTTGCATGCAAGAGGCACACTTGTTTGTGTTGTTTCTCACGTCTGGCTCTACCTCCTCTCTGATTTCCCCACTTCCCTAATTTCTGCATGATGGGGAAAGGATTTTTTATTTATAATCTGCCTGCATTCTAAGGAGAGGGGGCCCCAGAAAGAATCCTTCGTTTGCTAAGCGGGGAAGGTGCCCTGCCTAGGGAATAGGATGGAGATATGGGAGATGGGCAACAGAGTCATGGGGGGAAAAAACCCCACAAATATCTTGAGGGAAGTTGGACGCAGCTTTCCTGTTTTAAGAAGTAACGTCTCAGAAACCTTGGGAAACCCTAAACCTTTTGCCAGTGCATTTAGCATTTGACAGCAGGGCAAGTAAGGACTGGATCCAAACAGTCTGGCCTGCAGCTGGGCACAAGGTAAGAGCAGAGGCTGTCCCTGGGGTCCCGGTCAATTCAGGTTGAAATTCCACATGTCCAAACCAGCCTTGATCCTTCCGGTTTAGGAAAGAGGGGGTTCCAACTGCTGAGAATGTGTTGCTGCTAGGTCACTGGCTCGACCTAACGGTGCTCGGCCACTGCCCCAGGTCTGTCCCCAAGGAGCCCAGGGAGAGACAGCTCAAGGGCAAAAGGAGTTTTTTCCAGGTGAGGAGACTGAGACCAGGATGAGTGATAGGTCAAGGTTACCCAGCTAATCAGTGGTGCGACCAAGTTCCGCCTCCAGGTCTCAGGAAGCCCTACCCTGTGCTTTCTCCTTGGGGTGCCGGTGCTTTCTTGATGCCAGTGACCACTGGAAGAGTCACAGTTTCCATATGGTTTCCCGCATCTTTAGGACATGTCTCTTCTATTCATTCAAAATAGAAATCCAGGCTGGCTGTGCCCATGCAGGAGGAAAAGTAGAGAAAAGGGCTGGACGCAGAGGTCGGCTTGGCTCCTTCTCGGCTCAATGCCTTTGGCGACAAGGCTGTGCCCAACCCACATGGGTAAGAACATCTTCAATCATGATTATCTTGGAAAATCCAGCTTATTTGATAAAACCAAGAGAAAATTGGACAATTTCTCTCCATTTGAGTCCACACTGACCTCTGTGCCAGTGCCCAGCCCCTCCAACGCCTGCAGCCCACCCCCTGTGTCCCGGGCACCCACTCTCTGGGCCTGTACGGCTTCCTGTACGGCTTTGGCTTGTTTGCCTGATGGTCCCTGTGAGACCAGCCAGGGACGGTGATTTATCTTTCTCAGTTCTCCACAGTATTCTGTAAGTTCTGGTTGAATTAAACCCAGATGAAGCCACCTGTCAGACACGCTATTGGCTCCAGTCCGTCGGGACGCATCGAGGAAAAAAGCTTTCCCTGAAGAGAGAAGGAGACAGCACTGTATCTGCAAATTCACCCTTTGCCTTTTCCCTAACATCCCTTGAAGGCAAAGCACTGATTTTACAAGAGAAAGGATTGATTTGTACAATGTCTGTTCACCTTCCTTCTTTTCACCGAAATGGACCTCAGAGCCGAAGCAGACACACGAAGAAGAGATCAGCTTGGAGGAGAGGAGGTGGGCTTTGGTTCCTCGAAGATGTAAGGAGAACCAACGGGACAGTCCCCATGATGAGCAGGAAGAGGACTGGTGCTGACAGGTGTCCGCGCCCTCCCCAGCCCAGCTCCCTCCCCGCCATCCCAGGAGTCCAGAGACCGAGGCGTGCAGGCAGCACAGCCTCTGATTTAATTCTGATTCAATCCGGAGAGCGTAGCTCACGTCCCCTGCGGCATTAGCCTTTGCTGGCCTGCTTCGTTATTCCAGCCGCGTCTGTGTCCAGAGCAGCCATCCCTAAGCTCAGTGGTTCAAGGTTGGAAGCTCCAAACATCCCCGTCTGGGCAGAGTTTTGAGCCAGAACCCAGAAACAGGAACGGGGAAATGGGAAAACACTCTCGCTGCAGCCCACCCGCACCCCCCGCCCCCCGCCACAAAAAAAAACAACTGCTCTGAAGTTAGAGTTTCATGGGAGACAGGACGCAGGCCTGGGAAAAGGATTGCTAAAGAGACACGCTATGCTTGGGAATAAGCTTGTCGTGGTGGGAACACACACACACACACACACACACACACACACACACACGGGAGGAGGCATTGGGGTGAGTGAGTGGGTGCCCAGAGGGAGCCATTGGGAACCACTTCCTGTGGAGGGGGGAGGGACTGTGGTGGGAGCATGTGGTGGGGGCTCAGTCCTAACCCTTTCTGGCCACAGTGCTGGGTGAGTCACCCAGTCTCCCTTAGCCTGTTTCCTCTTCTGTAAAGTCAATCTCGTAACCACACTCACCTCCTAGTGCTCTGGTGAGCCTAGAGGAGACGAGCATAATGGGCTCCGGGCAGGCCCTCCGTGTGGTTAGCGCTCAAAGTTAGCAGTCCTGTCAGCCCCTTGGGGTGGTTCTGGGGGTTCCCAACAGGCGTCGTTTTATTTCTGTGACACAGTAGACTTGAGGAGTAGGTAAGATTGTTGTGCTCATTTTCAAGACTTGGAAGCTGAGACTCAGAGAGATTGAATGATTTCCTGAGGACCTGGACCCTGGGTCCTCCAGCCTCCTCACCCCACTGCTCCACGCGAGGGCAGGGCATCAGGGCGGCGGGTGCTGCTAAGAATGCCAAGGAGCTTCTGACCTTGCAAAGCAGTTCATGCGGCACACACAGAGTCACCCGTTTAATTCCTTCATAAGATAGAGAGGGCCGCTCTCTCGCTCTACAGCTTGGGGTTAAGAGTGGGGATGAGGAGCCCGATCGCTGGTTTCATCTCCAGGCTCTGCCGCACATCAGGAATATGGCTATGAGCCATTACTTAATCTCTAGGTGGCCTCAGTTTTCCTGTCTCTAGAATGGACTCAGTAATTTGCATCCCTATCTCGTAAGATCAAATGACTAGCACCTGGCACAGACTTAGCCCTCAGTGAACAGGAGCCGGCACGACCCACATAATACAGCCGGGAACCTGAATGCTAGGGGAGCAGAGGCTTGAGGCTCAGTTTGTAGGATGTTTCCCATTCTCCCTTAAGGGCCTGGCCCATCTGTTGCAGACCAGACCCACCAGCTGGAGCACGGCAGGGCCTGCGTCAGCCGCCCGCCCAAATGAGCAACCACCTCCCTCTAACCGAATCCGGGCATGATGCCTCCTACTATCATGGGATTCTTACAAAAATATTAACTAGATGTATTTTTATTTCCAGCAGCTTTGTCGTTTTTTAGCCCAAATCAAGAATTTAAGTCTCAAAGGTAAAGAGCCATGTAATTATGACAGAGATTAAATCAGCATTGAAAGGCTAATTTTGATGGGCGCCTTGAGCAAGAAAAGTCAGGATGAAACAAGCAGGTTGAAGGCACGCTCAGATTCTAGACCAGGAAGGGAAGTGCCTTCAAGCTCAGGTGAAAACACTGTCTGGAAACATGATGTGCTTTTTTTTTTCTGACTAGATAAAAATCTAATTAAGTCTCGGAGTTTGCCACAGAGAACTCCAACGAAAGCACGATGTGATTTAATAAACAGGAAAAGGCTCAAGGGCGATAAGACCACGCAGTCACAGATTCAAGCCACCAAGACGCGGTGTTGCCAGGATTTATTTAAAACTGAGAGCCAGCGCCATCTACAAATTTGAGAACTATTTCCAAACTGTGTATGAGTCCCTGATGCTTCTGAAACTATTTTAAAACATCAGTAGTATAAATTCTTACTTTCGAATGATGTCAGATTTCAAACCTTTTCTTCCCACTCAAAGATAAGGGTCTGGAAAACAAAGATGAAGTCCCTGTTATTTTTCCAGGGTCACAGGTCTAGTAAGTAGAGAATCTTTTCCCCCAGACAGAGGCAAGCCGTGTGGACGAGGTGTGAGGAGGTTTCCAGGCTGTACGCCCAGCCCGAGCTCACTGTGGTCGGCAGTCATCAAGAATGAACACACATGTAGGTCATATTAATAATAGTAATTATGACAATGATGATGATAATGAATAGGAACATAGAGTCTGAGTGTAAGGAAATGCCTGTCCCATATTTTACTCCTTGGCTTAAGGCTCAGCCTCCCCTGGAGCCAGTCTGGAAGAAAGACAGGGGCAAACTTGTGTGTATATGACTATTGGGTATATGGGAAACTGATAGGAAACCTACAAGCCACATGCAGGAGGAAAGAGGAAGGCACGGGAACTATTTAGGTTTAAAAAAAAAAACAAAAGAAGAGTAAACAAGACCTAGGGGCCCAGCGGGAGACACTGAGGTTCCAACAAATGTATGCATGAGAGTGTCTTCGGTAGGAAGTGTCCTACAAATATATTCTTCATTAATGTATTTTTACTCATAAGAATACGGCAAGCAGAATCGTTTACATGCAAAAATATTCTTTGTGCATATATTTTCTTGAATAAATTTTTAAATGAGTTAACTATATTCAATGACTGTATCATCTTAAGGCTATCGTCTTACAAACATGTTCTTATAAATATATTCATGTCGCCTCCTCTGCCCGCTGTTTCCTCTGGGACTCCCACCTCTGCGGTCCTCACCATCAGCCTCTGTCTATAGCCTCTGACGTCAGCAACAGGAAGCGAGGGCAAAAATAAACTGAACTTCTTTAAAACACTTCTATGAAGACCAAGGGAAAATCAGTAAGTTTAAACTAACTAGTTTTATCTGATTTATTTTATTTTATTTTATTCTATTTTTAGTCAGTGTGGTAAATGGACATTGGTATTCAGCAAATTGATCTTCCGTGAATTGGCCTGGTGGCAGGTTATATGGGAGAGGTAGAAAGGTGTGCATTTTAGCTGGCCGCAAGTCCAGTACGAACTCACTGTGTTCGTCGGTATCAAGGTCATTAGAAATAAGTTGGTACATTGGCTAATAAGAAAGTGATCCAGGGGCACCTGGGTGGCTCGGTGGGTTAAAAGCCTCTGCCTTCGGCTCAGGCCATGGTCCCAGGGTCCTCGGATCGAGCCCCACGTCCGGCCTTCTGCTCAGTGGGGAGCCTGCTTCCTCATCTCTCTCTTTCTGCCTGCCTCTTTGCCTGCCTGTGATCTCTGTCAAATAAATAAATAAAATCTTAAAAAAAAAAAAAAAGAAAGAAAGTGATCCATATTTAGATACCATTATGAATGATAATGACCCTTCCCCTTGACCATGGGTGATTGAATCAGAGGTGTTCGGGCCCCTGACCCTGACATAAGTGAGGCCATCAGAATTCTTCCCTAAGACTTCTCAAGTTCAAAGTGGGAACAAGCCCTCCCTAAGACAGATTCTCATTTCATTTACCAGGTAAGATAAGCCCCCACCTGCAGGGAAAGAATAGAGCCGACTAGCAGAGAGTGGTAAATGACATGGAGCAAAAGAGCATCTTGACAGTGACCACGCACCTGGATCCCACCCTTCTTGAAGCTCGTCTTGAAGCTCGGGAGGAGGAGGTAGCTAGCTTCAGTCTCAATGGATGAGTCAGGACATGCCCAGAATGATTCTTAGCATATGAGAGAGATGGAAAGAGGAAAAAAAAAAAATCCAAAGACCTGCTGGGTCAGAGTGGCCCAGCCCCAGGATGCCAGTGGTGCAGGTAGCTGGGCGCTCTGGATGGAGAGAGTTAGATGCTTAGAAAAGGCCAGCAGGGGAGACAGGGCCACATCTGGAAGAGACCTCAAAGCCAGGCTAAGAATCTGGAGCTTTCCCCTCTAGAAACTGGGACTCATTGGGGGGTGGGGAGGATGAAGGGGACTGAATGGGGAAAAGCAGGAGGTGGAGCACCGGCTGGGAGGCTGCCGCAGGGTTCCAGGGGAGCAGCGAGGGGAGCCCACTGAGGCAGGGAGCGATGGAAAGAGTTTTGCTAACTCCCTGAACCGCCCTTCAGGCCTTCATACACAGGGTGTGCCAGACTTCTGTGTAGGGCTGGGGGTGGGCCAGGGACATCAAAGGGAAGGCAGATGGGCACAAGCAGCACCCTTCTGACTGCTTCACATGCTACGCAGAGCACCTAGCACACATCCCGGGTTCCTCAAATACCAGCCGGGAGTATTTCCCCTCAAGGTCTGCGGGGCCCGTGCTCTGGTCCTGAACTTGCCAATTTAGCTCTATATCGACAGGCAGAACTTGGTTCCTTGTTCTAAACCAGAGATTCCCTCTGACCCAAATTCTCCCCAACTTTTTATCTCTTTAAAAAAAGGAGCTCAGATATCATTCTTCCTTTTTTTTTTTTTAAAGATTTTATTTATTGATCTGACAGAGATCACAAGTAGGCAGAGAGGCAGGCAGAGAGAGAGAGAGAGGAGGAACCAAGCTCCCTGCCTAGCAGAGAGCCTGACACAAGGCTTGATCCCAGGACCCTGAGATCATGACCTGAGCCAAAGGCAGAGGCTTTAACCCACTGAGCCAACCAGGTGCCCCAGATATCATTATTTCTTCCACCTGCTCTTTCTGCTTCATTTTTTCCCCTCTTGTTCTACACTAAAATGTTCTGTACTAAAATGTACTTTAGTGTACTTGTATACTAAAATGTATTATAAAATAATAACACTGTCCCCATTGACATGATTTCCTGATGATGCTATATAATCAATTCCTAACCCCGTTCTCAGGCAGAGGGGCACCCTCGTACCCAGCCTGTCTGCTACATCAAGGAGCTGTTTTCTTTACCACTGCAGATGGAGGACTTTGACTTGCTTCTTTCCCCTTTTTGTCCTGTGTACCTCATCACCCCTGCCATTTGTTGGAGTGGTATTTTGTTGTTTTTGTTTTGTTTTGTTTTGTGTTTTTAAGTGCTGTGCTGCCCCTGGTCAAGGTAAATATCTTTCATGATGAGAAAAGGCAACTTCATTTTTGCCACTGCATTTCAGGGCCATCTGAGATGTCAAGAGTGATGTCCTTTTAAAAGTACCTGTTCCTCAGGGCGGGAACAGATACAACGCAGGGCAGGAGCACTCCGGCCTGTGGGCTCCTCCAAACAGAGTTCCTCCCTGTCCTTCCACGGGGCACCTCTGGTAACCCCCAGGTGAGAGTGCAGGGGGCAGGGGACAACAGAGCCTGGGACAAACAGGCCCATGGCACCCTCTCCTCCAAAAGGGCTCAGCGATCTCTCTCCAGGGGCCACTGCTTCAGCGTCCTATCAAGAAGCAAGATGGGGGACGCCTGGGTGGCTCAGTTGGTTAAGCAGCTGCCTTCGGCTCAGGTCATGATCCCAGCGTCCTGGGATCGAGTCCCACATCGGGCTCCTTGCTCCACAGGGAGCCTGCTTCTCCCTCTGACTCTGCCTTGCACTCTGTCTGCCTGTGCTCGCTCTCGCTCGCTCTCTCTCTGACAAATAAATAAATAAAATCTTTAAAAAAAAAAAAGAAAAAGAAGAAGCAAGATGGGCTTCCGTTTCCCAGGCAAGGAGGTGGGACACAGCCTTACTTTCCTTCAGGCCGTGCTTGGCGCTGGGCAGGACCCAGCCCCCATCCACTTGTGGCTCAGCTCTCCCACAGCAGTCCCAGAAGTCTTGGTGGGGACCCTTGCGCCCTGATGCCATCCAGCAGCACCGTCACCAAGTGAGCTCACAACGAGGACCAGGCACAGTACTCGACAACCCACCGCCTTTTACGCGTGTCTTTCCACATTTCACCACCCTGTTCCACATAATCCACCTTTCCCATAAGGGCCGCCCATGCATCTCCTACCTCAACAGAACCTGTGTTTAAATAACTGTGTTTCTTTCCCTTGAGGTCTACAAATTTCCATTTCCTCGGCTCATTTTGACTCTTGGCTTGGCTCTCTGAACCTGACTTCAAAGTGCGTAGGTGAAGACATCCCCTGTCCTAGGGCATCACTTGCAGACCAACGATCTGAAGAGAGAAACCTTAACCTCTCCCCAGAGATCCACCCAGGAGCGCTAAGGTACAGAGCCGCCCATGTAATTTTAAAAAAGAACATTTCCATGCGCTCCAACAAAAGATACAACTGAAAGGGAATGAATACAAAATATCAGCTCCTACGGTTTTGTTCAAAATCCTCCTCTAATTTTGCTCCACAGGAGCTCTATATTTGAATGTTTTTGACAAAAAAAAAAAAAAAAAAAAAAAAAGTCTCTTTCTCCCTTACTCTCATACTAGGCGTCTATCATGTTCACATTCCTGTGACTGGAAGTGCAGGCTTTTTTCACCCCCTCACCAAGCAATTGTGCAACCCCAGCAGGTGTCCTACAATTTAACTGGGTTCTGACACCATCTACCTGGAGACAGCTCAGATCCCCAGGGTAAGCGCTCAGCCCCACGAGCTGCCCCTGGACACTTTGATGCCAGGCTATTATTGCCTGTGCCTCTGACCGGTTATAAATTGGAGGTTTACGTCCAGCCGTGACAAACCACAACACCTGCCTGGGGTTTGGTCATTTACCAGAGCGGCTCACAGAATTCAGGGAAACAATTTACTTAACTAGATTATGGGTCTATAATTAAAGAAACATTATACCAGTAGATTATAACTCAGGAGCAGCCAGAGAGAAAAGGCGAATAGGGCAAGATCTGGAGACAGGAGTGCCCAGCTACCACGGCCTCTCCACACCTCCCACCCTTCCAGCCCCTCCCTCTGTTCACCAAACCAGCCTATTTGCAGCAGCTTCGTTACACAGGGAGGATTGATTAAATCTCTGGCCACTGGTGATTGAGTAGATCTCCAGCCCCTCTCCCCTCCCAGGAGGTAGTCAGCTCTCTAAAGTGACTTTCCCCCACCCTATCCCCACCCCCCACCTCTGGGGTGGTTCCCATGGCAACCTGCCCCCTCCCTAGTCGCTCATTAACATAAAGTGGGGGGGTTGAAAGAGGGACCCTGTGAATAACAGAAAATACCCTTTTTACCTTCATCACTCTGGAGCTATGTCAGGAAATGGCAACACAAACTAAGTATCACTAAACCAAAATATTGTAACAAAAGATGGCTCTATAGCTCTTATCACTTTGGAAGTTGCAGGCATTTTAAAGATTCTATTCCAGGAAACTTGGAGGAAGACCAAAATATGTATTTATCTTATTATATCACAATACCGCAATTTTCTTTTCTCTTTAATTTTTGTTTTCACTTTTGTTATTTTCTATTTCTCTGTCATAAGCACCTTTAGTGCAGAGCCCTACCCAGTCTCTCAGAGGAATGTGGATACCAACCTTAGTGCTGTCCCACAGTGGCTTAAATGAACCAAGACTATCAAAAGAAGAATCAAATTAATACCCAAAGTCATCTAAGAAATGTGCAATGGCAGAGATTGTTCTGTTCTCATCAAATTCAATTTCCTTTTTCTCATGGACACAAGCTGGACTACATTTCCCAGCCTCCTGTGCAATCAGGTTGGCCATGTGACCAGGTGCTGGCCAGTGGAATGCAGGTAGGCTTGCTGAACACCACTTGCAAATCTGGCTCCTAAAAAAATCCTCTTTCCTTTGTGACCTTTCTTTTCCTTTCTGCCCGCTGAATACAAAGAGAACCTTTGAAGAGGGAAGACCATATCTTGGAAGAAACATGGGTCCCTAAGGATCCTATAGAGCAGACAAAGCCCTCCTCCCCCTTCCCAATGACCACAACGGAACCATAGTGGATGGTGACATGAGCAAGTAATACAATTTTACTGTATTAAGCCATTGAGATTGGGGAGCTTAATCAGGTCAGCCTACCCCATATTATACTCGTGCCTAGTAAAATAATTCTAAAATTTCCAGCCAGGAAGTTTATGGAACAACTGCCATGCCTATATATACCTTTCGCCAAATGCACTACTGTGCTCCCCAAGAATTAACCCACAAAAGGCTAAGATACAGATTAAGACAGTTTCAATTCCATGCTGACCTTTCATTTTGATACTTCTCAAAATCCTTACAAATAATTACCCTGTTTTTTCCAATCCCTGGGAGTTTGGGGAGTCACACAACAAAATAAAACAAAACTCAGCAAGTTACCACTATAGAAAGTTTTGGTGCAAATATCTAAACATCTGCATGAATTAACACTTGGGCCTACACTCATAAAGTACCTTCGTTCAGAGGCCACCTCATGGAAGGTTACACCGCAACTGACATCTTTCCTCCGCTTGGACTCAGTACTTCTCTGCTCGACCCTCCTCCCGCTCCCTTACCCCAGCTCCCACGGTCCATGAAAAGTCGAGGAGGCTTTTGTTCAGGGTCCCTAAGTGGTAAGAAGATCCCTCTCCAACCTTCAGGCCACAGCACTGCTTGTTGCTACCATCTGCCCTGCCCAGAGCGCTGCTGGGGAGTCAATGCCTCTCTCTCCGTTGCCACTGGTGTGACCCTAGCAGGACAGAAACGAAGGCTTGAGTGTTACTTTCGGCTTGGCTCCTTGTCCTCAGTGTTAGGGTCTGTGATCAAAGGAACGAGACTGATACAAAGTGAAAGTCAAGCAAAGCTTTATTTCACGCCAGCACTGAGAATCAAACCGACCGGTCGGGGCCGGCTCTTACAGAGAGAGCGACCCCTCCCAGCCTCACAGACTAGCTTTTATAGAGCAAAGGTCATGTGCTTGAGCCTGGCCCCACACAGGTGGCCAATGAGATTGTAACACACAGAGAAAGTTGCATAGTCATGCTAGGTCACACACAGGTGGCCAATGGAATTACAGTTCACCCTATAGTAGCTATTTGAACTAGCCTATCACATTGGTCAGAATTGGCACCCAAAAGGCACCCAAAAGGCGGGGCCCACATTCTTTAGGGAGATAGTGATTGGATGTCTCCACCTGGCCTGACTCATCCTTGCCTTCGGACTCTGTTATCTCCACCTGACCTGACCCGCCCTTGGATTTGGGCTCTGTTATCAGGGACTGGTCGACCATATTTTACTGGTTTCCTGGACTTGCTTCTAAGTAAGTTCCTCTGGGGGGATGGAGGGGTGGGCGGGGGAGGGTCAGTTTAAGTTTTACTGCATAAACGACAAAATCACTGTTTAACCGAGATGGAATCGCTCTGGCTAAATAGGCCCTTACACTCAGCAGTCACCTCAACACCTGTCAGCTCAACAGTTTGCTCTTAACTCCTGGATTCTGTCTACATAGTTCCCACGCAAACGTTTCCTGGAACTCAAATGCATCAGATTCAAATGCACCTGGGTGCTGATGCCCAGTCCTGTCTTCTTCTAGTCCCCCTGTCTTCAGTTCTTTTCCCTCGCCTCCCCCAAGTCCTTCTCTCATCAAGACCTGGCTGGACCACTGAGTTTCTCCTAGACTTATCCAGGAGATAAATAAATAAATAACCAGGAGTTAAGCTCCTATTTCTACTGGCTCATGTTAATGCCTTTCTATTATCCACTCACATAGCTAGTTTTCTGATCAACAGTCATATCAATCACATTGAGAAAACAGATTCTCACCAAGGGGAGGGAAGGACAGGTGGCAGATTCCAGGGCCTCTGGCTTGAGGGATGAGAAGAGAAGCACCCTTGGGGGAAGAAGATTGTTTCATTTTGGGGCATGCTGTGTTTGAGGTGTTGTCGTCCAACCAGGTGACGATGCCATATGGTTGTATGAGCAACTTCGATGGGTGCTTTCATGTACAGATGGGAGGTAAAGCCATGTGCAGGGCCCATCTGCCCAGACTGATGTCATGGGAGATTTTGATGCCTGCGAGCCATTGGAGCATCTGAGCCATGGGATAAGCCAATTCCAGGGAAGAAAACAGGAACCAAAGAAGTTTTTTGCCATCCAGCAAAGCATCAGGGTGATCAGCACATTTTTGCCAGAGAAACATGCTCTGAATCTAGCACGGCTGCTCTTTCATGAGAAATGCGAACAGAAAGGCTGAGACCCTGCACCCAGAGAGCCACATCCTCTGCCAGGTCAGAGCAGCCTCACGCAGGCTCTTGTCTCTCACCTCAGTAAGGACTCTCTGGAGACATAACTGCCTTGACACAGCCAGCATGAAAACTCTGTGAAAAGTCGCAGGTGGGAAGGAAGAGAAAGGTCCCAAGAGAGCAGTTGGAGGTCGGTGGGGTCTGCAACTTCTGCCCTCCCCACAGCGAGAAGGACAGCACTGGGGAATAGGGCTCTGGCTCAGAGAGGAGCAGGGATCTCCTCGCTGGCTTGCAAATCAGCTGTGCTGAGTCAGGGAGCAGCAAAGAGTTGGGGACAGCACCTCTGTGACCAGTGCAGCCCCTCTCCACTCTGACTCTCCCCTGGCTTTCACAGGGAGCAGTAGGGATGATTCTTCAGCCAGCCCATTCCCATACTCATTTCTGAGCATGCGCTGGATATTCAGAAAAGGATGGGGCTCATAGAAGGGCTGCTGGGACCTTCCCCAATCCCTCAGCCCTCAGCTTTCTGATGCCCCCACAAACTAGAGACCCTCCAGGACATTGTGGAAAGAAGCCCTGAGCTAACAAGGTCTAAAATTTGATGCCATATCTACTTGTGACTTGTCTGATTATGGAAAATTGCAACCCTTCTCTGTGACTATTTTCCCCATAAGATGCCTAGATGCCTAAGAGGCAGTTAACACAGTGAGAGGCTCACAGCAAATGCTCCAGGAATATTAGCTATTTTTATGACAAGAATGATAATGTTGAATAGGGCATTTGGATTAATGACCCTCCCTAAGTTGGAATAAGCAAAACATCTGTTTGTAACAAGCTGATACAGTAATAATCACAGACACTGTTGACTAAGCACCCACATGCCAGCCACTAGAGCCACATAGTTTCATTTACTTCTCAGACACACCTTGCAAGGCAGGGGATCTCAGCCCCTGTTTGGGAGATGACCAAACTGAAGCCCAGAAAGGTGAGATAACTTCCCCCCAAAGTCACCAGCTAACAAATGGCATAGCTTGAACTGGAAACCAGGCCTTTTCATTATCCCACTGAAGCCACATCTATAAAAAATGGAGAAGCCCTTTCAAAACAGTACACTGCTCACAAGAAATAAACATAGAGACCCAAAGACTAGAATAGAGAGCCCAGAAATAAATCCAAGCTTCAACAATCAACTGATCTTCAACAAAGTTGCCAAAAGCACACAATGGGGAGAGGGCAGTCTCTTCAATAAACGGAGTTAGGAGAACTGGCGATCCATATGCAAAAGCATGAAAACGGATCCTTATCTCACATCGTATACAAAAATCAATTCAAAACCAATCTAAGGGGAAGAAGCAGGAGGGAGGAAGAGTAGCAGACTAAAATATCATCAGGTCCCAGGAGTTCAGCTAGATAGTTATCAAACCATTCTGAACACCTACAAACTCAACAGGAGACAGAAGAGAAGAGCAGCAATTCTAGGAACAGAAAGTCAACCACTTTCTGGAAGGTAGGACATGCGGAGAAGTGAATCCAAAGTGTTGGGGAGGTAGGCCATGGGGAGAGGGGCCGGCTCTCGGCAAAGGGAGAGCAGCAGAGCACAAAATCAGAACATTTAGAAGTCTGCTCCACTGAGGGATGTTGCTCCAGAGGCTAAGCAGGGAGTGGAGCCTTTACAGGGACAGTGTGGTCTCAGGACCCATGGGGTCGTAGAGAGACCGGAGGGTCTGAGTGTGGCAGAGCTGCCAGGTATCAGAGTGGGGAAGCCAACTACAGAGACAGAGCCAAGGAGTTAGCTCTCAGCTTGGGGTTACCTTAAACTGTGATCCAAAACACAGTCAGGCCCCTGCTCTTCAAGCAAGGAATCCACAAGTGGCAGATCCAGAGAGACCCCCATCCTTCCTCCTCCGGGAGGAGAGGTGCGGCAGGAATCTGCTTGGTTTGGAGACTCCTAAAGGGGCCATGCGCCAGAGATAGAAATGCTCGGTCATGGGCCAGATGAGCTCTAAGTGCAGCCAGAGACTACAGAGACAGGAGAGATTGACTGCTTCCCTCTGAGGGCACACAGAGGAGTGGGACCCCAAGCTCTCACCTCCTATATGGCTGGAGATTGGGAGGTCGCCATCTTCATTCTCATCCTCCAAAGCTCTATGGAAAGCGTTCAGAGAACAAAAGCTCCAAGAGCAAACTCAACCTGAGCCAATTAATTAACCTGGCCTCTGACAAGGGCGGTACAATTCTGCCTCTGGCAAAGGCATTTGAGAATCATGGCAATAGGTCCCTCCCCCAGAAGATTAGCAAGAACATCTAGCCAAGAACAAGTTCACCAATCAAGGAGAACAGTGGGACTACATAGCTAGGGGAAAGCAACACAGAGAATTCATGGCTTTTTGCCCATGGTCCGTTAGTCTTTCAAAGTTAAATTTTTTTAATTTTATTTTTTCTTATTCTATTTTTTAAAAATTTTTCTTCTTTCCTATTTTAATATTTTTTAACTATTTTATCCTATCAATACCTTTTTAAAAATCTTTTTAAATTTTCATTGTCATTGTCATATTTTATCCCTCTGTTGTATTTAACGTTATTTTTAATACATATATAGGGGGTTTTTTCTTTAAAATTTTTCTTCTAATAGATCAAAATATACCCTAAATCTAGCACAGGGTTGTGTTCTAGTCTCCAACCTGATCACATGCTTTCCTTTTTTTTTTTTCTTTTTCAACCAACTTCTTATCTTATCAATTCCTTTTTTAGAATCTTTTTAAATTTTCACCTTTACAGTCATATTCCATCCCTTCATCATGTTTACCCTTATTTTTGTCTGTATATAAGTTTTTCTTTCTTTAAAATTTTGGGAGGTAGTTTCTTCTAAGAGACCAGAATACACCCAAAATCAAGTGAGTGGCTCTGTTCTATTTATTTATTTTTATTTTTTCCCCTCTCTTCTCCCCCCGGTTTTGGGTCTCTTCTGGTTTGGTCAGCGTATATTTTTCTGGGGTCTTTGCCACCCTTTTAGTATTGTATTCTCTCCTTCATATATTCTTATCTGGATAAAATGACAAGGCAGAAAAACTCACCACAAAAAAAGAAGAGGCAGTACCAATGGCTAGGGACCTAATCAATACGAACATTGGTAATATGTCAGAACTAGAGTTCAGAATGATGATTATCAAGGTGCTGGCTGGGCTTAAAAAAGACATGGAAAATATTAGAGAATCCCATTATGGAAAAATAAAAGCCTTTCTGGAGAAAGAAAAGAACTAAAATCTAACCAAGTTGAAATTTTAAAAAGCTATTAATGAGCTGCAATAAAAAATGGAGGCTCTGACTGCTAAGATAAATGAGGCAGAAGAGAGAATTAGTGATATACAAGACCAAACAATGGAGAATTAAAAAGCTGAGTAAAGGAGAGACAAACAACTACTGGACCAGGAGGGGAGAATTTGGGAGATAAGTGATATCATAAGACGAATCAATATTAGAATAATTGGGATCCCAGAAGAAGAAAGAAAGAGAGGGAAAGCAGGTATATTGGGGCAAATTATAGTAGAGAATTTCCCTAATATAGCAAAGGGAACAAGCATCAAATTCCAGGAGGGACAGAGAACCCCCTTTAAAGTCAATAAAAATGGATCCACATCATCATCTAATAGCAAAACTTACAAGTCTCAGTGACAAAGAGAAAATCCTGAAAACAGCTCAGGACAAGAAGTCTGTAACATACAATCGTAGAAATATCAGATTGTCAGCAGACTTAGCCACAGAGACCTGGCAGGCCAGAAAGAACTGGCATGATATATTCAGAGCACTAAATGAGAAAAATATGCAGCTAAGAAAACTATATCCAGCTAGGCTGTCATTGAAAATGAAGGAGAGATAAAAAAAACTTCCAAGACAAACAAAATTAAAATAATTTGCAAATACCAAACCAGCTGTACAGGAAATATTGAAAGGGGTCCTCTAAGCAAAGAGTCTGAAAGTAGTAGACCAGAAAGGAACAGAGACAATATACAGTAACAGTCACCTTACAGGCAATACAATGGCACTAACTTTATATCTTTAAATAGTTACTGTGAATGTAAATGGGCATTTAGCCCATTTACCCCAATCAAAAGACACAGGGTATCAGAATGGATAAAAAAACAAGACCCATCGATATGCTGTCTACAAGAAACTTATTTTAGACACAAAGTCTCCTCCAGATATCAAGTGAGGAGTAGAAAATAATTTACCATGCTAATGGGCATCAAAAGAAAGCTGGGGTGGCCATCCTTATATCAGATAAATTAGATTTTAAGCCAAAGACTATAATAAGAGATGAGGAAGGAGATCATACTTAAAGGGTATATCTTACTTAAAAGGTTTGCCCAACAAGAAATCTTTTTTTTTAAGAATTTATTTATTTATTTGACAGAGAGAAATCACAAGTAGGCAGAGAGGCAGGCAGAGAGAGGAGGGAAGCAGGCTCCCCACTGAGCAGAGAACCTGATGTGGGGCTTGATCCCAGGACCCTGAGATCATGCCCTGAGCCGAAGGCAGAGGCTTTAACCCACTGAGCCACCCAGGAACCCCATCCCAACAAGAAATCTAACAGTTTTAAATATCTATGTCCTTAACATGGGAGCAGCAACTATATAAACCAATTAATAACCAAAAAAAAAAAAAAAAAAAAGAAAGAAAGAAAAAGAAAAAGAAAGAAAAGAAAAGAAAAGAAACACATCAACAATAATACAATAATAGTAGGGGAATTTAGCAACCCTTTCACTGAAATGGACAGATCATCTAAGCAAAAGATCAACAAGGAAATAAAGGTCTTAAATGACACATTGGACAAGATGGACATCACAGATATTCAGAACATTCCATCCAAAGCAATATAACACACATTCTTTTCTAGTGCACGTGGAACATTCTGCAGAAGAGATCACATCCTGGGTCACACTCAGGTCTCAACCAGTACCAAAAGATTGTGATTATTCCCTGCATATTTTCAGACCACAGTGCTCTGAAGCTACAACTCAATCGCAGGAGGAAAGTTGGAAAGAAGTCAAATACGTGCCGGCTAAAGAGCATCCTACTAAAGAATGAATGGGTCAACCAGGAAATTAAAGAAGATTTGAAAAAATTCATGAAAACAAATAATAATGAAAACAAAACTGTTCAAAATCTTTGGGACACAGCAAAGGCAGTCCTGAGAGGAAAGTATATAGTGATATAAGCCTTTCTCAAGAAACAACAAAGGTCTCAAGTACACAACCTAAACCTACCCCTAAAGGAGCTGGAGAAAGAACAGCAAAGAAAGCCTAAACCCAACAAGAGAAGAGAAATAATAAAGATCAGAGCAGAAATCAATGAAATAGAAACCAAAAGAACAGTAGAACAGATCAACGAAACTGGGAGCTTGTTCTTTGAATGAATTAACAAGATTGATAAACCCCTGGCCAGACTTATCAAAAAGAAAAGAGAAAGGACCCAAATAAATGAAATCATGAATGAAAGGAGAAATCAAACCACACCAAAGAAATACAAACAATTATAAGAACATATGATGAGCAAATATACACCAACCAATTTGACAATCTGGAAGAAATAGATGCATTCCTAGAGACACATAAACTACCAAAACTGAACCAGGAAAAAAAATAGAAAACCTGAACAGACCCATAAGCAGCAGTAAGGAGATTGAAGCAGTCATCAAAAATCCCCCAACAAACAAGAGCCTAGGGCTAGACAGCTTCTCAGGGAAATTCTACCAAATATTTAGAAAATTAATATCTATTCTCCTGAAACTCTTCCAAAAATAGAAATGGAAGGAAAACTTTCAAACTCATTTTATGAGGCCAGCATTACCTCGATCCCAAAACCAGACAAAGACCGACCCCATCAAAAAAAGGAGAATTTCAGACCAATATCCTTGATCAATACGGATGCAAAAATTCTCAGCAAATTCTAGCCAATAGGATCCAACAGTACCTTAAAGAATTATTTACTACGACCGAGTAGGACTTATTCCTGGGCTGCAAGGTTGGTTCAACATCCACAGATCAATCAATATGATATAATACATTAATAAAAGAAAGAACAAGAACCATATGATACTCTCAATAGATGCTGAAAAAAATATTTGACAAAGTACAGCATCCTTTCTTGATCAAAATTCTTCAAAGTGTAGGGATAGAGAGTACATACCTCAATACCATCAAAGTCATCTATGAAAAACCAACAGTGAATATCATTCTTAATGGGAAAAAACTGAGAACTTTTCTGCTAAGGTTGGGTTAGGAGGGATGTCCACTATCATCACTGCTATTCAACATAGTACTAGGAGTCCTAGCCTCAGCAATCAGACAACAAAAACAAATTGAAGGCATCTGAATCAGCACTGAAGAAGTCAAACTCTCACTCTTTGCAGATGACATAATAGTTTATGTGGAAAACCCAAAAGACTCCACTCCAGAACTGCTAGAACTCATGCAGGAATTCAGTAAAGTATCAGGATATAAAATCAATGGACACAAATCAGTTGCATTTCTATACACCAACAGCTAGACAGAAGAAAGAAATTAAGGAGTTGATCCCATTTACAATTGCACCCAAAACGATGATACCTAGGAATAAACCTAACCAAAGAGGCAAAGAATCTATACTCAGAAAACTATAAAGTACCCATGAAAGAAATTGAGGAAGACACACCAAAAAAATGAGAAAACGTTCCATGCTCATGGATTGGAAGAATAAATATTGTGAAAACGTCTATGCTACCTAAAGCGATCTATACATTTAATGCAATCCCTATCAAAATACCATCATTTTTTTCCAAAGAAATGGAACAAATAATCCTAAAATTTATACAGAACAAGAAAAGACCCGAATAACCAGAGGAATGTTGAAAAAGAAAACCAAAGTTAGTGGCATCCCAATTTCAGACTTCAGGCTCTATTACAAAGCTGTCATCATCAAGACAGTATGGTGCTGGCACAAAAACAGACAAATAGATCATTGAGAATAGAATAGAGAAGACGAATAGAGAGCCCAGAAGACAGAATAGAGATCCCAGAAATAGTCCCTCAACTCTACAGTCAACTAATCTTTGACAAAGCAGGAAACATGTCAATGGAAAAAAGACAGTCTCTTCAACAAATGGTGCTGGGAAAATTGGACAGCCACATGCAGAAGAATGAAAGTGGACCATTTCCCTACACCACACACAAAAATAGACTCAAAGTGGATGGAAGACCTCAATGTGAGACAGGAATCCATCAAAATCCTTGAGGAGGGGGAGCCTGGGTGGCTCAGTAGGTTAAAGCTTCTGCCTTTGGCTCAGGTCATGATCCCAGGGTCCTGGAATCAGGTCCTGCATCCAGATCAATGCTCAGCAGGGAGCCTGCTTCACCCTCTCTCTCTCTGCCTGCATCTCTGCCTACTTGTTTTCTCTGTCAGATAAATAAATAAAATCTAAAAAAACATAATAAATCCTTGAGGAGAACACAGGCAGCAACCTCTTTGACCTCAGCTGCAGCAACTTCTTCCTAGAAACATCACCAAAGGCAAGGGAAGCTAGGACAAAAATGAACTATTGGGACTTCATCAAAATCAAAAGTTTTTTCACAGCACAGGAAACACTAAACAAAACCAAAAGACAACTGACAGAATGGGAGAAGATATTTGCAAATGACATATCAGATAAATGGCTAGTATCCAAAATCTATAAAGAGCTTAGCAAACTCAATACCCAAAGAACAAATAATCCAATCAAGAAATGGGCAGAAGACATGAATAGTCATTTCTGCAAAGAAGACATCCAAATGGCCAACAGACACATGAAAAGGTGCTCAACATCACTTGGCATCGGGCAAATACAAATCAAAACCACAATGAGATACCACCTCACACCAGTCAGAATGGCTAAAAAAAACAAACAAAAAAAAAAAACAAAAAACAAACAGGTCAGGAAATGACAGATGCTGGAGAGGATGTGGACAAAGGGGAACCCTCCTACACTGTTGGTGGGAATGCAAGCTGGTACAGCCACTCTGGAAAACAGCATGGAGTTTCCTCAAAAAGTTGAAAATTCTACCCTACGACCCAGCAATCACACTAATAAAGATACAAATGTAGTGATCCGAAGGGGCATGTGCACATGAATGTTTACAGCAGCAATGTCCACAATAGCCAAACTATGGAAAGAACCTAGACGTCCATCAACAGATGAATGGGTAAAGATAATGTGAGATATATATATATACAATGGAATACTATGCAGCCATCGAAAAAGTGAAATCTTGCCATTTGCAATGACATGGACAGAACTAGAGGGTATTAGGCTGAGCAAAATAAGTCAATCAGAGAAAGACAATTATCATACAATCTGATATGAGGACTTTGAGATGCAGGGTAGGGGGTTTATGGGGTAGAGAAGGAAAAAAATGAAACAAGATGGGATTGGGAGGAAGACATACCATAAGAGACTCTTGATCTCACAGTACAAACTGAGGATTGCTGGGGGGTTGGGGGTTAGGGAGAGGGTAGTTGGGTTATAGACATTGGGGAGGGTATGTGCTATGGTGAGTCCTGTGAAATGTGTAAGCCTGGTGATTCACAGACCTGTACCCCTGTGGCAAATAATACATTATATGTTAATAAAAATAATTTTTAAAAAATCGATATAAGACTTTTTAAAAAAGATTTTATTTATATATTTGAAAGAGAGAACATGAGCAGGGAGATGGGTAGAGGGACATGCAGACTCCCCTCTGACCTGAGCCAAAGGCAGATGTTTAAAACTGAGCCACCCAGGTACCCCTAAAGACCTAAACATAAGATTTGAAATTATAAAACTACTAGAAGAAAACAAAGGGGATAGCTTCTTGATATTGGTGTGGGCACACTTTTTTTGGATAAAACACCAAAAGAACTGGCAATGAAAGCAAAGATAAACAAGATTGTAGCAACCTATAAAGCTACATAGCAAACAATTTAAAAATCAAAAAGGCAATCTATGGATTGGGAGAAGATATTTGCAAAGCATGTATCTGATAATGGGTTAATAGCCAAAATACTCATATAATTCCATGGCAAAAAAAAACCCACAACCCAATTAAAAAATGGGCAAATGACCTAAATAGGCATTTTTCAAAAGAGGACATGCAAACGGCCAATAGGTATATGAAAAGATGCTCTGTATCACTCATCATCAGGGGAAGGCAAATCAAAACCACAATGAGATATCACCATAGAGGTATTAGAATGGCTATCAGCCAAAAGACAAGATAACAAATGTTGTCAAGCATGTGGAGAAAAGGGAACTTTGTGCACTGTTAGTCAAAATTTAATTTGTGTAGCCATTGTGAAAAACAATATACATTTCCTCCAAAAATTAAAAATAGAACTACTTTGTGATCCAGTATCCCACTTCTCAGTATAGATACAAAGGAAATGGATCTCCAAGAGATATCTGCTCTCCCAAGTTCACTGTAGCATTATTTACAATAGCCAAGATATGGAAACAATGTAACTCTCTATCTATTCATAGGTAGAGAGAGAGAATATGATAGAGAAATAGATAAAGTGAAATAGAGTAGAGAATAGATAGAGATAGAATAGATAGAGAAAATGAAATTAATCTCAACTGTTCTCACTATAAATGAAGAAAAGGTAACTATGTGAGGTGATGGGTATATTAATTAGCTTGATTGAGGTGATTATTTCACAATGGATACATTGATCAAAGCATCAATTCATATACATTAAATACATACAATTATTAGTCAACCATACTCAATAAAACTGGGGAAAAGAAAGAGAAAGAAGCCCCGTGCCTAAGGCGGCCACCTAACTTAATAGTGAGTGCAAACCTTTCACTGCGTGACCAATGATTTGGTTTATCCAGAACTGGGGAATTTCTTGGGACACTAAACTTTCAGTAATAAAACTGGGATAGCCCTGGGCAGACCAGATCACTTGGTCACTCTGCTTTTGAGAGTGAAAAGGAACCTGATTATTCATTCAATTTATGCTACTTATTCTCCTTTGATTTCTTCTTTGACCAACAGATTGTTTAAAAGTGTATTGCCTAATTTCCAAAATATTTAGAGGTTTTCTAGATATTTCATTTTTTATTTCAAGTGTAATTCCATTTTGGTTAGAGAACATGATTTTTAGGGTTTTAACTTTTTGAAATTTATTGAGACTTGTTTTGTGGTCCAGCATGTGATCTATCTTGGAGAATCTTCCATTTGCAGGGAAATAGAATGTGTGTTTTCCTATTGATGGGCAGAGGTTCTATGAATGTCAACCAGTTTAAATAGGGTGATAGTTTTGTTCATATCTTCCATATGCTTTAGTCTACCATATGCTTTTCCATCAGTTATGGAGTGGGGGGTAATAAAATCTCCTGCTTTGATTTATTTCTCCCTTTAGTTCTGTCACTTCTGCCTCTTGTGTTTTGAATCTCTGTTATTGGTAGCATATACTTTTAGGCTTGTTACATTTTCTGATGAATTGGCCTTTTTCATTATTATGAAAGGTCCCTCTTTATCCTTTGCAATATTTATCTTGAAGTCTAGGTTAAATAATTCACAAGCTCCCTCTCAACCTAAAAAAGAAAAAGTTAAGAAAGTGTGCATGTCCCTTCAGCAGCCCTGACTCATTTTAAGTCAGAGATATTCTGTGGGGTTATTTTCATTTCCTTTCTTGGCACATGACATATCTCAACACTTAGAACATCCATGTATACAAAAAGAAATGTTTGGTTAGTTTAAACCATCCCAGATGTGATTCCAAATTGGCTGCGAGAGAAGCAGCTATTTCTGTCAGCTGGGCTGATAATGCCTTTTGTCTTGGGGAAAAAGTAGCAATTTATCAGCTGCCTCCGACCCAGTTGACTGGAGTAGGGGGACAGATGCTACCGTTGCCCTTTGGAAACCTCAGAAACACAGGTGACCTTCTCGTGTAGCAGCCCCTTTCCTCGTGGCTTGTCTGTCATTTCATCTGCACGAGGATACACTGGGATAGGGTCACAGGGTCCTATCTAACCAATTTATTTAAGCTCACTGTGAAGCTGGAACTTACAAAGGGACCATGGGGAGGGTGGCAGCGAGTGTTGCTAAAAAAAGAAAAAAAAAATGCATCGGGGTGCCTGGGTGGCTCAGTTGTTAAGTGGCTGCCGGCTCAGGTCATGATCCCAGGGTCCTGGGATCGAGCCCCACTTTGGGCTCCCTGCTCAGTGGAGAGCCTGCTTCTCCTTCTCCCTCTGCCTGCTGCTCTGCCTACTTGTGCTCTCTCTCTGTCAAATGAACAAATAAAATCTTAAAAAAAAAAAAGGCATCAAAGACATACATGTAGTTGCTCGTTTAGAAGACAGGAGAACAGCATTCCCCAAGACTGGAAGAGGGATGTTGGTTGGTACCATCTTGTCTTGGTCTTGTATCCACCATGTTCAGCATAGTCATAGACACCTAGCAGATATTTAATTCATATTTTTGGATGGCTCAATAAATAAATGAATAAAAGTAAAGTCAGAATGTGCTCTCAGAAAAATTAAAGGAATAAATCAGGGATCAAAAACTTGCTCCTTCGGGACCCCAATCAGTCGGGGTTCAGTCGCATACAATAATAACCACTCTAGCTAGTTTAAGCAGAAGTGGCTCCAATTCCAGGAATCAAGTGCTTACCGAGTCGGAAGGGACGGAAGAATAAATAACCTCTAGGCTAAGAAGAGATTCCAAGAAAACTTCACAGAACTGGTTCACCAGGGAAAAGGAATTACTCCGTCTGCCTAGGAAGAAGCTGCATACGCAGGAAGCAACTGCTGGCTCTGGGTCTACACCACCCGTGGTTGGGGGTCAGGAAGCTGCCCCTAGAATTGCCTGCTCCCGAGTTCCACTGTGCCTGATGGAAACACTGCAGCAAAACAGGTATGAATCTCCCATTTGACTCAGTTCTGATTTGAGATCCCAAGAAATGCACCTGGTTGAGTGACTCTGATTCAGTTCTGCAGCCACACCTGCAGGGAGTTAGGAAAACACTGATCTTAGCTTTCCAGCCTCTGCCGTGGAAGAAGTTATCCCAGAAGAAAACTGAGCAAGACGCTGAATGAGCCAACCTACATCTCCACGGTGGATACCAGAAGGGTTACATCAGTATGGCTGGAGTAAGATATTGGGGGTCCCTGGGGGCCGAGGGTTCACATTCTGAATGCTTCAAGAACGTCGTGCTGGCCAGATGAGACAAGACTCAGCCAGATCGGCTTCTCTCTGTGAACTGAGAGTCCAGGCAGAAAAGAACAGCAGAGCCTGTGGGGCTGGGGCTGGGGGAGAGGAGAAGCCCAGAAGAGAAGCAGGAAGAACTAGCAGGGAGAAACCAGGAAGGTCGTCGTCGTTAGAGAAGATGAGGCTGGTCAGCAGCCCGTGGGCTTGACCAGAGGAGGCCCCATGGGTGGGAGCAGCCAGGGAGAGCCCAGAGGGCAGAGCACCGTGGTGGCGTCTAGCAGGATCTGGTAAAGCTGGAAACGAGCATCCGAACGTTTCTGACATTGGCGGACACACAAGACAGGTGCACGCACACGCGCGCTCACAGAATTGGGGGAAGCTCCACCTGAATGTCCAGGAAGAGGGCAGCAGAAAGGGGTCTATTCAGACAGTGAAAACAGAAGTTCAAATGAAGTTTGTGTATCATCTATGTGCGGAAGGGTCTACAGCAGCCTCGCTGGAGGTCACTTCAAGGGCATAGAAGTGGAATGAGGAAGATAAAAAAAAACTTTATCCATTGCTAATATTCACTTTAAATAAGTAAGTAAATAAATAAATAAAGGGGCACCTGGGTGGCTCAGTTGGCATGCGTCTGACTCTTGGTTTCGGCTCAGGTCATGATCTCAGTGTCACAAGATCGAGCCCCACATCAGGCTCTGCACTGGCAGCAGAGTCTGCTTTTCTCCCCATCTCCATGCTCCTCTTCACCCCTGTTCTCTCTCTCCCTCCCTCCCTCTCTCGCCCTCTAAAATTAAATAAATAAACTTTTTTTTTTTTTAAAGCAGGTAAGAAAATAGGATAATATGTTAACAACTATTAAGTGGTGCCAGTATGGGTATTGGTTCTATTCTTTTTGTGCTTACTTTTCTGTGGAATTTAATTTCTCACAAAATGGATTTGTGTTTTTGGGAAATGGAGGTAGTGACTGGGAAGTGATTTTGCACGTTTCATGCAACTCAATGAACATGTGGTGCCCGCTGTCTCACTTGGCTCCGGTGACTGCTGTCCAGGGGGGCCCCACAGAGCCTGCCTCCTCCGAGGTTTAAGCAAACGGATGGGGCTTCAGGCAGCTCATCTCTGCACATGGAGATGCAAATTTAAATCATCACAGCTTCTGCTCCTGGCCTTGAGACTCTCCCCAGGGTGGTGCAAGGGTACTCGGGGCGGGGGAGGTGGGGGCGCAGGCTAGGCATCCTGGGGTACTTCCCTCCAGGCACCCCCTCCCCCAGCCCTCTGCCCCCTCCAGAGCTAGAGGGAGGGACAGACACCTCAGTATCTGTGGTCCACTCCCTGAGTTTTCTTTCCCTTCACCTTGAGGAGTCAGAAGGGAGTGAGAAAAGGATTTGAGAACAGGCCCACCAAGGTCGGGAAGAGGAGAGTCCTCACACTGGGTCCTTGTCTAAGCTTATAAACTCCACGTCAATAAATCCTGCTGCTCTGAGAGACAGCCGTGCTGGCTGAGCGCCCACCTGTTCAAGCTCTGAAGAAGGCACGTTATTACACTGGGAGACCCGCTCTCCCATCTCCCAACAAACCTGTAGTAACTTAGGTCTCTTTAGTTACAAGCAAGAGAAACTAACCAGAGAAGTTCAGCAAAAAGGAATCTGCTGGAAGGAGATGGGCGAGCGCACGAGAGCGACAAGAATGTTAGAGAAACAGGATCAGAAAGGGACCTGGAACCTGGGCACATCCAGGGGTCTGAGGAAAAGCAGGACTCACTCTGGAGTCTTGTCCGGGCTCCGCCGCCAGAGGAAGAGCGCTGGTCACTCTGAGGCTGTCCTTACCTGAAGGCGCTTTGATTGGGCCGCCTTGGTCACATGATCACTCCAGCCGGGGGAGGGCAGGACACCTGGATCTAGGTCCCTCTGGCCCCGCACATGGTGGGGATGGGAGCTGCCTGCAAGAAAGTCAAGGAGCTGTTACCAGAGGACGGAAAGGAGATATTGAACAGCAGATAAACAACCAGTGTGCCTTGGGCACACACCCAACTTTACAGATGAGAAAACTGAGTCCCCCAGGAGTTAAATCATTTTCCCAAAGGCACACACTTAGGGCAGAACTGCGACTCCAGCTCTATTCTTTGTGTTCCAAGGTCCAGGTGCTTCCCATGCACGACTCCCGGGTCTCCACAGTACACACACCGGCCAACGGAACAGACCTCACCCCAGACGCGAGGCCCTGCCTGAGTTTTCCCTCCGGACACTGGTCGTCTGAAAGCTATGGCTTCTCAAAATTTCCGTGCATTCTCACCCCAGATGGAAATTAAGGCCTTGACCAGGCTCAGGACTTATTGACATGGTGTGGGACGCTGCCAGAATAATTGTCTTATTATAGCAGACTCGGAGACATCATTTCTCAAACCGTCTGGCTAGAGTACGTGCCTGGGAAGGACAAATTAAGATGCCCTTGGAGAGGCTAATCAAATAATAAATGGCAGACACACTCCTGAGATTGCTGGTTCATGGAGAAGTAGCCTCGGAAGCTGTTAAGGACTCGAAGCCCGAGACAGCCCAGCCTGAGCACCTGCGGCCACCGCCTCCCCTCTCTGCCTGAGAAGGCGGCGTGATCCCCGTGGGGGGGCGGGGACAGGGAGGGAATTGGGTTCCAAATGGGAAGGAGCTCATTTCTTTCTTGAGGAACCCAGTTGATAACACCTGGGATAAAACATTTTAGATACAATCTCCCAGAAACCTTGTCACCATGATAATGACCAATATTGGGGGCGTATTTTTCTCCTAGAGAGGCTGAGAACAAACACTAAACGTGTAGAAACATCTTAGCTCGTAGAGCTGCTTTCTGAGCTAGGAGCAGGCAGCTTGCTGCTTGCCTGATTGTCTCCCAGATGCAGAGGTGGCCTCGGATGTCATTGAGGGATTAACCCCCAGGTGCCTGGCTCTGAGTTAAGGGTGCTCACGTGTGTGCCTCCTACCACACATAGAACAGCCCCAAACAAAAAAGATTCACCCAACCCCATATACGTCAGGGTTTCTCGCTCTCAGCACTACTGACATTTGGGGCCAGTTAGTTCTTGGTTGTGGGGCCTGTCCCACACACGCGAGGACTCAGACCTCTGCCCTCCAGATACGGGGAGCACCCCCAGCACCCTCTGTCTTTGGCAACTTTGTCCTTTCTGAGCCTGATCACCCCCTTCCCCCAACCATCTCAGTAGGAACTCTGACAGCTGAGGTCAGGAGCTGCTGGGGGGCGGCCATTCTGGGCTGTTTGGGTTTGGTTTGCTAGAGTTTTAAAGGCTCTAATCAGCTACCTACCAGCAGACAAGCCAAATTTCCATCTCGTCCTGATAATTCAGTATGTCCAGAAAACAGCTGATTTCCCTGGCTGGAGCAGGGGGTGGGGGCCTACAGACTCCCGGTGCCCTGTCGCCCATGGCAACCTCCCAGCCCACCCCACCCCACCCCACCCCACCCCCACCGAGGGGACCAGCCCAGCCTTCAGATGCTTGTGTTTGTGCTGCACCTGAAGAGTAGTGGGGTGGAGGGGAGGGGCAACCTCTGTCAACACCCTTCCCGACCCCAGCTGAGGCTGACGGTGGGGGTCCCCCACGGTTCCCAGCTCTCCTTTCTCACAAGACCACCTCTCATTTCAGGGTCTCCGACTATTTACAAGGCTCTCTCCCAGCCTCATGGTCGTCGGCGTCTTCACGACCCTTCTGGAAGGTGGGAGGCAGAGGTACAACCTCCCCAGGAGTTCAGGAGGGGAAACTGAGGACCTCAAAGAGTTCACGTCCCTCCCCACCCAAGTGACCCAACATGCAAGCAGAGCAGCGGTTTGGAGCCTGTTAGGTCCGGCTCCGGAGTGTCCTCCTTGTTATAGTCTGGACATCTGGACCCGCCCCCAGAAGTCATGGCCCGGTCAGTGTGGCTGGGTTTGGAGACCAGGTCTCTAAAGAAGTAATTAAGGTTGAATGAGGCTATGGGCGGCTGCTCTGATAGGATTGACGTCCTGTGTAAGAGAGGACAAAGCAGAAGACACAGCCCTTCGCTTGCCAGGAAGAGAGGCTGCAAAGGGACCACCCTGGCCGGCACTTTGATCTTGGATCTCGATCTTGGACTCCCGGCCTCCGGAACTATGGGAAAGCAAATGCAGAAGCTGCCCGGCCCACGACAGTCTGTCATGGCAGCCGGAGCAGCCTAAGACGATACTCTACGCACAGTCTTATAAACTGCTTTCTTTTTTTTTTTTTTTTTAAGATTTTATTTATTTATTTGACAGAGAGAGATCACAGTAGGAGAGAGGAAGGGAAGAGATCACAGAGAGAGGAAGGGAAGCAGGCCCCCTGCTGAGCAGAGCCCGATGTGGGATTCGATCCCAGGACCCTGAGATCATGACCTGAGCCGAAGGCAGCGGCTTAACCCACTGAGCCACCCAGGCACCCTAAACTGCTTTTTTTTTACATGATAGGGTATAGTAGACATCTTTTGGAGTCCTTCCCTGGAAGGGCTGCCTCCTCATTTCTAATGCCTCTATTCAGCGTATACTAAAGGTTTCTGAAATGGAGGCTTCTCGTGTGTCAAAGCCATGCCTCCTGTCTCGGGGCAGGGAATCCTGAGAGCTGTTGGCTGAGCCTGCCAGGAATGGCTCCAGCCGGGAGGAGCCAGGCCCCACGCAGAGCCCCCCGCTGCAGAGCCCACATCCCCACCGGCTCTGGGCTCTGGGGCAAGAAGGGAAGACACCTGCCACACGGCCCCAGCCCACACCCCCAACCACCCCCCCCCAGCAGAACCCCTCTCCAGGGCCTCCTTCCTGGGGTAGGAGCATCCTCCTCTGAGGGCTCAGGAGCAAGTTGTGCTGCTGTAAGCCGCCCCCCTACTGGTCTCCCCCACCCCAAAGCTGGAACGTTCTGGAAGCCCTGCAGCAGGAACTTGCAGGGCAGAGGTTGGTGAATTCTTCGCGTGATTAGGGATAATGGGGCTGAGTCACACAAGAAGTCTGACTGTTTTTCAGCTCTATTTTTTAAATTATGGCTGGGAAAGTGTGCCCCCACCATCACCCAGGCCGGCTGCTTGAAGCACCAACCCTCCCCCTCCCCACACCCACCACAGCTGCCTTTGCCCAGCACAGGCCTCTCAGAAATAGAAAAATCCCACTTCAATGAGAAGGCATGAGAGGCCCAGCTCCCCTCACCAGGGCTGTGGACAAAAATTGGCAGGATGCTGAGGTAGGACGACTGAGCCCCCAGCCCACGTGCTTTTAAAGCCTGGGTGCTTGCCCTTGGCTTGGGCCCTAAAGCCTCCAGAGTGGGGAACCCAAGACAGGAGGGCGTGGCCAGCCTAGAAAACCTTGTGTGTGGGGGGGGGGGGTGGCTGCCGCCCTCCAGCTGATTCCCTCTGTCCTTATTCCTGGCTTCCTCCTAGCTTAGACAGCAGCCCCAACCCTGCCCCTCCCCGGGGCTGCCTCTAGGTGCCCCCTCCCTCCCCACTCCCCCGATGGCCCCATGACCAAGAACCACTCACTGAGCAGCTACTATGTGCCAGGCAGCATCCTGAACCTTTCACACAGATGATCTCAGGTAACGCTCCATCTGTCTGTGTGTGACAGGTCCTAATACCGTCCCCCTGCACAGACCAGGACTGGAGATGCCGACAGCTTGAGGGAACTGCCCAGTTAGGGAGTGGAGGCTACGGCAGAGGCTGCGGCTGGCTTTGAACCCTGCACTTGCTCTCAAGCATGATGCAGTAAGAGCCGGACAGGTGGGCAAGGTGCAGAAGGTCCCAAGTTAGGGGCATGGGCATCTCACTGGGGTGGGAATGAGCAGCCCCTCTGTTAGGTGCCGCTCTGACGGCACCCACATCGGATGCTTTCATCCGGTCAGTGGTCATGGGAGGGAGGAGCCACAGTCCTTATCAGCTCTCAGAGGACACAGGGCACACGACAGACTTGCCCGGTGTGGCTCTTTACACACCGGCTGGAGGCCTGGCGCCCAAAGGGAGCAGATGCCAGAGAAGTTCCGGCTTCCTGCAGCCGCAATGATGTCATGCCTGGACCTGACCCCTCCCCCGCAGGAGGACGGGGATCCCAATCTCCAGGAAACTTCCAACCCTGTGGGTCAGAGCTCAGCCGTGCGGGTACTGGTCCTGCCCCAGGCCCCAGCAGTGGCTCCATCCCCAAAACCCCAACAAAAGGTTCCTGGTCATTTCCATTCCATTTTTAGCTTTTGACACCCTCTCTGTCCAGCCTGTTCCTCACTCTGCCGTCCACCGGAGACCAGGGGAGGGGAAGGGATGGCCAGATGTGAGGGACAGCCGGAAACACTAGTCTTGCCCCAACCCTCCACCCCAAACAAGGTTCAGACCTGCCTCCCTCCAATCCAGACTGATCTCTGGGGCTCAGTTGCTTCATCTGCGCAATGGACCTGAAAGTTACTGACTAGTCCGAGGCAGAGGCCCGGAGCCCACGAACTCCTAACAGTGTGTTCTGCTCCCCAACAAGCGTTTGGGTGTTCAGAGCAGCTGGAGGACATTTAAGGAACAAGGCAGCAAAGGAAGGGCAGGCACAGGCATCTCTGTTCTCTGGCCTCCGAATGCCTCAATGGGTCTTAAGAAACGACCTTTGACCCTGCCTTGGCACTGCCATGGAGGAGACAGGACAGGGGGAGATGGTCATGCTGTTAGGAGAGTGGGAGAGCGAGGGTGCTGGGTCCCAACCTCCCAGCTCGTGCCCCCAGTCTGCGTTTCTTCTGGGCAGTCTGGCTGTGACCCAGGGATCCCGCCACTAGGAGAGTGTATCAGGGATTGCTTGGGGGTACACCCTGGTGTACGGGGGAGCTGCTTAGCCATGGGCTGGACACTGCTGGCGAGTCAGCAATGTAGGGCCTGCAGCATCTCTCTGGTCTAATGGCCTGGCTGTGCTACCTTAGGCAAGTTGCTTAACTTCTCTGAGCCTCATATTTCTCTGGCTGTCAACTACAGCATTTGAATAAGAAGATTGAGTTTTCAAACACATTCAGCAGTAGATTCTCCAAAAGTAAAAGAAGTGAGGGCAGAGCCTGATAACTTTGGGGGTGGGGGTTGCTCTGGGACAGTCAGGGGCTCACCCAAATACCTATCTGTATGGTTTCTTTCCCCAGGGCTGGCCAAAAGACTTTGAACCCTGCGCCATAAGCAGTGGCTTAACCTGAACACCATAAGCAGTCCATTCCCCAAGAATCATCTTGCCAAATAGCAAGTCATGCAAATGAATCGAAAATACCTTCCATGGAAAATTAGCATAAATGTTAAAATTCTCTAAGGAAGTGGTGGTAATTGGCTTTCTGCTGATGAAATCTCCTAAGCAAAAATGAACTGCCCTTTAATAAGCTACCAAATAGCACCGTCACCAAATCAAACAGGAAAGCTGCTGATGCAGACACATGGGGTTATAGCTGAGTGATGGGTGACTTTTCTTAAGTCAGATACGGGGGTGCAACTTCACAGTCCGGGACCCACCTCTGAAATGGCATCTCCAGGCTGTCCCAGCCTCTCTTCAAGGGTGAGACGTGCTGCTTTTCTTCAGTGGTTTCCAGCCGTGGCTGCACGGCAGGATGGTGAAGTCACTCTCCCGCAAGCATCCTGCACCTCCACGTCCCTCACAGCGCTGTCCACGGACACGAGAACGACCTAAGGATCCATCAGTGGATGCACAGATAAGAAAATGGGGTAGATACAGATATCCATATAAAAGGAGGGAATCCTGCCGTTTGCCAGGACAGGTGGACCTTGAGGGCATTACGCTAAGTGAAATAGTCGGAGAATCCAAATACTGTACGATACTTAGATGTGGAATCCAGAAAAGCCGAGCTCGTAGGCACTGAGAGTGTAGACTGGGGGCTGCCGGGAGCTGGAGGTGGGGGCACGAAGGAGATGGTGTCGAGGGCTCCAAGCTTCCAGCCGGAAGACGGGGAGGGTCTGGGGATCTAGCATGCAGCCTGGTGACAGCGGTTAACCATTCTGGACTGTGCACTTGTGAGTTGCTGTGAGAGTAGATCTTTAATGTTCTCACCGCCGCCACAAAAACAGCAACTGGGGCGGCGCCTGCGTGAACTCACCTTATGGTGGTCACTGCTTTGTGATCTAGGCGTGCATCAGTCACACCACACACCTAAAACTTAACACCTTAAACTTAAACTTATGTCAGTTGTTATATCTCAGTAAAACAGGGGTGGGACGAGAATCTTCTGAGGCCACTTCCAAAACACTCAGCGGCCAGTTGCTGGTGCTGGAGGTCTGAGTTCCCAGCCTGGGGGGCCTGGGGGGAGGCCCGGGCTCCCAGTTTCTGAGCTCTGCAGAGACAGCACCAGAGCCTCCCCAGGCTGTCTGGGGCCCGCATCCTTCCGTGTCCTCCTCCCTTCTGTTCCCCTGAGGGTCTGGGAGCTCCGGGGGTGGGAGGCGTTCTCATCAGGGCCCCTGATCTCTGTCATTTGAGGCTGACAGTCAGTCACCCTGAGTCATCATCAGCCAGAGACGCAGCCCTTTGCGAACAACAGAGCGGGAACATCGTCGTCCACGCTGCTTTCCATGGGGCTACTTACTGGGCAGAGAACAGCCCGAGAAGCAAGCCCCATTGCAGACAGTAGGTTCGTGGTACCCATCCTGGAGCTGGACCAGCAGTGGAGGGGACGGGGGCCAGGCCAGCCCTCACTGACCACCCACCTCTGCGTCCACAAGCAGCCCTGGAGAGGAGGGCACTGTAGGAACGTGGATCGGAGCTGCCAGGGCAAGAGGAAGACGCTGGGCTGGGAGCGGATTGTATGGGGCCAGCAGAGACAGCTGAAGCCACGAACCCCAGTGGAACTCAAAGCCAGCATTCTGAAGGCCCCACCACGAGCTACACTTCTCAAGCTCTAGGGCTCAAGAATCAACCTGGGAGGCATCTCAGAACACAGGTGGCTGGCCCCTCCCCAGAGTTTCTGTTGTTCTAGGCTGAGGCCCAAGAATTGACCATTCTAACACCTTGTGAGATGATGCCGATTCTGCAGGTCCCCGGACCACCTTGAGAGAAACTGCCTCTGAGAATATACGCTGAAGCCGCCTGTCAATCACAGACAGTTTTGTGTGGAGCCGACTCCGGAGGGAAGGAGACCTGAAGCCCAGACTGCCGCATCCTTCCTAGCTGTGTGACCTGAGGCAGGTTATTTCACCTCTCTGTTTCGATTTCCCTTTGTGCTTACCTGCTAACTGGGACCAAGGACAGCAGTTATGCCTTAGGGGTTTTAGGGAAGAATAAATAAGAAAATATCCACCAGGTGCCGGGAGCCCTGAGACTCCTCTTGGCTCATTAACTGAGCTGGGGTCAGGACAAACCTGGAAAATTGTGTCTGTACCTCCTGTGGGCCTGGCCCCTGCCGGGGTTCAAGTGCACTTTACTAAATTATCTCTTAATCTTCAAACACTTAAAAGCAGATGCCAGTGATACATCCCCACCCCTGCACCCCATTTCACAGGTTAGAAAGCCTGCTCAGAGAGGTCAAGTAACTTGTTCAAGGTTACGCAGCTAGGAAGGCGCAGGGCCTAGATTCAAACCCTGACTACCAACTTCATCGCCCTCCTAATATTCTATTCAAAGTCACTGCTATGTGACTGCAGCCTGCACAGCCTTTGTGGCTGCAAACAACCCGCGTCCAGGAGGGTCCTGAAGCACTGAGAATGGTTCGGCGTCCTGGAGCAGGGGCCCGCAGGCTACCCAAATCAATGCTTTCACACCTGCGACGTCCAGTACAGGAGCCACTAGCCACCTGTGGCTACTGACCTTGAAATTGAAACGCACTAAAAGTAAACAAAACCTAAAATTCAATTCTTCAGTCTCACTAATCACATTTCGAGAGCTCAAGAGGCACCCCTGGCCGGGGCTGCCTTACGGGAGGGCACAGCTCTGGAACATTCCCATCTTCCCATAAAGTTCTGTGGGACAGCACGGTTCTAGAGCTTCGCTCGGACTGTTCTCCGCACTATCCTCCATTTTTAATTTTTTTTCCAAATAAGAAGGAGAAAAAGAGGGCTTTGGTCCATCATCAGGAAGAAAGCGACGCTGATTCGATGAAGGAAACATAAACAGAAAGGGCCCCTGACCACGTAAGGAGATGCTCAGACTAGTCAATATTAGAGAACCACAAATCACACTAGACTGTCCGACAGGCAGGCTGCAATGGGCCAGCAAGGGGCTAAGCTGACTGTTACCACTTCTGAGCAGGGTGAGCCAACGTCCTGTTTTATTCAGTGATTCCACCTCTGGATATTAATCCTAAAGATGAACTTGGTCATGGTCCAGACGGCAGACATGCAGGACTTCCACTGCCGCCTGGTTGCAGCAGGCAAAGCAAGGAGGCCCCCAAATGTTCGTGGGTAAGGGACCAGCCAAGCACATCAGTGTGGAGGGATGCCACGCCACCGCCACCGAGAGAAGAGGAGAGAGGGCGTGGCCTCCAACTGCAGGGGAGAGGTGTCTGAGCAAGAGGAAGGAGCGTGTAGGGAGGGGAATGAATTAGAATATAGAAATGTATTTGCTTATTCACCTATTTTCAGTATAAAAGAATACACGAGGCTGATTAATGTGGCTGGTTATCGGTGGACAAAGGAAAGGTGAGGGGCTCTGGGGCACAACTTTTTTAGAAAGAGAGGGAGCGAGAAGACAGGGTGAAGACAGACCCTTGCAGGTGCCCAGAGCCGATGGGCACGAGGAGAGGCGCTGAGACCTGTGGCAGGTGCAGGGACTTGTGATCCTCCTGACAATACTGGGAGGTGGGCGTCTCCTGTGGGCCTGCCTGGCCTCCATCCCCCCCGCCCCACCACCAACCTCGCGGCTCCAGGCACACGTCAAGCCTCAGCAGCCAAGCCCGAGCCACTGGCCTCACAGCCACCAAGAGATGGCACACCTGGCTTCCTCGCGCCCCAAGCCCTCCAGCATTTCCCCACGCCGCAGCCTCCAGACCAGCCCCGTCCCAGGGACCTTCCTGCAAGATGGAAGCCACCAGGCCGTGCAGCACGATTGACTGCTTGGAAGGGGGCGGGTGCATGGGAGCAACGGAATGCTTCATTCCATTGTCATGAAAGAGCCACACGCGCCACGTAGTGCTCTCACGCATCCGGTTCTTGGGTCTGCCATCGCCTCTCGGGCATGGCAGCTAAGAATCGTGAAGCGAAATTTTAACTGTGCTCAACATGGTAATGAGGGGTAGACACGTGCAAGGCATTCATTCAGGCTGAACTCCTGAGAGGATGATCAAGTTAAAGAAAGAGGAAGGGGAGAGGGAGAGAGGAAGGGGAGGAGGAGGGGGGAAGCCGGGAAGGAGGAGGAACGAGGCCGGGAGGGTGGGGGGGAAGAAGGGGCGCGAGTCCGCAGCACAGTCGGCTCCGGGAAGCTTGCGTCCCCGCAGGGCCTCGCAGATGAGTTGCTGCTGTGGGTCCTCGCGCCCGCACAAGTGGGCACCAGTGGTAAGGCTGTCCTGGGGAGGGCTGCGCAAGAGCCAGTCGAAGACAAGGAGAAGGCGCCCAAGTGCTGCCTGGGAAGACAGACTCCCCACCGGGACAGGCGAGAAGCCCAGTCATGCCCCTTGGCAGGACCCGGACCTGCCTGTGCTGGTTTTCCTCCCCGGAGGCCTGGCTCGGAGGGCGAGGACCGACCGTGAGCTCTTCTCTTGCCGTTTCCCCATCTGAGCCCGACAGGAGGCTTCTGAAGACCCTCTCTCTGCCACGTTCCAGAAGCTGAAGTGGGGGTATTTGCCTCTGTGTGGCGGGTGCGTGATACTGACCAAGGGACACCGACCACCTCCCTGGGGACAGGGGGTCACAGGGATGGGACGCGACTGACGCTGGGGTCCCAGACACGTGCTCAGCAGCTTTAGGCTCTCCCTGATTTCAAGGACAGCACCTGCACAAAACAGACACTCAACAAAGAGCTGAAGGGACCACTCACGTGACGGGCGTGGGCGCTGGAGCCCACAGCATGGGTCTGCACTGTGCAGGGCGGGGTGGGGGGGCTGTGCCACCTCGCACCAGCGCCCGCCCTCGCTGAGCCTCCCTCTGCTCCTGGGAGGCAGAAACAGATCAAGCAGTGCCCAAGGAAGGGGGGCTGCTACGGTGAGGGGGAGAAGCCCAGCTGAGTCCGAAGACTGCTCTCCATCTGATGGGCCGTTGGCCTCGGTCTGGAGTCACCGCTCATGCCGGGTCAGCACTGTGTCTGCCGTGAGAGTTCTGAGCGGCTGGTAGGGTGGCCCGGTGCTACCCAGCTCCGCTCGTGCAGGGAGGGTGGAGGGTAGCTCGGGGACACCCTCCACAAAGTACCCTGACTCCCAGCTAGAGCCCTCCCCCGCCAGTACCACGACAGCTAAGAAACCTCTGGGCACGAGATGTCCTGTTGGTGCTCCACGGACAAGCTCTGTGTGTCCTCTGATGTCTGAACCACGGCTGCTTGCCCTCATGGCCCCTGGGGACGGGCCCACTGGCCCAGAACTGGGGGCCTAGGAGTTCACATGAGATCTGCCTTATTTCCCCACAGGGCCTGGCCTGATACCAAGAGGCCAGCGGAGCCCCTTGAATGACATCCCTCCTCACGCTACCGCTGCTCTCCCCACCCCAAACTCAGAGACTGTGAAACGCAAGGATAAGAGGAGAGACCCCTCCGCGCTCCCTCTCCCTCTCCTGGATAATGAATGGAAGTAGGCCTCGTTGCCAGAGTAACCACTCAAAATCCATTTATTTGAGGAAATCAAGAATCCTGTTTATGCTCATTAATCTATATTAATAAAGCCCTTGACTGTGGAGGGCTCTGGGGGACTCCGTTCCAAAGCACCTCCCACCCCCGGCCCATCCTATCCCCTGCTAACTGGGCTGTCACACCACCGTGAGGGAGCCAGCAGACAGCAGGCTCCCCCGCGGGCGGGGGGTTCGGAGCAGCCCCCCCGAACACGGTCTGTGCACGCTGAGCTGCAGTGGGGTTCACGGGGCAGGGGAGGAGGGAGCCGGGGCCAAGCCCCTGTCTGGGGAGACTGAGAACACTCCGGAGAAAAGCACCTTCAAGTGCAGAAAACAGGACACATGTACCTGCCTTCTGGGCCCCCGATGGAACGTTCCGCTCCACTTAGCTGTTGCCAAGGGCTCTGTTATGAGAACCCTATAGCAGGCGTTCGGGGACCGCCCTGTGTCCCTGTCAGCTCCCCATCCCGGGTCCTGGCACCCGAGTGGGTGTTCAGCGCACGGTGACAGGTGAATGGAAAGGTCAGCCGCGCCGGGGATTCTAATTTTAGCCTGGATCAGAAGAGTTGAGGGTGACTAAGAATCAGCCTTCAATTAGACCACATGGAAATTCAAACTTTAGACCGGATCAAGCCGGCATCCCCTTCCCACACGTGGTGGGCCCCACGTGCCTTCGAGACACCTTGGAGCACGCAGCTGAAATGCAGGTGTCCGGGCCCTGCTCCAGACCTACAGAATCAGAATCATATCAGGGTCGTGGAGGTGAGGGGAGTTACAAGCCTCCTAGGTACCAGCTGTGCACACCATAGCTCAGGAACCCCCCTTTTCTTGCCAGCGAGAAGACAGAAGGGCTGCCTATTGGCCAAGGACCCCTTGCAAAGTCATGTCGGGAGAAGGCGTTCGACCCAGCTCTGATGCAGGCCATGTTAGAGGAGGTGGGGGGCAGACACATGGGGCCAGACTGCAGCTCGTTGGGGGCAGATCGACATAAGGCTCTGAGCTTTGGCTGCAGGATGGGTCTCAGCTACCCGTAAGTGGACGGGGATCCGGCAGCCCTTTTAGCCTGCGGAGTAGATGCCAGCCAGGCAGGGAGGCTCAGCTCAGTGGGACCTTCGGGAATAAGCAAGCTCTGCTACTGGTGTGGGGTCCACTGCCGCGTGGTGGCCACCACCTCCAGCGGGGAGGACAGCGCAGGGAACAGTTCAAGTGCGGCTGATTCGGTCCGGCCGTCTCGGCTCTGCCACCTACTGGCTGTGAGACCCTGGGTACCTGCTTCTCTGAGCCTCCGCTCCTCATCTGGAAACGGGGAATAGGGTGAGTTCCTCCTTCCTGGGGTAGCTGTGCGGGGAGCCCAAGATGGCTCAGGCTGCTCGGCTGTGTCTGCCTCTCAGGTCCTCTCTGGTTCCCTGCCACCCACACTCACCCCTCTCTGTTCCTGTGCAGACAAAGGGGAGGAGGGCAGAACAGGAGCTCAAAGACTGAAGGTCCGGAGCCCTTCCACCGCCTCCTTCCCAGCTCCCAGCCCCACCAGCCTCCACGCTGCCAGCCCACAGTGCAGTTAAGTGCTAACTCGCCCTCTGTTCCGTTAATCACATCTTTAACTGCCCATCAGGGCCAATTAGGCTCCAATTAGACTCCGAGGGTGGCCATAAAGAGTTAAAAGCATTTCAGCTGCAGAGTGAGCCAGTCCGAGCAGCCTTTTAGAGGTCAATGATTGGTTACTGTGCAGTGTCCTGTAAAACCGGGGTGGCTCAGAGCTTCTTTCCCACTCCGGGGTCCTCAGGGTGGCCCAGGACTAGGTGCACAGCCTCTGGGGACACACCCAAGGTGGACCACACATACCTCTATGCCCTGGCAGCTGGGGGATTTCAGATGGGCTACCGAAATTTCTCTGGAGCCCACTTACCCCTCTGTAAAATGGGATTGAGAATGCTAGTAGCCCCCTCCTAGGACTCCTCTGGGACTTAAATGCCATCGTGTATCCAAGGTGCGGAGCTCACACCTGGCAACAGACATACGCAACAATAGAAAGCTACTGTTTTTTCCCAAGGACTTCCATTCTGAGCCCACAGCCTAGGTATGGGTCTAATAAGATGTGTAGACACACCGACTACCATGGAGACCGCCTAATCTAATCCGTGGGGGCTGCTCAGTGGCTGTTTATTGAGTTAAAGGAAAACAGGCACCTAATTTTAGCCCGAAGAAGAGAAAGTTAAAAAAGCAACTTGGATAGTGGACTTTGGCCAGACAGTATCATCGTAACCTCTGCTGTTCTTCGGCATGTGGTAACAACTTTTAAAGGAAAGAAATGGATCAGAGCCGCCCTGGTTTTCCCGGGATGACCACTAACCCCGCCTCCAGTGCAAGGCCGCTGTATGGGTGGGGAAAAGGCAGGCCACTACTACACTGCCCTAAGGGGCAGTGCTGAGATCTGCCTTCTTCCTAAGAACCAAGCAGCTACCCAGTACCCGGTACGCAACGTCAAGAAGAAAACCTCACAGCAGCTAACACAGCACCAGCTCTCCACTTCTGTCTCGCCAGGTGGCAGGAGACCCGTGACAAGGCCCCAGACAGCCCTCCAATTCCCCCTGCAAGTAGGTACCCCCCTGGGGCTGCTGTGCCAGGCACAGGTGCGTGGATGCAGCAGTGTTGGAGAGGCGATGGCCCTGGGCCTGGAGGCAGGAGACCTGGGGTGATGGCCCACTGGCTCCCCAGGACCACGGTGTAGCAGAAGCCCCTCTCAACTCAGACAGCTCTGCCTGGGACCAGCACTGGACCTCATGTGGAAAATGGGGTGCCTCCCAGCGCTGAGTGAGGGTGGGTGGACACAGAGCTTGGAACAAGGACTCGCTCAGTGGGGCTGTTCTCCTACGTGACCTCATTTAGAGACAGAAACTGAGGCCTGAATTTCACTGTCCTGCTTGAGGGGCTCCTTCCAGACACCAGAACATCCAGACACCCATCCCCACCTGCAAGAGCCCACGATGTCCCCACAAGGTGTCCATGGCCCGCCCCTCCCTTCAGGCTCCCGCTCTCCCGGGGCCCCGGGCCTCCCTGCCAGCTCCCGCTGCAGCCGCAGAACACCTACTGCTGCCTGGGGACTGCAAATGCGATTTTCACTGTGTCGGGCGCCAGGGCAAAAGCAATTTACAGTCAGCCGGAGGAGAGCGGCGGGGGGAAGTGTTTTGCAGTTCATTAAGGCTTGGTAACCAGAGAGACTCTCAAAGCCGCACAGGGGCACCTGCTCACGTGGACCAGAGGCCTGGCTGTGCCAACCAGGCGGGTCAAGGACAGGGCCAGATCAAGAACGGGGGCTCCTAGGGACCCCACGCCAGGTTACTCTATCCTGGATCCCCTGCAATGTCTCCCTTTACTGCCCAGAGAGAAAATGCAGAGCAGGAAGAAATGTTCAGTGTGCTCACTGATCTGTCCACCCCCTTGTTTCAGAAAAGCTCCAGGGCGCCTGGGTGGCTCAGCTGGTTAAGCAGCTGCCTTCAGCTCAGGTCACGATCCCGGAGTCCCAGCATCAAGTCCCACATCAGACTCCCGGCTCAGCAGGGAGCCTGCTTCTTCCTCTGCCCCTGTCCCCTCTCATGTTTTCTCTCACTCTCTGTCTCTCAAATAAATAAAAAATTAAAAAAGAAAAGAAAAAAGAAAGGCTCCAAAGTGGGTAGCAGAGTCCTCACTCGGGAAGGGATGCAGCACAAGTGATCTTCTGGGGGTCCAGCCAGAGAGCTTGGGCTGTGAGTACTAGTCACCGGCTGCCACCCCTGAAGACGGAGATAAGGCCACAGTGGGCAAAGGGAGGGTAGTCACCAGGTGGAAGGAGTGTTGAGAGCCATGCTTTGCAGCCCCCGCACCTGGTGGCGCCAGGGGTCTCCGTGGCAGGACCCACACCCAGTCCCTCTCTCTCTGCTCTTGCCGGTTTCAGACGGCGATCACTCCGCACACCATCCCAGCTCGGGGGGAGAAAGCGTAGGTGGCTCAGGCAGTCTCCCAGCTCAGGCAGTCTCCCCGCCCAGGGCTTCCCCAGCAGTTCCCCCAAGACTGTGGTAAACAGGAGGAACAATCCCCTGAAGAGAACTAGACGAAGGGAAATGGAAGGTCAGAGGACCCTAACTGGTGTTCACCGCCATGGGCCAATTTTTGGTTTTGTCGATGAGGAGACTGCAAGTCAGAGTGGTTCAGTGACTTGCCTGATGAATTAAAGGTAAAGCCAAAATTCCCCCGGTCTGCTGCAGATTCTAAGCTGAGCTCTCCCTGCAACAGGATGCAGTGTCCCCCGAGTCTGTGTGCTCTTGGCTTTGATCTCTGTCCCTCCAAACAGCAAACAACAATCAGCCACTCAATTGCGATTTCTGGCTGTTGGCAGGGACATCATTTTGGCCTTGGGAGTCTCTGGCTCTGCTGAGCGAGCTCTTGCCCACCTGTGGGGCTCCTCTTCGTGTGCCCCGAAAGTCTGGTCTTCCCTGAGCCTGGCCACTCAGGTGGGGCTCTGCCTGGAGGCCAAGTGACCACCCAGAGCTTAGAAGGCACTGCCCCGCAGAGAACACTGCTGGCACGAGACAGCCCACAGGCTGAGGACTCAGCACCAGGCGGGAGGCCGTTCATGGCCCTGGGATACCTCTGCTTTCCAGATAGCAATGCCCAGGAGCAGCAGGGCCACCGCAGGGAAGCCCGCGAGCACTTGCTGGGCTTGCCAGCCTGCATTCTGGTTACATCTTGCAGCCCTTACATCAACCAACAGTGTGCACTCGTTGAGGACTGGCTGCTGTGTCCCCAGTGGGTGACCTTGGACAGGTCCCATCATATCTGTGAGCCCCACCCTTGTCACTGGAAACCAGAGCTGCTGTGAGCCTCTGTGAGACGATGGACAGCATGCTTCACACAGTGCCCAGCCCACAGCCGACGCTGGGTGACGGGACAGTGGAAGAGTCCCCATGGTGGTGGTTCTTATCCTTTGAAGGATGAGAAGCATCTGAGCCACAGAACAAGCGAAAGCCTGAGCCCTCTGGCTTTACGGCAGGAGAAACCGAGGCGTGGAGAGCTGGAGTGACCTACACAGGGACGCACTGCTCATAAACTGGGAGCTAGCTGACCCCAACGCAGCTCCGTGTCCATTGTCTCCTGCTCCACGCTGCCAGAGAGGTCCCGACCATTGTCCCAGCTCTGCCACCTGCTCCCCTAGCCTGAGTCCCAAGCCCTGCACCACCCCATGTGTCCAGGCCACAGTGGCTCCCCATGGGCCCTGGCCCGGGATGGCCTGATATGACCGGCAGTCTCAGCTCTTAAAAATGTCCTCATGGCTGGGACACCTGGGTGGCTCAGTTGGTTAAGCAGCTGACTCTTGATTTTGACTCAGGTCATAATCTCAGGGTCATGAGATCGAGGCCTGCGCTGGGCTCCGTGCTCAGCGGGGGTGTCTGCTTGAGGTTCTCATTTGCCCTCTCCCTCTGGCACACGCACTCTCTCTCTAGAATAAATTAATTTTTTAAAAATGCCTTTACATCCAATCTTCACTGGAGCACCTGCCTCTCACATTTGCCCATTGTTTCTTTCCAAGGCTCCCCCGTACCCCTGCTAAGATAGCCCTCCCAGCAGAAAGCCTGCTTTCCTCAGCTTGCTCTCCTATCAGCACGTGGGGCTGGGGCCTGTAACCTTCCTGCCGTGTTTGCACAGTACTTCCTGGTCTCACACCTTGGATCAGCTTGACTTAGCATGATTTTCGGTCAAAGTGCAAACTCCAGCTCTGTGGGAACCAGAGAGTATGTGACTAAAGCCCGAGAGTAGAGGGTGTAAGGAACCCAGAAGAGAGGGACTCCCCGAGTGCCCTGGGGGAAGACCTCCCAGCCACAGGAGACCCAAGGGCCAAGGACTTCAACTGCCCGTCTTCCAAAGCTTCCTCCTTCGGTTGATGAGTTGCCGGGTTGTTTTGGCTAAGCTGGGCTGGTAATACCAATACCAACCCAATTCTCCAATCCCTGACTAGAAGCTGGAATGTACTGTCAACACCAGCAAGAGAACAGTAGGACCAAAACACAGGTGTTGTTAAGCTCAGACCCTTTGATTTGAAGATAAACATTTATCTCAAAACACAGGTATTTTTATTGGTGGGGCTCGGCGACCCGCCATCGGGCCCACCCCCCACACCGTGTGCCGCTGTGAGCTTCTGCAGCACAAACTGGTGATTGTTATGTCACACCCCCTCCAGCCCTGAGAGGCCCATGGGATTTAAATAAAACCTTTGGGGAAACAGTTTTTGATTTATGGAAGCATTGCGAAGATAGTACAGAGCATTTCTGTAAATCCTTCCCCCAGCTTCCCTGAGGGTTAAAGCGGATGTGGGGGTCATTTCTGGAAATTAGGAAATCATCACTGGTACCACGCCACTAGCTAAGCCGCAGATTTTATCCCAATTCCTCCAGCTTTTCCACAAACGTCCTTTTTCGGTCCCAGGATCCCACATTATGTTGTAATCACCATGTCTCCAAGGTCACCACGGGTTTTTGGTCTCTCCTCATTTCTCATGCCCACGACACCTTTGCTGAGGGAGTGGCCAGGCGTCCTGCACAGAGTCTCTCACTTGGGATCTGTCGGACGTTGTCTTGTGTAGACTGAGCTTACGGATTTTGGCGAAAACGCCAAACCTTGCCCAGAGAGACGGAAGGGAAAACCGCGACTTCTGCCGTGGAGAACAGTGAAGCCGTGACAGGGGCCCCTGGGGGCGCTGGCCTCTGCGCGGTGCCGCGGGCGAGCAGCCGGGGGAGGCGGAGGCAGGGCACCAGACGCTGCTCAGAAGCCGCAGCCTCCAGCTTGATTCTCCAGGGTGTAGAATCCTCCTCCCACTGCTGTGGGCTTTGACCCCCCTCGAGGCTCCTGCAGGACAAACCCACACTCGACTTCCATCTATAGGATGTCCTCGGCACACGCACAGAGCCAGAGGGGCAGACACACGCGGGGAGGGGGTGTGGCAGTGGTCGGCTAACTGCGCCTGCTGGCCGAGCCACCAAGCCTTGTCCTCGAGGGCACTGATGAGGGAGTAGGAGGCTGGCTGAGGACAGAGCAAAAGCTGGCGCCTTGCACCCCCTCCCCTCCGTAATATGTGTAGCATTCCTCAGGCACCCCTGCCTGCCATAAAACGATAAATAGTTAACTTGCAGAGATCACAATCCTGCAGGACAGCAATCTCCCTTGCTCTACCGAAGTCCTAGAGATCTACAAACAGGGAGGTTACCTTGTCAATAGCACAAATCTCCAGAGGCAAGTAACTCTCAGTTCCTCAAGCCCTAATTGTCTCCCTCCCCACCATAAATGAGACTGAGGAGGCTGAGGTAGAAGGGAATGTAAATGACAGCAGGATCGTAACACCCCACCAAGAATCTCCCAACTATCTTGATGTTAATGACTGGCCTAAAGATGACAGTGATCACGCCTGTACAAGGGCAAGGCCTCCTCCCAGCACCTTGCAGGCCCTCCCTAACATACGAAAACTCCGTTGAAACCTCCCATCCCTCACCGCCCCCCAACCGCAAGGTACATAACCTGCCATCCCTCAAAACCCGGGGCAGCAGCTCTTCCTGCCCACGGGCCCTGTCCCCGTGCTTTAATAAACCACCATTTTGCACCAAAGATGTCTCAAGAATTCTTTCTTGGTCATCGGCTCCGGACCTCAGCCCACCAAACCTCACTTAGGTTCTAGAACTTCATCAGCACGACCACAGATGGCCCTCTGCAGAGCCAAGGCAAGCGCTTCTGCCCTGACTGCGCTCCCCGTGAGGGAAAGGGTTGAGGGGCATCCTCTGAGGTGGCAGGAAACTACCTGCACCTCTGCAGCCCCTGGAGAACTCACCCGAGCGGGAGGTAGTGGAGGCCAGAAAGGGGGTTGCCAGCAAAGGACCGCCCCGGCCGGCCGGCACCAACTGCGCAGAGATGGGGGCACTGTTCTGGCTCCCTAAATCAGACAGGGCTCTACTCCTTCCCCAGAGTCTTTCATGCGGTTCACCTGCTTCCAGATGTCCCTGGAAAATGCAGGAAACCTTAGCAGTGGGATTGAAGCACCCAATCCAGCTAAGACCTCGCCCGGTATCAGCTGGGGAGAGCCACGGGCCAGCCTGGAGCTGGCCCTAGAGGACTCTGTGCACACAGGGCGTCCCTGCCTTCCACGGGTAGCTCTGGAGGCTGCTTCCTGAGGAAAATCTCTTCTAGGGGATATCCAAGGCGTTTTTCTCCCCAGAGCACAGCTCACAGTCTTCTCCTGCTCTGCTTCTCTCTCCTCCCAACTCTTCTTAAGGGGGGGGGGAGGGGTCGGGAGAGAATTCAGCCCTTATGCTGTGAAGTCACCATTACATGGAACTTCTCTGTGCGCATCTGGGAGCTGGCTATGTACCATTCCTGGGAAAAGTAGGAAAAAATGATCAAACCACTTTCTGTAGGGCTTCTCCCGTGGAACCTGTTGAGAAGGGGAAATTTAAATCCCAAGAGGCTGCTGGTTTTCTAAAAAGTACTGTCAAACTTAAAGTGATATATATTTATTGAGAAAAAGAAAATGTTTGCAATTTGCCAACCTTTCTTGTGGTGACAAGTGCGTGTCGGTAATATACAATGTAAAAAGTATTAAAAAAAAAAAAAAAAAAAACAGACTTTACCTGCCCCTCAAGATAAAGAGGATATTTTAACAGTGAGTAAGAAAGTAGCTACCTTTTCCAAAACAAATTCATGTTAAAAGCATCTTGAAAATGGTGAGACCTGTGTTTCCAGCTTTATGAAAATGAACTGGTACCTATTAAAAACTCTCGTAAGTACATAGTTAAAACTTGGGAAATGAAATCCAAAAATGACTTTCAGTAAGTTTTGAACCCATTTTTTTTTTTTAACCAGTAAAAATGCCACACTTGCAATTGAGCAAGAACAAGGTACTGATGGTGAGAAAGATGGAAATTTATTATAAAGATTTCAACAAACACTTTTGAAGACTAGTAGATGAAGTGGAAAATGAGCATTGTTTCTTGGTTAAGCACAGTTATTTGGATCCACAGATGGTAATGAAGTGGCTTTTTAAGCTACAATAGCCGTTAAAACCCAGCATTAGAATAAACTTACCTTAGAATCAGAAATTAAGTAATTTTTATCACAAAATGTTAAAACTAGAGGTTTCAAAAATAATAAGCACTTTTAATTGTACAGCTCTCACTAAAAGAAAGTTTTAGAAAGAGCAAAGGTATTTTTTTTTTTACAATACACACAAAAGATACTTTAAACGTTTTCACTTTTTTTTTTTTTTTTTTTTGCCTTATGTGTATCAGTATAGTACATAAACATTAACTTAAAAATACACGTCTATATGCACATGCCGGGGTGGTGCTCTACACACACTCAGGTTTGGACAGCGCTGTTTCCTGCCACTGCTTACATCCTTAGAATAAACTTCTCCAATCTCCCCGGATATGAACTATATTGTCTTCTCATTTTTGTAACTTATTCTTAAACTTTTAGTCCAACTGGAATTTCTCTTGGTGAATGGTCTGATGGGAATAAATTTCTCTACTGAAACCAGCACCTTTATTGAGTAATCCGTCATGGTCGGAATTATTTCAAAAAGCCACCTTTAATGCACTCTAAATTCTTAGAAGCATCTGAGTTTAGTTTTAATACTATTTTCAATTGAGTGGTCTATTTTTGTATGAGTGTAAAAATTTAATTGCACTTTAAAGAAAAAAAAATTTTTTTTGGTACAGCAAGTTCCCTCCCCTTTCAATGAAGATCCTCCTATTTTCATGTTATACTTCCATATGAATTTTTAACTTGTATTAAAAATAAATACTCTTTGGCATTTGATTTTGCATCGAATATACATATTAACTCAAGAACTGACGTATTTACAACGGTCAAAAAGTTCCTATTATCAAGTGCTTACAAGCCCGTGCTGCTCTGCTTTCCTTCCAGCCCATCCCTAAGGAAACCACGGCCTTGTTAATTTTGTCAAAGTTAACAAAGATTTTTTAATCTTCCTTTTCTTTAGCTTTACTACTCATGAATCATTCTGACTTAAGCCAACGTCACTTCTGAGATTCACCCACGATGTGCAAAGCTCTACACTACACTCACTGCTCTCCAGAATTCCACACAGAGACTCACTTACTAATTATACTGTGGATGGGCATTGGGCTCTCTTCTTATTACAAACACCACCACCGCACTATTCCTGTGGGTTTCCTGGGTGTATACACCTACACAGGAGTTTCTCTGAACGTAAATCCTTGCCTGTACGATATATCTGTGGTCAACTTAACTAGTTAATACTGTTTTCCAAAGTGGTAGCACTATCTTACACGCCAACAGCAGCAGATGAAAAAGACCCTGCTGTCATCTCTCTAATTGTTGGTATTTTCTGTTTTTTGTCTGTTTGTTTTTTGTGTTTTTTTTTGGGTGGCTGACAATTTGATGGCCAGAAAATGATACTTATGGAATAATTTCCTGATGACTAATCAAGTTAGACATGTTTTCAGGCTTGGTCACTTCTGTTTCTTCTTCTATGAATGTCTGCATCTTTGCCATTTCTCTTTTTGTTACTGGTTTATATGCAGATAGCTCGCTAACAAGTTAGGTATACTGTGAACATCTGTATCATATTCCACTTTGGGCTCATTTTTTCACTCTGAAATGTTCAGTCAACAGAAGTACTGTCAATGTAGCCAAATTATTCATTTTTCAGTGGTTTGCACATCCTCCTTTGTTTATAAAATCCTTCCCTTCCCCAAAGTCATAAAAATATTCTTCTATACTGTCTTCTAAAAGTTCTATAGTTTTAATTTTACTGTGTGAACCTTTAATCCACCCGGGATTGCTTTTTGTGCCTGATGCAAGGCAAGGTCCAGTTCACATTTTCCCTTTGTGAAAAATTACCAAGGCCCCGTTTATTAAATAATCCATCCTTCTCCCTGGGGTCTGCCATGACTGCCCTGTTAAAAATTAAGTTCTCGTATTAATTTGGGTCAGTTTCTGAGCAATCTGTCCCTGTCTATTCATCTACTCATAATCTCTATCCCAATTCCACATTGTTTTAATCACTACATTTTAAAGTTTTTGTTGTTGCTTCTTTAGATGTCTGAGTAATGGTTTCTGTTTTTTTTTTTTCATTTTAGAGTAAGCTTTAAAATCTGGTTGTGCTAGTTCCCCCTCACTCTTCATTCTTTTTTAATAATGTTTTGAATATCCTTAACCCTTTGCTCTTCCATTTACATTTTGGGATCAGCTTGTCAAGTATCACAGTGAAAACCATTGGGACTTTTTGTTGGAATTGCAGTAATCTATTAGCCAATTTGGACAAAGAGTTGAGACCAAGATAATCTTCTCCATCATAGTCCTTTAGATCAATAGAAGTATTTTTTTTAAAATCACCATTTGTCATTAATAGGCTTACACAGCTCTTAAGATTTATTCTTACATACTCTATATTGTTTTGTTCCTACTATAAATTTTTAATTATATTTAAATTGTGGATGGGCGCCTGGGTGGTTCAGTGGGTTAAGCCGCTGCCTTCAACTCAGATCATGATCTCAGGGTCCTGGGATCGAGCCCCACATTGGGCTCTCTGCTCAGCAGGGGGCCTGCTTCCCTTCCTCTCTCTCTGCCTGCCTCTCTGCCTACTTTTTATCTCTGTCAAATAAATAAATAAAATATTAAAAAAAAAATAAATTGTGGAGACATGAGAGCTTGTAGCTGGATGCATAGAGATGTAACTGACATCTGCATATTGATTTTGTTCCAGCAACCTTGATAAGCTCTTAAGTCTTTTAATTTGCCTTGTCGACTCTTTGGATTTTCACAATCTGATCATACTTTAGTCCATTAACAGATGAGTCACACTGACTGATTTTCTAATATTAACCAATTTACATCCTGGGATAAATCCAATTTGGTCATCATTCCTTGTACTTTAAATGCAATGTTAGATTTGGTTTGCAAAAAACGCTTATTTTCTCATTGGGAAGTGCAGGGAGATTTTCTGTATCTCCATCAGGTCTCATTTATTAGTTATGCTATTTAAATCTTCATGCCCTTCATGGTCATGATTTTGTCTTCACGATCTATTAATTAATCAGGGAGGTATGTTTAAGATGCCCATTATATTGGTAGATTACCTTATTTCTCTTTATAGTTGTGGCCATTTTTTTAAATATATGTTTTGAAGTATATTATTAGTCACTTAAGGTGCATAATTAAGAAATTTAGAATTGTTCTATTCCTCTTGCCAATGAAACCCATTGCCCGAGGAAGAAGCTCTATCATGAGTAATCTAGGGCGGAAAGAGGGCTTAATATGGGGAGACTAAGGTTGAGAAAAATAACCTTACCCAAGAACACACAACTCAGTAAAGCTAAGACAGACTTTTGCTCTCAGATTATCTGTAAGGTATTTCTCTACGAAACCATGTTCTTTGAAATTCAAAATGTTTTAGAATTTCAGATTATGAAGACATAAGCCAACAGAGAAAATAAATTAAACACATATTAACATACTCAAAAGAACTGACTCTAGTAGAAAAGTTCAATGTTCAGTTAAAAAAGAAAATCTGCTAAGGGAAGGGAGAGGATTTAAATAACTCCCTACATGGCTGAAACAAAGAAAAAGCTGAAGGAGGAAACTGTCAGGTGATTTCAATGCAGAGAAAGAGAAAAGACAGTCACGGAATCCTGCTGTGTGCAGTAATCAAAAAGAAGGTACCAGTACAACACAGCTTGGGTTTTAAAAAAAGAGGAGGATGACAACTGGCATTCCGAGAACACTGTAGGAAGGACACTTGAAAAGAGAAAGCAAAGCAAAGCGGAAAGGAACTAAAATTGCAAAGTGAGATTTCATAAAACCTAGGAAATAATATTAATTTCATAGCAAGAAAAAAGGGTTATTTTTTAAAAGCATGGTATCATCAATGCAAAAAACCACAAGTCAGAAACTTCTGATAAAGGTCCATAATGTGCCAGTGTTTAAAGAAGAAAAATGACATATATATGTACATATGTATAGATACTGCATACATATGCAGCCTAGGTAACTCAATGTATATAATTAACTATACACGCCCTTTTTTTCCAATCACTGGTACAAAGGTCAAGATGGACACTCACCCTGCCAGCTGATTAACCAGCTGACAGAACAGACAATGTGCTAAGTGTGGTTATTATTTAGGAGGCATTATGAATATACTGTAAGGGAAATCGTATGTTCGTATTTTAACAAAGTTACAGTGAACCAAGTATCAACATAACAAGCCAAGGACATCTGTACAAGATTTATTTTCATTAACCACAATGTTTTTGAGTGATGGTATACACCCTAATACAGAAGGAGTGAATCCAAATCCATCAAGAGTTAAAGGTCAGAGCCAAAGTCAGTGGCTTTAATCCCCCATCAAGAAGAGTTTCATCCACCATTTTTTCTTGGATTGGGAAGAGCTGGTGTACATAACACCCTGTTCTAAGCTCCACCATGCTTTCCAACAAATAAGCACCACCAGGGACTAGACTTCATTGCTTCATCCTTGCTCTGGCTGTGCTGGTGGGTGGCAAGAGCCTCTTGTCTGCATTCGACCTCCCATTTACTCATAAGCATTCCTGTTTCCAGCCATAGCTCCCACAACTTCACATCTGAGCAATTTCTCCTGCATTGCATGGTCATAATATTGACAAACAGAGCTAATGAGAGCAATTAAATTGCCATCTGTTTAACAAAACATACCCTTCTGAGGGAACATCCACAGTCTTACTGCATTTAGTACATCGTCGCCACATTGAAATGACATGTTAGAATCAATACAAAATATTTATTTTTTTCTAAACCACAAAATTTACCCCAGAGCCACACTATAAGTTTCCTAGAATTTTAAACCATTAACATTTTTCTAAGCAACACAGTCCAACCAGAAATGAAGATAATTTTCGACCAGAGGGAGTACAACATGTACTGAGGTCCTGTTAGAACATACCTCTGAGGAGGATTTTCTCTAATTCTCCCACACCCACACCATCAACATCAGCAGAAATAGTATATGTACTTGTGCCACTCAGCTCTGGAAAGAAGTTCAAAATAGGGTGTTGGCCAGGGGAGGAGGGAAAGTGTCAGTGACTTAGTTCATCAAAACTAAGGGGACAAAACAGATCGTTACCCTTGAAAAAATCAGGGGTCCTTTCATCAATTCTGGTGGCCAGAAACTGGGGCAAATTTCCATAGCGTAATGAAAGTAACAAGAAAGCCATTTCTCCAAGAACTCCTATTTTAACTTCTGATAAACATGAACTTTATCTTACGCAATCTTACTGAAAACTGCAACCACAATTGAAAAGGTCCTATTAACCTATTCTAGGTGTCAGTCAAGGGATTCACATTCTGATCTTACATTTTAAAGTCCCCTTAAGAGGCCTAGACCTGGAGTAAAGTAAACATAATACTGTGAAGCACAATGAGACGCCGTAAAGAAAATCAGCTCAAAACATCCAAACTGACTGGATACCTAACGTACGTTTTTTGTTTTGCTTCTTAGTTTTAAAATACTTTATTATCTCAGATTAGTGTATAGTCATAAAACAATGTTCAGTTATTTTCAATAATAGCTGCTTATTAAACAACTGAATTTCAGCTCAAGGGCAATGCTTCTATAATAATCATGGAAATAATTAACTGCCATAAAACAGAAAAAACACAGAGGAAAATATAGCCAGTCTCAGTAAGAAAAGAAGACAAAATCTGGAAGGGTTACTCTGGAGATTAAACAGGCTTATTTAAATACTATGATACAAGTGCTCCTGCTCACTTTATGCTGCAGAAACCAATCGTGTTTGCTAGATCACCATGACCTTTGCCAGTACGTGTGCACAGACCACCACTCTGAAGTTCTCCTTTTGTGCTGAAAAACATTCAAGTCCCTTGTTCGGTCATTACAGAATATTGCAAGGCGATGCATGTGCAAACTCTTCCTGAGGAATTCTTCTTGTGTGCAAATTTGCAACCCGACAGAAAGCACGGCGTCTGTAGCCAGGGGAGTGGCAGCTCTATGAGGCTGCGGCACCAGAGATGCACACAGCAGGTACGCCATGGGCGCCCACCCTCCTGCCGGCTCACTTACCACTGTTTCCCTCCGATACCCCAAAGAAAGGGAGAGGAACTGCCTCAATCTTGTAAAAGGGACAGAAAAAAAAAAAAAAAGTAACTTTCCCACAAAATTTAATAACGCACAACTCATGCATCCAGGTTTGAGTTTCTTCTAAATCTACCTAAGAACTACTAGATTAAGAGTCACACTCTATGAGGTTTGGCTTTCCGCCCCACAGAAAACAAAGCAGTAGCTCCTGTCAGGTAAGGGTACAGCTGTGACCACAGAGACCAGGAGAGGACACTGTTACTGAAGCACAAGGCCAACTCTGAAAGTAAGTACCGTCTCTCAAAACCATCATCATTTACTTTGACAGGTCATTATTCCAAGGTGACCAAGCTGGCTTTCTTCTGGAGAGTCTGGTTTCAGGCTGCACACACACACCAGTCAGGCTCGCCGAATCAACTACGTGTAGCCTAATGAGACAATCAATGTACAATTTTCTGTCCTCAGTGATTTGGGCCCCACAAAAGCCAGGACTTAACTGGGATGGAAAAACTAGATACAGTACTGGCAAGAAGAATACAAGTAAACATGAGAGGAAAATACTTTCTGGCTGACCATGCTTAGTCAATACAAAATGGAGAGCAAATCTTATTTCCTCTCATGTTGCAAACTCGGAATTTTGCTAAGAAACCCAATTAAATAAGCAAGGTCAATTTCTACATAAAGAAATAGGGTTTTCATCCCGCAATGTGCCTCAAGGGGCCAAGATAACGAGTAGCAACCAGGTCACATGCGCTAGGAAGATGAGTATTTTCTTTCTACAGTGTCTTCCCATTCATGGATCTGTAGTACCAAGCCCTGGCCCACTGTGAGCTGCAGCCGCTGTGCAAATATTCAAAGAAACTAAATTTTGCAAACTTTGCCCACTTTTTGTTAACATAATAATAATAATAATAATAAGACAATATAAAATATTTCTCCATTAACTTAATAATGCAAAAGCATCCAAAGATTTTAATGCCAATTAACATCATAATACAATGCTTTTATAGAGAAAGTTCCATTGTTGACCGAAGAATACTCTCCCAGAAAAAGCATTTGGGCACATTATTAGGATAATGAAGAATTCATCCACATTTAAAGAAACACCCCAATTTTATTCCTTTCAGAAGTATTATTAAAACCACTCAGGAGAGACGTCAGTCGCAGGTGTTCTAATTATAAGCCCGCAGCAAGCATGCCATGGCATAAAGTAAAATTTGGACTTCATGATAGAGTGGAGTTCTTCCTGGACACCACAATGTTGCTGGGGTACCAAATCAACCTGCACAGGGCACAGTTAAGAGCCTGTGTATATCCTTACAGTAATTCAGTGTTTACCAATACAATCTAACATGCTCACAGAGTTAAACGAGTCTGGGTCAAAGTCCTCTGCAAAATCCACCAACTCTCGTTGATAAGTACTTAAAAAATCTGACAATCTCTACATTTACTTCTCCGATCAGTAATTTTGCCACCAGAGGACTTCTATCAGATGACTTCCTTGCTTCTATCATCACACTCCAAACTCTCCCATCCAGCCGAGAAAAGACAGACTGAATTGACAAAGGCAACTCTACGAGAAACCTGACAATCAGAATTGTGACACTATCCCTGATACATCTTGTTTTGCCCCAAGTTCTCTGAAGAGGTAAACAGTAGCACGACATAGCCAAACAGAGTTGAGAATAGGCTCAAGCAAAATTGAGAAGAAAAATATTTTCACCTGCCACATCTATTTTTCTTTGCCTTCCAGAAACAACTAGAATAAGCTTTCGAGTCTTTTGTAAGAACCTAAACAGCACTGTGGGTGTAGGGAAAAAAAAAAAAAAAAAAAAAAATATATATATATATATATAGCTGTGCCACAGCTGGAAGGAAGCTTGAAACAGCAATGCTACTTCTCTAGTATACTTGAATATAATGCTAAAAAAGATGCAGACGGCAAACTTTGTTTTTCAAAGTACCTATCTCACCCATTTAAAATGAAATGGATCCAGAAGCCCACACCATTTATTATATTTGGATTGAATAACTGTATCTGCTTCCTAGAGCATCACAGTAACTAGCTGTTACCACTGGAAATTTCTCCACGATACTAAAAAGGGAGCTTTAGTGCTGACGAGCAGTGCATTCCTACACTAGCATCCTGCCAGTCCTCCAGCAGCTGGTGAAATCATGTGATGTGACAGAGGGAATGGATATGTTCTACAGAGTTGGTCCCCAACATGAACATGAATATGCCACAGTGAGGCAGGGGGAGATCCGACCAGTGAGCAACACGCTTCTACTTTCCCACTTATTAAGCATCCTGCTACAAAGTCACACCTGACACCTTAGTGGGGGAGTCTGTGATACCATAAACCTTTTCACGAAGCATTTGTGAGTTGAACACCATGGTCACAGAGTTGCAAAGTGCACAAAGCTCAAGGCACAGAGTAGAAAAAAGTTGTGAACTAGTGAGGGGGAAAGTTATGGCAGAAGCCAAGTTAGCGGTTCCCTTTAACGAGACTTTCTAATGCTAAACAAAGACCAACTCTTTTTAAAGGGGTTGTTTCTTTTGGTAATGGGCAAAAAACACTGTACTGTAATGATCTGCTTGATTTTAAAGCAAGAGATTCTGATGTGCAAAGCCAATGTGCTGAAGTGCCAAGTCCATGAATGAACAAAACAAGTGCTTAAAAAAAAAAAGATTCTCTGTTCTTGTATTTTTGGAGGAAGCTGCTGATGTTGGCTGCTGGATTTCCCTTAGCAATAGTCGCTTTTCAAGATGCTTGTTCCTCACAGAATCTGTAGATAAACTCATTAAAAGATTGTCCCATTTCAAAATCATCCCCAAGTCTAGCAGCAACTGTTTTTTGTTTTTGTTAGTTTTTTTGTTTTTTTTTAAAATTACAAACCAAAGAAAGAAGTCCAACATCCTCTTCCAAGAACAACTTTGTGACAGAGCTCCTGAGTGTCTGCAGGCCCCCCGCTGTGCTCCGAATACAGTCTCTGCAGCTCCAGTGTGTCCTCTTTTCGGGAAGGAAAGTACATTCAATACATTCACTATCTGTACCCTCTGGAACTTGCACATGCTGACGAGCTGTCTAGAAAAAAAACATTGCAACGGAAAAAAGTATGAATAGCAAATAGCATCTGATAATGGTAAGAATCTATTTAATATGTTTTTCTCGCCCCTCTTGCAATCCCCAAAAGGAGGTTAAAAAAAAAAAAATTATATATATATATATATATATAAACAAGCTGATTGAAGTGAAAGGGGCTGTATGATCAGGGATCTGGGAGGCCCCTGACAACTGCTGGAAACCACGGCCACCAACTAGACTCCAGAGCCGCCGCAGCTTGCTCTACAGTCTGGCCTTGACCACACAGAGTGCCTCCTGGAGAACACCATTTCCTTAGATTCCCCACACCGCCCCCACCAGGAGCTGCCTGGCATAACGAAGCCATCAGAAATGGTAAGGAACATTGTTACTTACTATAAGCCAACTCATCCCCAGCTCTCTTCCGGGACTGGTCACCTCTGGGGATAAGAAAAGAAGAAGGAATCAACAGAACACGCAGACATCTTCATACACCAAAAGAGGAGAAATGAAGGGACGGAACCCATAACAGAAGGAAAGCAGGTATTTCAGTTCTAACAGCATAGCTTAAAACAGACATTAAACCTGAATATTCTTAGCTAAGAGGTGCTGCCTTTTATTTTTTATTTTTTAAAAGATTTTATTTGTTTACCTGACAAAGAGAGACAGCAAGAGAGGAACATAAGCAGGGGGATAGGGAGAAGCAGGTTTCCTGCTGAGCAGGGACCCTGGGATCATGACCTGACCCAAAACCAGAGGCTTAATGACTGGGCCAGCCAGGCACCCCAGGGGCTGCCTTTTAAATACAGAAAGCTATTAAATGCAGGAAGGGTTAGCCATAAAAATGGTTTATACTGGGTTCTAGGAATAGGTTCAGACTAAAAATGTCTTTGAAGATAAACTTGGATTCTGCTACCAACATAGTTAGTGACCTGGCTTATACTAGGACAAACTTCAAATATGAATCCAAAATGTTCCCTCAAAATGCACCCCCCTTTTTAAGTAGGCTCCATATCCAGCGGGGAGCCCAACATGGGGCCTGAACTCACGACCCTGAGATCAGATGTTGGATGCTCCATCTTCTAAGCCACCCAGGCAACCCTCCCCGCAGAAAGCCTTACTGTAAGACCAAACTCTGCTTAAGGCTTTCGTGAAAAATCTAAGAATTTTTATTTTTAAGATTTTTATTTATTTGTTTGAGAAGAGAGTTGAAAGATCAGAGGGAGAAGAAGCAGCAGACTCACCACTAAGCAGGGAGCCCAATGCGGGGCTCAATCCCAGGACCCTGAGATCATGACCTGAACTGAAGGCAGCCACTTCAATGAGCCACCCAGGTACCCGCACCATCTCAGAATCTTAATGTATACGAATACCCTTCCCGCAGGTAGAAGAACACAAACCTTGACATATATTAAGCAGTTCTTCTCCTCCACCTATAGAAGTTCTAGTTCCACTTTACAAATAAGGAAATAGAAGTCCTGACTAGGTCCTGTGCTGCCTATATATCCTAGTTTTATCTTTCCAGTTTCTCAGACAATAATCCAGACAAATAACTAAACTGCTCAAGTAATGAGTAAGAACAATGGATTTGCTAGCTTTCTCTTGCCCGGTCCCTCAGTATCATCTACACAGTTCATCTCCTCTTTCCCAAAACACTTTTGGCTCTACCCCGCACTGTCCTTGGTCACTGTTTCTTCTCCGTGTATATATTCTACACCGTTGAGGACAGCAAACATACCAGTCCTGTGACTTAAAATACTATCCATACGCCAATGACTCCCAGATTTCTGTCTCCAGCTGTCATTTCTTCCCTACACTTCAGACTTGTAAGTCCAACTGTTTCCTCACCACTGACACTTAGATGATGGTTAAATACTGCCAGTATACCATGGCCAGTGACTCCACTCCATCCCTATTCCTTCTTTAGTCCTCGTCAATAAATGGCACTACTAGCCACTCAACTACTCAGACCAAAATCCTAGCTCATTCCTGATTTCTTTCTTCCTCTCCCTCTGGAGCACTCTTTGGCAAAACATAATCCAAAATCAAACACTTCCCATCAACTCCATGGCTACACTCCCAACCCACGCCACTATTATCTCTCCCCTACTCAATCTGCAAGAGTCTTATTATTAGCCCAGGCCAGAGCCAGAGCAATCTTATGTAAAAGCATAAATTAGATTATTTCAGTGGCTTTCCATTACAGTTAAGAATCCATTCAAATTCATTTTCCCAGTCCTATGAGACATGGCTCTTGCCTACCTCTCCACCGCCCACTGTATGTCAGCCATGCTGGTTCTCCTTCTTCCCTGGGACCTGCCAGCACTTTGGTACTTGACGTCTTCCCTGCTGGTAGCACTCGTGCCACCAGTTAGCCATGTGCCTGTCTCTTTATCACCTACGGCCTCACTGCAATGTCTGGCCCTGCGAAGACATTTCATGTCCCAGTTAGCTGGACCAGCCCTTCACACATGCCCTGGTCACTCCCTCACTCTTTAGCCCATGCTCTGTCTCAATTTCTTCACAGCGCTTTTTATTATTTGAAACAATTTGCTTACGTGTTTGTTATTTATCTCCCAACATTAGAACATCATAAGCTCCATAAAAACAGGAATTTGTGGGCGCCTGGGTGGCTCAGTGGGTTAAGCCGCTGCCTTCGGCTCAGGTCATGATCTCAGGGTCCTGGGATCGAGGCCCACGTTGGGCTCTCTGCTCAGCAGGGAGCCTGTTTCCCTCTCTCTCTCTCTCTGCCTGCCTCTCAATCTACTTGTGATTTCTCTCTGTCAAATAAATAAATAAAATCTTTAAAAAAAAAAAAACCCAGGAATTTGTTTACCTAGTACCTAAGAACAGTATCTAGCAAAAAAATAAGTATTTGCTGAATTAACAAATCAGTGAATAATTGATAAATGGCCTCTAGAGACAGACTATGAAGATGACAGCCCAAGTGATTATTTCGTGCTTCAGAGTGATCTTCTAGATTAGCAGTTTCCCAGGACAGAAACCTCTTGCTGGGTGAGGTGAGGAGTCTCAATGACCGGGCAGGAAGAGAAGACACCAAATGGCCTCTGAGGGTTCGTCTCTAGGCTGGGCATTTAGAGAAAACCATGCACCACATTTAGCATGTATTAGCCTTAGACAGCCTACAGAGCTCACAACACCTGTGTCCTAATGCCACTTTTTAAACACCTCCTGTTAACACTGTGCCTACAAAGCCAGTTGGTAACCTGTATTATTAACTACACTTATATATTATCTTCTGTGAGTTCCATCACAGTAACATTCACCAAATATTCTAAATAAGTTAATGCTGATCAAAAAGGAAGACATAGGATTTTCTATCCAGAACCTCAACTTCTATAGATAACTTTCATTCCCACCCCTGAAAGGTTAAATAAAAACTGAACATGCAAAATTAATAGGAGAAAAATATAGCTGTGAAAACAGAAGTCACAGAGAGATAATGTAGATGTGATCTACTCAAGAGGCTGCCAAAGACATCACCTAACGCCCCAAGTCTAGAAAGCTATGGTTGTCCTCAAAACCAGACCCTTGTTACTAGATGAAAAAGTGCCAATTCCAGAGTGACCCTCTCAACTGAAAAGATCAACAATACTCCTACAAGGTACCATTTTGTTCCAGAAATCCAAGTAACAATTACTCTGCAAAATACTTGCCTTTAAAAGCTATTTACTACAAGCTTTGAAGAGGCTCAACAGGCCGGCTCGAAAGAGAAGGTTCCATCTGAGGGCATGCATGTTAGAAGTTCCCAAACAAGCTTTCCTCCATAATGTAATAGACACCAACCTGCCCTCTCCCACCCTCCAATAATCAATTCTATTACACAGATAACTGATAAAAACAAAATGCTGTTTTTAGCTTATATGTTAATTCTAGCTTACAAATAAGTCTATTTCCATGTATCTAAAGATGCTGCACATAAACTCCAGCTCAAATGAGAAACACCCATTAACTGTAGTCGAGGATATATTTGACAATATTCACATCATTTCAAAACACTTCGAAGATATTCTGTGCCATCTACATCAAAGCTGGGTGCTGCCTTTCAGGACCAATCCACGCAAACAGAACATAGTCCTAAATGAAAAAATAGTTCACAAAGCTGAACAGGAATCATGTGACTGATTAGGAATAAACCATAAAATGACTGCTCAATCAGAACAGCCAGTAACAGAATTCTTGTTAAATAGCCCGTATTATATTTTCAAGGTTTTCTGCACCCATGGACACCATTTTTTCCAAAACAATCCTAGTCAAATAATGGTCAAAGGCAGCATTGAGTCTGGCAGGGCAGAATGTGGAAGGCCCATACACAAGAGCTGGAAGCATAGACAGACTTGCTCTCAACTGCTAAGTATAGAACGTGTGCCCATCCTTTCCGACAGGTGTGGGCCAGCTCAGCAATGGACTGCAGGAAGTCCGAGAATGTCAGGTTAGGCAAGACCTACAATGTGCAAAGTACCCAACAGGATAATCTGTTCTCATATTAATGTATAGTATGTTGTTAATTCTAGAAATGGCCCAATCTGGTTTGTGCAACAGAACAGGTTAATCACATCACCTCTTGAAATACGAACTTTAAATGCAGCCCTGCACCCCAGTGTCTTCTTTTAGTTCCAAAATAAGGGTTAGGAAAATGTCTCTGGATATGTTTACATAGTTCTACACACTGTTGTGGAAGGTGAGTTCAAGGTGTTCAGAGAAATCCACAAGAGCTACCTTCATCCATTGCTTCATAGAAATGAAATTTTTCAGAAGCCTGTTTATTTTTTAAAGGCATCAATAAACTCACCCCTAAAATTAAAAGTAACCATTTAAATAAAAACATTAATAAAAGCATAGATGTCAATATTATGGTAAACCTAGAGAAAACAATAAAAGGTAGACTCAGATTATTTTGTATTTACTTAAGAAAAAACTTTTAACTGCGATTCAAAACCCATAACCCATAAAGATATAACCTGATAAAATTACACAAAAATAAAAAACTTCTGCATGACTTAAAATAAAACAAAAAAACACTATAAGCAAAGTCATAGACAAATTGCGAAAACTAACAGACTTTTACCTCAGGCAGAGAGTCAATCTCTTCAATATAAAAATAGCTCCTAGAATTCAAGGAAAAAAGGCTAACGAATAGAAAAGTGAGCAAAGGACATAAACAGGCCATATACAGGAAAAGAAATACAAACCTGATAATATTCTCAGCTTCATTCTTAGTAAGAGAAATGCCAATTAAAACAATCTGAGTAATTATTTTTCACCTGCCAGACCAGTGAAAATCCAAAGCCATGGCAAGGCCATGAAGAAGAGGAACTTTCCAAACTATGCTGGTGGATATGCAAAATGGCACGAACCGCCTATGAAGGGCAATTTGGTGATATTAATCAAAGTTACAACCGCATTTACTCTTGACCCAGCAATCCCACTTATGGGAATTTACTCTCCAGATAAACTGGCAACAGGTACATAATTATGCATGTACAAGGGTACTCATCACAGCATTTTCTGTCACGGCAAGAACTGGAAATAAGTCCAGCTGCCATCCACAAGGGACTAGTTACACAAGTTCTATCTACACGACAGAAGGGATAAGAAAGGAGTAAAAGTAAGAATACATGCTGTGTTTGCCTGTATCTGTATATTAAAAGAAACACTGAAAGGAATCATAAGGAACTAATAAAACAGTCACCTAAAGGGGTAGGAATAGATGGGGAGACAAGTAGGAGCAAAACTTCTCAATGTGTACTCCCTGTATTGTTCTGACTTTTGAACCACATGAATATAATAGCTCTTTAAAAATAAGTAAGCAAAATTACTATGGCATTAAACAGGCTCATTCTCTATATGAAAATAATACCACTATTAGAGATATGGTAATTAATGTCAGAAAACACCTGACCACTGGACTTGAAGGAGAAAAATTACCTGCCAACATTCCAGCATTTTCTATGACCTTGCTTTCCCTTAACTTGACCCAAGAAAGTCAGGTCTACGAGACCTACCTACACAGCTTCCAGGAGCCTTTCTTTTGTGAGCTGCCAGTGAGTGAGCCAATGACCCGTGGATTACTCAGTGCCCCCGCATCCACAGGAATACAGATGGCACCAGGACGAAACATGAATAAACAGCAATGCGTAAGGCTGCAAAGAACAGATTTTCTGCTTTCTTTCCTAACCTATGCTGAGACCAGAGACAGTAAAAACAATCTTGGTCAAGACTGGTTATCTGAGATTTAGCTTGGCCTCAGAAACTATAAAAGAGGAATGTCCATCCCCAGCCCTAGTCAGAAAAGCGAGTCAAAATTCAACCTACTATTTGTGATCACAACTATACCTCAGGGAGGAACCAATGTGTCTTAACTTTCCATAACTTTCTTCCTTTAATGTCAGGAATTAAATAAGAGAAGATATAGAAAAGAGTAAAAAGTAAGGATCATGAAAATGTAAGGCCTTACTGTACCCTTCAATGATCTGGTGATGCAACTTGGGTGTTTTCCCACAGAATACTCTATTTCGGTTGAAAATATGCACTTTCTGGGTTATAGCTAGGATCCTGAATTGCAAATTTCAGAAAAATCAGGCATCAATAAACTCACCCCTAAAATTTGACACGTGTATATCAAAACCAAGCAAGGCAAATTTTCTGGACACATATAAAGAGATATCCTATTTTTTTTAAGGAGAAACAAGTAGATTTTAGGGCAAAAGCAAAAATAAGATAACTAGAATCGAAAAGCTGCTTTGACTAGTCACAAACTAGTCATTTACTAGTTCAGTCATAGAAGTACATTATAAGTAATCATAACATCTCACCAATGCTAAGAACAGTGGAGAAGGTCACAACTGGAAGAGCCCTTCTAGGCTTCCCAGCCTCACTGCTCCCCAGAAAGAGCTCCTTTCTTCCAAATCCATGTTTAGTGAAGGGCAGTTTCCATATACTCAAATCCCAGCTTCACCATTTCCAGAGACCGGCAGCTAACCTCTCCCCCAGCAGCATCACCCTGACTACTTGGTGGCTGTTTCCCATTCTAAGAACTCTGGTCTCCCTCGTCAAACCAAGGTGACCAAAGGAAATGGACAGATTTTGTTTAAAAAGAAAAAAAAAAAAAAAACTTGCCTCGTAAAACCATTCTGTATAAGTTCTCTTTGAAGTTTCTGATCTTCAGCAGCATATTCAGAAAGTTCAGATTCCACCGCCGGAGGGAGAATGTTTGGAATAAATTTAGAAAACAGAGTTGGAGCCATCTGAACCCACTCTGTGAGGGAAGGAAAAGATCCATTAAGGAAATCATAAAGACAAATTACATGAAAAAAGGAAAGCTTTCTTTGTTCACAGAAAGAATATATGTTATTAAACCAAACTTAAAGTGGGGAAGAAAGCAATGCAATCCCATTCTGACAAGAAATCTACAAACAGGTTAAATCTCCTTTCTAAAAAGAACTAACAGTACAAAGAAAGCAGATATTTTTACATTTTGCTGATAAATGAACACTCTCTTCCCTTTATCTGTGAGCACTAAATATAAATAACATCCACCTGTAACAAGGGTACTCTGCCTTCCTTGTTGCTGGTCCTAATTTAGCACTGTTACCCTTTCAGATCCTTTTAAAGGCTGCCCTTTCAAATTTTCCCTTTGGAAAACATCTTCGCTGTACAGATCAAAAAACCATAAAATGTCAATCTGGGTTTAATCCAGTAAACTCACTTTAAAAACTGTAATCTGAGTAAATAATTCTAAATCTGGGAGTTGCCGGGGGGGGGGGGGGGGGGCGGGGCGGACATGTTTGATGCTGTGCAGTACTGGGTCAATGGTAAGTAAAACATGTCCAACAGGAGAACAGTTAAGTTAGACATGACCAAAACAAAACAACAACAAAAAAACAAGTACCACAAAAAACAATCCACTCTTCCCTTGTATAAACTTATGGCAAAATGTTCTCAACAGTGTCCCTCCTTCTAGCTCAACTCAAATATACCTTCAGAGTCTCAGCACGGCCCCCAGGAGAACCACTGATCCATCAGTGAGAGGTGGCGGGAGACAGACTGATCTGCCATTTTATGGAACTCCAGGCAATCATTAAAATAAAGATGAAGAAATCAAAGAAAAGAGTGTGTATTAAATGAAGAAGTGCAGGATGGGACAGCTGGCACTGTGCCTAAACTAGGCTTCTAAAGATCAGATGGAAACACACCAAAAATTTTAATAATCCTAAGAACCTACAAAGATTAGGGCTCAGGAATTTAGTTTAAGTTCAAATGTATTCATCATACAAAGATCAGCACTTGAGAACCAGTGCAATGAATGCAACTTTTACACTTGAAATTCAACTTTTAAAATATTTTAAAATAACTTTAAAATATTTTAACCTTAATCTGTCAGGTGAATAAAACTACTTTAACAAACTAGGAACACAATGGGTACTGGCAAGGCATGTAAATATCAAAATATGTTTAACAGTATCTCCGAAAATGCCTAGGGCAGCAAAAGGTTATTCTCTGATAAAATTCTCCTTTTCAAAAGGACAACTCTCAAATACAGAATTCTCCTCACAAGTAGTATGAATCCTATTACAAGAGCTCAAACCCAGATAAAAATATACCTATGAATTTTTCTATATGTAGTGACTGGCTTTATTCTGCAATATTGTTATTTACGATAAAAGCCAGAGCTGATAAAGCTGCCTACTTGGGAGACAGAATTTAGAAATTTGTTATAATGCACTTGGATGTCTTCCAAAATAAAAGAAAATCATTCATAACCTAGCACTAAAAGAAAAATTCATGAGCCATTTTTAGCACATCTAGTAAAATAAACATAAAACTGTCAAACTATAAACATTAGTTCATAGGACATATGTAATAAAATGTTTTTGCTACTTTATAGAATTACTGAGAATAACCTGTTTATGAAGTTATGAGGAACAAAGTTTAAGACCTGATGAAAATTTAAGGTAACATGACTTCTGGATATTCTAGAAGACTAACTGCTTAAAGTAGCCTGGGAAAGAAGGTATTTCTGACATCACAGTCTACCTACAATACCACTGTTTTTAAGTGGTTTCCATTTCAGCAAGCTAAATTCTGACATATTTTTAAGCAAACAATCAAGCCATCAATTAATTAAAATAACTACGGGACTTAACTGGATAGTAATAAAAACAGCTAATGTTATTAGCTATGTTTAAGTACTATGTTAAGATCTTTAGATAATGTTTTATTTCATTTAATCCTTAAACGACAAGAGAATTCCACAAAAATAGTATTGTCAAGAAAGCATCCCTTATGTTTCTAGGTGGTAGCACAATGTTCTATCCTGAGAACTTTTGCAATCTCTCTACTACAGATTTTTTTAAAATTTGCTATACGGGGCGCCTGGGTGGCTCAGTGGGTTAAAACCTCTGTCTTTGGCTCAGGTCATGATCCCAGGGTCCTGGGATCAAGCCCCACATCGGGCTCTCTGCTCAGCGGGGAGCCTGCTTCCCCCCGCCTCCAACCTGCCTCTCTACCTACTTGTGATCTCTCTCTCTGTGTCAAATCAATAAATAAAATCTTTAAAAAAAATCTGCTATACAACTGTATGAAAATTTTGACATTCTGGCTTACAAACAGGAAGATATATACAAAACATCTTGGAATTCCTTTAAATTCAGTAGCTTTTTTAAGATAGATACATTGAGATAATTTATCAACCATGCCTTTGAATATAGTGCTCTTTGACATTTGGTTCTGCTTTTCTCAGTATTTCTTTCTTCACAGTAAATTTATGAAATGACTGTAATTTTACCAACACTTCTAGATTCCCTACAAGTTACAATGGGCCTAGGAAGATGAGATGCCTAGGAAGATGTATGTCGATGCATATCTATAGTGGTGGGTGGGGTACAAGTAAAGGAGAAACTCCACAACACAAAAGACAGAGATTAATACTGGATATGAGAATCAATTTTGTCCAAAATGTCTGCAACCAATTAGTTCTTATATTTCTTAAACTAGCTGGTTTTCATCAGTACAGAAGGAATTCCAAGGGAGTCCTGAGTTTACATTTCACAATGATGAGTGCAGTATCTACTCAGTTTTTGCTTTCGTGTGGGTTTTTTTTTTTTTTGGCTATAACAAATCCAAATACCATTAGGTCTCAAAAAACACATAGACAAACTCTGACCTTTGGATAAGGCTGGAGCTGTCATAAACAAACAAACAAACAAACAAGTCTAACCCCAAAAGATATATGGCTCTTTACCTGGCCTGAGAGTGTACAGGCCTTTCACAATATTCGCCATAGTTGAAGGTGTGACCTGAAATGGTGTTGACTGGGCTTCTAAAAGTAAAGCTGAAAGAAGAGAAAATGGGTTATAAAAATGATAGAACATGGCAGGTTTCTCTATTATTATTTCTCCCAAAACTAAAGTAAAACAAGTGCAAGAAAAACAGCCCCAGAGGACAAACCCAAGTCTATAAGCTAAAGATTTTTTTTTAATCCACTGCAGTAGAGCTCAATCTAACAAGTAAATATGTGCAGGTCTGTTAAAACACTAATGGAGATTATTCAATTCATGGAGGTTCTGAAAATAAGCTTTCCAAAAGCAGTAGTATTCATGGTACTTAGCGAGTGCACTGAAAGTGCTTCCCATTAAGTTTATGAGTCAGAAAATTTACATTTGGGAAATAAAATGTTCTCTAATTCACCCAACCATTCCTCTTTCCCCAAATCAACATATTAGAGGCTCTTGGGATTTTTCTGAAAGACACATTACTGGTAATTTTAGTAACTGTGATGGGAGTCAGAGACTCACATTCCCGAACACTAGAGCGGCATGTACTTCTTCCTTACTGAACATACAGGCAAGAGATCGCGGGGCTCATCCTCACTTTCCTAACTCTCACAACCACATGACCCCGACCGACCATACCAAGTCAGCTTTCTTTTAGGTTACATTCTCCAACAAAGATTTTATTAGAACATTTTTAAATAAGTAAGAAGATTCCTCTAGATAATACCATTAACAGATACAAATGTATTACATTATTTGAGTGGATACAACAGATACCAATGATTCCAAACAGCTAATTTTTTAATTTCTCTCTCAAAGACCGCCTGTAATTTAGTAGCCCCAAAACTCACAAGACTTGGCATAATTTTATTCTAAGCCAGGCTTATAAAGCTGTATAGGCTATGCCTTTTCAAAAATGAAAGCGCCTCCTCATTTGACCAGCAATGATTTTATAGTTTTTAAACATACAATGCAAGCTACGTTTGAATTTATATGATGAAGGACAGAGGTGCACCATTCCAGTGGATCCTTCGGATTCTATCTCTCAGCAATAAACAGTGATAACTCTGAAGGATCCAGTGGATCCTTCGGATTCTATCTCTCAGCAATAGACAGTAATAACTCTGAATGCCGCAGGTAAGTTTTAAGGATGACAAATGTTAAGCACTGCAGAAAATCACATTTCAGGATATAATGTTCAAAAACTGCAATTCTAAATTTTAGGTTCTGGGAGTCTCTTCAACTCAAGGTTATCTCTAATTTCAACATGTGCCCCATATGGAGGCTCTTTTTCTATTCATTCATTTCCCTACTTTTTGACAATCGTTTTGGCCTTCGTAAGTCTTATTCCCACTAACTCTTCACATTCAATCACACATTAATTATGTAGTCAAATATATATATTTGTAAATTAAGAAATGATATATTCACAGATTAAATTATATATAAAATACATAAAAATTTATCTGGGATGAATTACTGAAAAGAATTGCATTCAGTAACAATTACAGAGTTGAGAAGGTGTTAAAAATTCACTAAAATCCTCTCCACCTAAATTTTTTTAGGAGAACGGTGCTTAAGAGATTTGTTAGTTGGTCTCCTCTTTCAAGGAAAAAGAAGGGCATCTGGGGGGACAGGCAGCAGCTTGAGACTGGGAAGAAAATATTTCTTGAGTATTTAACAACTGCTAGGTATTTTATAAGTTTAATTCTTTTAAACTTTATTTAGAATTTACTTTCTTACAAACTTAATTATCAACTACTTTAAAAATAAGGAAACTGAGGCTAAGAACAAAACAAAATAAAGAACACTGCATAATTTACCCAAAGTCACAGAGCTAAGTGGCAGAGAGGTCTAAGAACCTGTGTTTCACTCTGAATTCTGTATTCTTTCTAGTTAACCATGCCACCACTGAAATACAGATCTTATATGTGATGGGTACTAATGAAGTTTTACTCTTCGTTTTCTCCCCCAAATTATGGAACTAAAAAACAAAAAAACAAGAATTCCACAACAATTCCACTCATTGTTGATTTTAAGTTAACAGTTTTGAAACTAGACTAGGTCCTTCCTGAACTCCTAGGACTGACCTCTTTTCTTATAGTTTATGACACTGAAATCTAGAGAGATGAAATACCGTCCTAAAAGTCACATTGCTTCCTAACAGTGGAACTGGAGCCAGAACCAAGATCCTCTCCTCCTTCAATTTTTCCTCAGAGCTATACCTTCACCTGAGGGCTTCTCTCCTTTTTAAATTTGAACAGTAATTCTTAAAATCAAAACTAAAATTAAAAATATCCTTGACTTTTAAGAAGTTCAAACTAGGGCACCTGGGTGGCTCAGTTGGTTAAGCGACTGCCTTCGGCTCAGGTCATGATCCTATAGTCCTGGGATGGAGCCCCGCATCAAGTTCCCTGCTCGGCAGGGAGTCTGCTTTTTCTGCTGACCTCTCTCCTCTCATGCTCTCTCTCTCTCTCAAATAAATAAATAAATAAAATCTTACCAAAAAAAAAAAAAAAAAAAGAAAAGAAATTCAAACTACATCAGTCTGAACTCAAGGCAGAACCTAAGAACAACTGATAATCATGTAACTCTTTAAAGCCTTCTGTCAAAAGTGAACTACAAACCTTTACTGCAACTCAACATACTACATTTTCTTAAGAAACTTCTACCATTAACTGGCCTGTTTTGTCACATTTGCTCCGAATCAGCAATATAGAAATACTACAGATACCCTGGCTAAGGTAAAAGTATTTCTGTTTTCAAAGTTTAATGAAAGTAAAAATCAAATTCAAAGGAAAACAATTTTGTTACCAGCCAAAGGTAGAAGCGATTTTATTTTATAAGCACATATGTTATGGAGAGATGGTAGAAAACGACCTTTATTTACAGCAGGAAGTCACTGTCTTCGTTCATGAAACAACTGTTGACACAGGGCACTTGAGTACCAATTATTCCTTAGCAGAGGGGGTATTCATTTGGCTCTGCTGCAAAACATGGCCCCTAAATTCTTCCCTAAATTCTTCCCATGGAGAGTTATACTCACACCCACACACCTGGAATCCAGTTACAGATAACTGCCTGGTCAGCACAACACAGCAAAAGTGACATTGTACCAATTTCTAGGCCCGGGACTTAAGAAACTGGCAGTTTCCATTTCCTGCATCTTGAGACACTCACTCTTAGAGGAAACACAAGAGAGGAAACTACAGCCACCACAACTTGCCAGTCACATGAGTGAGCCATCTTCAAAGTCCCCAACCCCTGGGCAAATCACATCGGCCCATGGTGAGTGCAGCAGAGATAAAGAACCCCACGAAGTCCTGCCCTAACTGCAGTTTGTGAGCAAAATAAAAGACTTTATAAAAAGACTATGTTTTGGGGTAGCATAATAACTGTAATAATAAATGAAACACCAGCATCTTCAAATTTATCTAAAGCCACAGAAACTAATCAGAATTTAGAATATTGACTTTGAGTGTAGTTATTTGTTTTGTTGGAATGAGGGGCAAGTATAGGAAAATGTACAACTAGAGATGAGAAATCATTTCTTCATAACTCCGTTTTTCCAATTTAATTAATATTAACCTTTCTATGCCTCAATTTCTCCATCTGTAACATGAAGTAATGACTACTACAACTGAGAAATAAATGTTAGTAAAGTATCTAGAACATGCCCCACTACAGAGTAAGCAGTGAGTGTATTTTTTTTAAGTTTTGTTTTTCAAGACTTTATCCATTTATTTGACAGACAGAGACCACAAGTAGGCAGAGAGGCAGGCAGAGACAGAGAGAGAGGAGGAAGCAGGCTCCCTGCTGAGCAGAGAGCCCAATGCGGGGCTCAATCCCAGGACCCTGGGATCATGACCTGAGCCGAAGGCAGAGGCTTTAAACCACTGAGCCACCCAAGTGCCCCAAGTGTATTAATAAATACAGAGCATTAATAAATACTTAGAGTGTCCCTTATTGTTACAGAGCCCAAACCAATGAGGCCAATGGTCACTGTCTGAATCCCTTACTCTAAGCACAATGCTTGGTAATTGTTCAATAAACATGTGATAAGCTCAGTTTTATACAATTTACAAAAGATTTGGGGAGCTTGGGTGGCTCAGTCAGTTAAATGTCCAACTCTTGATCTCAGCTCAGGTCTTGATCTTGAGGTCGTAAGCTCAAGCCCTGCACTGGGAGTAGAGCCTACTTTAAAAAAAAAAAAAAAAGCTGGGGCGCCCGGGTGGCTCAGTCAGTTAAGTGTCTGCCTTTGGCTCAGATCATGATCCCAGAATTCTGGGATCAAGTCCCATATCGGGCTGCCTGCTCAACGGGGAGTCTGCTTTTCCCTCTCCCTCTGCCTGCTGCTCCCCCTGCTTGTGCTTTCTCTCTCTCTGTCAAATAAATAAATGAAATTTAAAAAAAAAAAAAAAAAAGCTTAAGGAATTTTACACCTTACTTGGAAAAGAAAGGCCTATCTACCTTTAAGTATACTTTTGAATGAAAACTAAACTATATAATGAACAAGAGGAAGATTATTACTTTTTTGGAAAAATAAAGTGCAAATTAATTGAAGGCTTAAGAGGAAAAAAAAAATTTTTTTTTTCCCTGACTTTATGTCTTCACATCAACAGGCCTTTATGCAGACTCTTCAGAGGGTGTGATCTTGTAAAATATCATGAATCTATGGAAAGCTCACACAGATTAAGAAGAGAGATCTCTCTCATCAGATCTGGAAGACTATATATTCTCTTCGAGTATTTTCTTCGCATATGCCCAATAACATTGATTTCTAAATTAACTGATAAATATAAAAACAGATTCACAGAGAAAAAAAGCAGTAGCATTTCTTTAAAGAATTTTAACAGAAAGACTTCAAAATGCTGTGTTCCATTTTGCAATGAAAGTAAAGAAAATGTCAACATCAGAGATAATACTTAAGTGGTTATAAGACCTGGAATATCATAGAAGATTATATTTAAAGATGCTTATAAACATCTGTCCAAATTTTTAGAAAGTCATGCTCCCAAGATTTTGGTCTCTATTCTGATAGAATCCGTCGGGAATATAATAATGAAACAAATATTACCTTAATCAACCGTATTATTTGAAAACTTGGCCTTTCTGGAAGAAACTGGCCCAAAGTTTAACAATTTGTTCTTTTAAACTCAAAAATAAAAAAGTTGATGGTCAAGGTTAGAACAATTCTTCTGTAAATACTGGTAAAAGTTCACTGTGGCAGAAAGTAATTATGAGTATTAGAAAAGCTAAAAATACATACTATAAATCCAAGTATGTGCCAAAATCTAAAAAATGACTTCAATGATATACTGCAAAAAACATGAACTTTTAAAAGATGCTGAGACCTTAGGTTGAAGGAACTTCCTAAACTCCACTTAGAGAGGTATACATTTTTACTGAACGTAGGATAAGACGCCACCTACCGTGAGGGGGCAGGGGGCCCAAGAATGGGGGGAGAGAAAAACTAACTGAACTTGGTGCTTTGATCTGCTTCCTTACCAATCTACATTACCAAGTTAAACCTTTTATAAATCTCACTTCATAGAAGAAAAAACTCAAGATCAGAAGCTGAAGAGCTTGCCTAAAATATAGTTAATAAATGACTAGACTAGACAAGGGATTTTACACCAAAGAGTAAAAATCAGAAAGAATTCTGTGCTACCATTTCAAAGATAAAATATTGCGCTCCTTCTAGAATTACGAGTAACAAAGTTAGGGTGAACCCCTTATAAATATTTCCCCCGTTGTCAGGAGGGTAAAAAAGGTAAGTATCAGGCCAGATATAAAGGCACTGTCCCATGACCTAGCTCAGCTACTCCCAGCTCTCCATTTTCAGTTCCTCAGGGTCTCTATAGAACTGGACTTGCAACACCTCTTGCTATACGATTCAGATGTTAATAATGGCTGCACATGCCAATGCTCTCTGATCAAAAATCAAAAAGATCATCGCTCGTGTTATCTCACCCTTATAAGCTGAATTACTTACGCATTAGGCTGTAAATGTGCTTTTCTGCAACATGTTCCGTAAACAGCTTTATAAGGTCATCTTTTAGGTCTCTGTTAAGCTTGGTTTCGATGTAAAACTTATTCTGAAGAAGAAAATAAATTGTTTTTTAGTGACTTAATTAGGGGGAAGTGATTTGTCTAATGAGCTGAAGCACCAAAAAATAAATTATTTTAGGAAATAATTAATAAAGGTATCAATTTAAACAAAAAAACCCAACATTAAAAAACAAAAGCCCTGCTACTATTATTTGTCTTTCTGGCATGGAGTTAAAGCACATAAAGATAAAGATAAAATGTTATGAACCATACACCTCCAAAAGAACACAGGAAGACATTCAACATAAACTATACAGAGATGTATAGACAAACGGACCACACTGTGTAACAAGCACATATGCCCTTTAAAAATACTGTATCACCACCAAAAGGCAACAACAGGAAACACTAATAAAAGGTACCCCATTTATCAATGATCTGCGCTGAGAGCAGGCAGTGGACATGCACTGGTTGATTCCCCAACATACAATCTGTTTCACTGATTCCTCTAAGTTACTCAGCTTATGGCATTCTTAGGAACGGTCTTTGGTTCAAAGGCAGACATGTGACCCAACATAGAGCAAACAGATTGAGCAAAGCCTAGTTCGGTGCAAAATATCTTGTAACTCATTTATGACCACGAGAACAAACTGAAACAGATGCTGTGTACATGAAGGAGACAAGAACCTGAGTCCCTGGTAACACTATAGAACCATGAGACTGCCTATTGAAATCTGGCAGAGACTGCCTTATTTGCTTAGTTTTATTACAAGAGATTAAAACTTTTCCTTATTTACTTAAACCACTTTGAATCAGGTGTTCTGTTTTTTTTTGCAGCCAAAAGCATCATGATTAGAATGACTAGCCAAGGGGCACCTGGGTAGCTTAGTCGATTAAGCCTTTGCCTTCTGCTCAGGTCATGATCTCAGGGTCCTGGGATCAAGTCCCACATCGGGTTCCCTGCTCAGCTGGGAGCCTGTTTCTCCCTCTCCTGCCTGCCTCTCCCCCTGCTTGTGCTCGCACTCTCTCTCCCTCTGAAATAAATACATAAAATCTTAAAAAAAAAAAAAAAGAATGACCAGCCAAACAAGACTAAATTTGTTCATGTTAAATGTTAACTCAATATATAGGTATGGAAAATAAAAACAGGAATGTTAATAAGTTGCTCACTGATTCTCCTAAACAGAAGATTATGAAAATTATAAAAATAACATGCACATGGTAACAAAATAAAATCATGCAATAAAAACCAGTCTCCCACAGCAGACCCTCTGTTGCATTCTCAAAGGCCCCATTCAACTGGGAAAACTTGTATGTTCTTTCTAAAATGCTCTTTGCAAATACATGGATGTGTGTGTGTTTGTGTGTGTGTGTGTGTGTGTGTATGCTTTTTTTTCCCTAATAAAGAAACACGTTTTATGAAGAATATTACACACTGCTTTGCATTTTTCTTTTTCAGCTAATGTATTTGGAGAAGATTTCTCTCTAAGCATACATACAAGTCATTACCTTTCACTGCTTATTTTTCTACTATAAGTATCTTTCCACAAATTAATAGTCCTCTGCTGATAATACAGATTTCTCTCAATGTTCTGTTTTGTTCTTTCAGTAAACTGTATTTCATGGAGAAGAAATCCTTTTGAAGATTAGTATTCCACATACAGCAATCTTTATGCTACAGAATGTAGGATCAACCCAAATGTCCCATTCTCTAATAAACAAAAAGGAATTGAGATAATGATTGCTAAGGGCCCCTGCCTTCATAGGAACACTAACATTAAGATTCTATGATTTTATATATTTAGGAAGAAGAAGGGACTAATCAATAAAGTCCATAGAGACTAAAAATTATACTCGCGGCATAATTCTCCAAATGAAAGAGAGCACATCACCATAATGGAAGAACATTTTATTATTCTACTTGTTTTATGGAATGACTTACTTGACATTTATCATGTCATGTTTTTAGACAGCTGTCTTAACTCTTACTTTCTGAGGACGAGAAAGCTTTCTCACATATCTTTACTTTCCAAGCACAGTGTCTTCCATACGGCAGAAATAAAATAAATGCTGAGTACTGATCACTCAGTACTTTTTCCTGTATGCCTGTCTATTCAGCAGTGTTATTTATAGAATTTTTATGCAGTAAAAGGGTAAACAATTCTATGTCAATACAATCAAACATTACTAAAATAGATGAACTTCCATTTTTAACATAATACATAGCAAAAGATAAACAGTTCATCTATCTGCACTTGGACCAACAGAGATACCTGGAAAGAGAAAACAGCTCTAACTTACCATATATATGAAAAGAGGCACAATGCTCTGCAATGCTCCCATATACTGTCCAAGGGCTATATTAAATCTTTCAATATAGAGATCTGGAGGGCTGGCCTGTGAGAAAGAACATTAAACATGATTATTCTGGGAAACCAAGTTGAAGACCTTTAATCTAAAATGCAGACTCAGATAAATTAAAAAAAAAATGCAGACTCAGAAGTCTAAGTCAAAATTCATTCTTTCCAAGATTTTATGACAGAGAGAACAGGCGCTGGGGAGGGGCAGAGTTGGGGGAGAAAGAGAGACAGAAGCAGATTCCCGGCTGAGTAGGAAACTCAATGCCTGATCCCAGGACCCGGAGATCATGACCTGAGCTGAAGGCAGACACTTAACCAACTGAGCCACCCAAGCACATCCCAAGTCAAAATTCATATTGAAATTTACAATAAAGAAAGGGAGAAGGCTAAAGGTTAAGACGTCTATCTTTGTTCCAAAATCCGCTATGCAAAACTGAGGTGTGGTTTAGCAGTCTTTAAAACTTGTGTAACTTTATACCATGTTAGCTAAAAGTCTTACTCAGTTAGTGAGTAAAAAGCTGCATTCACAAGTTGTGTTTATTAAGATAAATCAGTTTAAAAATTATCACTGAGCTATGTGGACATTTCCTATAGGAACCAAACCATATTTGAGCCTAGAATATGAAGAAAGAGAGAAAATACTCAGGAAATGGTACAGGACATACTATTAAAATAGCTATTGAATTTTTACAGTTACCTTAGGCACAGTAATATTCTGACTTCAATACCAACTTGACTGTAAACCACTTCTATAGCTAACCAATTAGCTATGAAGAGACTTAAATGGTCCATATATATCCTCACCTCTAAAGAGCAATCAAATAAACATAATACATGCCTGGCTTTTAACTCATTGTTATCAAAACACCAAGTCATAAGGCCATCAAAAGAAAACACTTCCTGTTTTACTGCATGTTATGGACTAAATTATGTGTTCCCCTTCCCAAATTCCCATGATGAAGCCCAAAGCAGTGTGACTGCATTTGGAGTAAGCAAGCAATTAGGCTAAATGAGGTTTTAAGAGTCAAGCCCTGATCCTTGAAGATTAGGGTCATAAAAAAAAAGACACCAAATGGCTCCCTCTCCCTCCCCATCTCTTCCTCTGTCTTTTCCTCTATTCTATCACACCACGTACCCGCCCCCAGCACACACTGTATGTGAGCACACAGCAGGCCCACAGCTATGGACGAGCCAGGAAGAGAGTTCTCAACAGAGACCAAATCAGCTGCTACCTTCATCTTAGACCCCCCAGCCTCAAGAACAGGAGAAGTACATTTCTGTTGTTAAACCACCCAGAGTTTGTGGCATTTTGTTACCGCAGCCCCAGCGGACTAAGGCACTATGTTTTAGGAAAGTATACCCATCTACTGTTTCATTTTATTCTCTAAAGCTAAACTAACTAGGTATCATTTTAATACTGAAGAAACACACAAATGGGCAAGTCACTTATCTGAAAATAAAGAGGATAGACCCAGGTCTTCCAGCTAAGAATTCATTCCAGACACAGAGAGTTGGAGATGGGCATGGCACAAATCATCATGCAAACAAAAGTGACTGTAACCCATGGCATTCTCATTACTTGACAAACATACCGTGCTTTCAAACAACGAAAACAAGGAAATGTCACACTGAGAGGTTCCAGAATACTAAACAATTAAATTGTAAAACCACTTCAGCTAAGCTGTTTTTAAAACGTCCAAACGTTCCAATACTATTTTTAATATAAGATTTCATTTATTTTTTTCAGTTCTACTGAGATGTTAGAATATTGTAGTGAATGTTCCTTACTTCTAATTCATCTTCCACGATTGCACATTTAGAGATCTGGCACATACAAGATCCTTTTTTTTTTTTTTAAATTTATTTTTCTTAGTCTTCCTAATTACCTGCAAACTGAATGTTATTTCCATTGTACATACAAGGCCACTAGGGCTCAGAAAGGGTCACAGATCTACAGTCCCACAGCTAGTAAGCCCAAGAACGAAGACTCAAACCTTAGTCATCCGAGTCCTCGCAGCCATTTACACTGCATCCCTCTTTTAGCAGGCTGAGAACTTTAGAAAACTTGAGCGCACTCTGCTTTCACGGATTGTTCTTCTCACACGCAGCCCAGCAGAGCACTCCCACCGCACTAACAGTATGATGTGCTGTTTTAGATTTTCTCGAATCTTTTCTTCCTGAATGCCTTTACCACACCCCCTAATCAGTCACTCTAGTTAACTTCTATTCACTCTTCTAGATTTGTGTCACTTCCTCCAAACTGCCGGAGACACAGGGCCCTCAGATAGAGCACCATTCCACTTCTTCACTTTTCCCACCAGGTCGCCTCTGCTACTAAACTTCAAGCCCCTAGAGGGCAAGACCTCTGTCTTGTCTTTATAACCTCCACAGCTGACCGCAAACCTGCAAGAAAGCATGCAGAGATAAATCCGTTTTTCTGCAAGGACGGTCTTGCTTAAATATAAATTTGCTTAAATCTAAATCCTAACCTTGTCTTGTTTCCATCGAAACTACTTCCTTACTACCTAACAAGATTGTATTGACATCAGGCAATGCATTTAGCCTTCTGAATTTCAATTTCCTTAAATACAAAAAAAGTAAAAATACTAATTGTGCTACTTCCAAGATGTGCCAAAAATCAAAGAAAATGATATGTGTATGCTCTGAAAAATGTCAGATGTTATAAGGGGACATGCAACTAGTGAGGGTAAGTAAACTCCCTTATGAATTAACTATCTATTTGCCTAATACTTGAGAAAAACCTATTAATATTATTAAATGCATTCTTTGTTAACTAGAGAAATTGGGGAAAATGGTTCTACATTATGGGCAAACTTATAACTCTAACTACTGGGCAGAATCGTATGTAATATCTTTTTCTAAACTGCAGCAAAGAACTCTGGAAATGATATTTCAGCACTCAAAGAAATAAATTTTAGAAGCATTATATGAGAAAAAGAAAATCTGAAGAGTTTTTGCATTAAAATAATTTTTCTTTTCATAAAAGGACACTTTATCTATTCAAAAGCTGAAAGTATGAACACTGATCAAAAGGCACACTTAACAGCAGAGAATAAATAAAATTGAATTCCTTAGTTATTCTTTTCAAGAATTCCCAAAGCCTCAAAGGTTATGAGTATTAAAAAGCACTTTTTGTACTAAATCAAATGTCAGAACATTTATTTAGCTTTTTAGTTCCACATTTCACGCAGCACTTACTCAAAACCTTTCAAATGACAGGACTATAAATTATAAGTCTTCTAAAATAAATCCAATCTCTTTACAAGGAACTAGAAATAACTGCCATTTAAAAAATAACAAATCGTCCCTCCTTAAAACTTAAGTTCAGTATACCTTAGGCCCCATGGGGGAAATTGCTACCTATTTGATTTACATTATTTCAACATGAATGTATTTGGCTTGGACATTAAATAATATTTTTTACCCTAAAATAAGCAAGTCTCATTTTCTTCTCAAAAGAAAAAAGGAAGGAAGGAAGGAAGGAAGGAAGGAAGGAAGGAAGGAAGGAAGGAAACACAAGCTGCCAGAAAAATAACTATTGCTCCAACCCTGCTCTGATTTCATAACCGAGCCAAATTCCCAAAAATTTATAACGTGTCTCGTAGGAATGCTTCAATTTCTTCTGCTTTTTTTTCTTTAAATGAGTAACACATTCATCTGGTTTAAAATTTAAATGCATTCAAAAGGAAATAAGAGTTTACCTTTATTCCTTCCTCACTGAACCAACACTTAATTCATTTATAAGCTTCCAGAAGAATTAAACATCATATATGAAAATAAGTATCCCATATATATATATATATATATATATATATATCTCCTTTTCCACACAGATGCTAACATAAAACCACACCAATCTATACTTTTCCTAAGAACATACCTTGGAGACTTTTATTCTAGTGGTTCTCAAACATTTTGGTCTTAGGACCTCTTTATACTCTTAAAAATAATTGAAGATTCCAAAAAGCTTTTGTTTATTATATGGGTCATATAATATATAAATATAAAAATATGTACTAATTTATTCTAAAATGGTATTAATGAAGTCTGCATTTTAACATTTAATGATAAAAGTTACATGTTTTATATTATAAACTAGTTATATGTAAATAACTATTTTCCCAAAAAAGGAAGAAAAATGGCACTGTTTTCACATTTATGCAAGTCTCTTTAGCATCTGCCTTAATAGAAGTCTGCTTAATTCTCATATAGATGTGGTATGTTGTTCTGATTGAAGTAAATGAAGAAAACCTAGCCTCACACCGATATGTAGGCAGAAAAGGAAGGCATGCCTCAGTATCCTTTTTAGATAATTGTGCATGTTTTTCTTTAAAACTTGACAAGATTCTCAAAGGTTAGTTGAAACAGGAAATCTGAAACTATTAATGAACTCTCTGTACTCTATTACATTAAAACCCATTGGTCTATCTTCTACTTTGAATGAATCTTTTAATACATACATTTTATAACATCAGAAATTGGTCATTTGTAAAATACTGAGTTGCATATGTCTTCCACATGTTGATGCATTTCACTATACATCAAAAAGAAAAAAATTTACATTTGTTATTATCACCACCTATTTCATCAGAAGAGTCTTTTTAAGTACTGGGAAGCCATCAAGGTCATGGTAGTAGATACAGGCTTTCCAAATTCTAATTTTCACTCAAATTTTCAGCTCGAATTTTGTGTCATTGGGAACAAAGACTGCCAGTTGCTTTCCTTGAAGTGACACGCTTCATTTTTGAGAAAATGTTGAATACCAAAGTCAAGTTAAATAACCAGTTTGTCTGTCAGTCAGTCATTCTTTCAAATAAAAACACTGTTCTATCGGAAAAAAACACCCCATCTAGTTCAGCTCAAAATTCACCAACCACACAAGTGCTTTTTCTTAAAACAATCACTGTACTTTGATATGCAGCTTCCCATTTCTCTACAGAGAATATTTTAAGTATATTAAAAATCACAATAAAATTGTGAAATTTTTAAAAAAATTGCTGCTTCATCTAGGATATTCTTAAGTGAAATGCTTTCATTTTCTAAGGGTGGAAGATTTGTGCAACGGCATCAATAGTTTGCCCACCACTGGCTCGGTGGGCATCAGAACAAATATCAACAACCATACCATGGTAAGGTATCAGAACCATACCATCAGAACATCAGAACAAATATCAACCCACAAAAAAGGGCAAATAACATCTTAGGAGTACTAGAAAAAGCTTCAATTTTGCAGACCCTCTGAGAGGATTTCAGGAACCCTTGAGGTCCTCAAACCATACTTTAAGAAATCTGTTCCTCTAAGTAAAATGTTTGAATTTACCATTTAACCAATCTCCACATGAATAGCCTGTTGCTAATCTTCTCTACCACAAGGTTACCAATTATTAACTTCCTATAGCTATTGTTTAGTAGACTGTGCCTTTTTTAAAAAAAATTTTTAAGTAAAATAAAGAACTAGATGATAACCTTATGGATAGTTACAAAATAATTTGGCCCCCCCTAATTCTGAAGACCTAACCTGCTTAATATCACTAGTATTATATGTATATTTAGTTACTAAGTATATTCCTTAGAGCAAGGACATAAGGCTAAGATTTGCTATATCATACCACGCCTTCATAAAAGGAAAGAAAAACAAGTTTGTTATCCTTACTTTTGAAAGCCAGATAAGGAAGTTTGGTCAGTTATTCTTCTTAGATGTATATTTAATTTTATAACAACTGATTTATTTAAATAATTTCCCAGCCAATAGACTTGAAAATACTATGATCTATGTCAGTACTGGCCAAGAGAACTTTCTGTGATGACAGAGACGTCCCATATCTGCACTATCCAATATGGTAGCCCCTAGCCATGTAGGTTTACTTAGCACTTAAAACCTCTTTAATGAGGGGCGCCTGGGTGGCTCAGTGGGTTAAGCCGCTGCCTTCGGCTCAGGTCATGATCTCGGGGTCCTGGGATTGAGTCCCGCATCGGGCTCTCTGCTCAGCAGGGAGCCTGCTTCCTCCTCTCTCTCTCTCTCTCTCTGCCTGCCTCTCTGCCTACTTGTGATCTGTCTGTCAAATAAATAAATAAAATCTTTAAAAAAAAAAAAACCTATTTAATGAAAACCAAGGAACCAAGTTTTTATTTCATTTTCATTGTGGTTAGGGGCTACCAAAATGGACACCACAGATGTAAAATACAAACAAGTTCCACAATTTCATACTTATATCATTCCTCTTCCACCTCTGCCTCATCCCACCAAAATGAAACATAGAAAAAATGTTAAGGACTACGTGCTTTTATGTTCACAAAAACACTTTGTCTTCAAATAAATGACTTTTGCATGTTAAAATGAAATACGGAGGAAGAAAGGATGGGAAGGAAGACTAAAAAAACATAAGAAGGCCATAAACCTGTATCTTTATAGAAGTAATACATGTTTACTGAAATTTTAAAAGATTTAAAATGCTATTATAGAAAAACCACCACTACTGACATTGGTAGATAACTACCATTAACATTTTCTTCTGTTCTTGTGTTTATGTGTGTATGCTTATTTTAAAAAATGTGTAATTATATTATTTTCTAATTTGCTATTATCACCCAGCTATATATCATCATCTGCCAGGTCAAATATATTTCTACAACATAATGAACCATCTGGACACACCACTGTCTATTCCATTTGCCCTTCTTCATGAGACACTTAAACTAGGCTTAACTATGTTTATTATCTGGGTCCGAATGGATCCTTCTACTCCAGACTAGGACTTCAGTGGTGCAAAAGTGTTGTGTGGCCTCAGCAACAAAACAATCTTATATTTAAACCTAAGATGGCACCACTCCTTGCTTAAGTAACAGCAGGTTCAGGAACAAGGCTGCATTTCCATAGGCCAGTGAATCTCGAAGAATGCTCTTCTCCAAATCATCTGAAGGGCTTGTTAATGATGGACAGATTCCTCTGCCACACTCTTAAGTCCTGACTCAAGAAACCTTCCAGAAGTGTGTATTTTTTAATGAGAACTTCAGGAGACTCTTTAAACAGCCAGTCCAGCAGCCGTTAAACACTTAAAGAATTCAAGTGTATACCAGGAAAAGAAGTTTTATGGGAAGGAAATCTAGAGGATTAAAGAAAGGGCTGAGTTAACACAAGACGTGATTTACTGCAGGACAACTGCAACAATTTAGCTGCAAACTATACATATATACATATATTATACAAACTATATCAAATCAGTAAAAATATGATATCTTAGCATTTTAACATTAGTGGTACAACTCTACATAAATTTTTCTTTTAGATTTAACTGCTTCTTGACTGCTGTCAAATTTAGTGCTTAGAAAGTAATTAGAATGTAACAGTGAAGTTCCACATCTACTTGAAATGCAGAAAGCTGCTAAAGAACATCAGTCCTACCCTGATAACAAAAAAACCTAGTTAAACTACATTATTTTCCAAGCTCATCAGGGTTCTCTGTGTTTTACAGCTGCCCAGTCCAACCAGGTGAAACAAATTCTAAAGAGTGAGCAGCTCTGGGACTCCCTGTCTGGCTCAGTTGGTAGAGCATGTGATTCTTGGTCTTGGGGGTCATGCGTTCAAGCCCCATGTTCCAGGGTAGAGATTACTTAAAAAATAAATAAATAAAACCTTTAAAAAAAATTTTTTTTAAATGACCAGTTCTTTTAAGGAAAGTTTCTCCATCGGTGATGGCAGCCATAAAAGCTGGTAAGAAAACAACAGAAGCTGTGACTAATCATTCAAGGCCAAGTGTAAACTAATAGTATAGAATCCCTGGGAGTCTCCGCACAAGGACAGTCCACACCTTCTCTCCAGTTTCTTTATAGAAGTTTGCACTGAGTCTTTGAGAGTAAACGGAATTAAAAGTCCAGCTTCTGAGATCCTGGATTCCTTTAGCTTATCCATATAACAATAACTAAGCTAGGTGACACGGCAGTTACAAAAGGTCCAAGGATTACATAACAGAGGAAAATGCCTAAAGAAGTCAGGTGGACTAGGATGACTTCTCACTCTCCTACACACTTCACCCCTTTTAAAACTTAGCAAAAATTACCACTTACCCCATGTGTTTCTTTTTCAAAGAAAACTTTTTTCCTTACCTTTTCCAAGTACAAAACTCTGTCTCAAAATTAAAGTTTATTTTAAAAAGAATGTAACTCGGGGCGCCTGGGTGGCTCAGTGAGTTAGTTGGGCCTCTGCCTTCAGCTCAGGTCATGGTCTCAGGGTCCTGGGATCGGGCCCCGGGCTCTCTGCTCGGTGGGGAGCATGCTTCCCCCTCTCTCTCTGTCTGCCTCTCTGCCTACTTGTGATCTCTGTGTGCGGGTAAATAAATAAAATCTTTTTAAAAAAAAGAAAAGAAAAGAAAAAGAAAAAAAAGAATATAACTCACAGTGCACTCTGTATACTGTGGTGACAACTGCAAATAATTGCTCATTATTTAAGCGATCTCTCTTGCTCATCACAAATTCCATTTTCAAGATGCTGTTTTAATTCAGACAAGTAGATGGTTCTAGTAACCTCAAGCATAAGCTTTTTAATCAACCAGTAAGTGTTTTACTGAATCTCTCTTTAGGTCTGGCACTATGTTAAGCCCTATGAGGACATATAAAAAGAAAACGCAATCCCCATCTTAAAAATATGATAGTAAACTTATTAAAATTATGGTCTGCTGAGGGTTACATTGGCTGAGGGTCTCACTGGCAAATTCTGTTGAGATAAGTACCACTTTGCTATAACTGCTTTAAGTTTTAGTTTGAATTAAAAAATGGATCTCCAAATAACTTATTTAGAAAAAAATTCAGTAGAATACACATATGAAGCTACCTACCGGTTGGCAATGAAATTTATTTTACTTGAAATCCATTTAGGGATAACAGGCAATTATCTTATTACCTAAAATCATCCTCATTCCACAAAGAGTGAATAGCATATTTGGGGGAATGAAAGTCTTTCTAAAAACACACTGTGCAGCTCAACAGATGTAGAAATTACAGCCTTTAAAACATACATAAATATCCAATGACCACATGCAAGACAACCAGCTGCGTTATGCTGCCACCCACCGGACAGAACATTAACAGCAAAGCAAACCTTGCTCTGATTTTAAAAACCAAGAGAATCTGGTTCAGTTTGCTGGCAGTTTGGTAGTAAAACCTTATATGTAATCTGGTGTCCGTGAAGAACAAAACTAAGTTAAGTAATGTTGACTAATTATGGTTTAGTCTCTATAAATTTCCATTATTACTAGTAGATGATTTCAGAGTCGAATTATAACTTAACAAAGATGTATTTAACTCAAAAGATATCAACACTACTGTAATCTTATTAAAATAAGTGGTTAAAATGTAATTAGTTGACCAACAGTCATGTAAACCATCCCAAATTCAGCCCTACTGGAAGAATAAACACTGCAACATTTTTCTTCTCCACCTCTGTGTTTGTGGTCTCTCTTGGGGACCTGAACTCAGGTTAGTATTATAGGTGGTTTTCCTAACACTTTAATGTTCTGGCCTGGCCTGGGAACCAAGTCCGTTTAAACACTGTGCATGTACATAATGTTCAGTGTAAGTTACAAATCACTGAAAAACTGCTGGAAGAAACACACTTGTTAATGGGTTACTGGCTAGAAAGCTAGCAGATCAAAACAGCAAAACAGTTTTTACATAGTGAAAGTGAAAATACACTCTCAACAGGATAAAGTGCATTAATACATAAATTTATCAGCATTATGTGGGGGCAAAAACCTCATGACTGCTCTAATGGATTCTGGACTCAGACCTACACAAAAATAATCAAAATACAGAAGGACAGTTTTAAGAGTAAAGAATGTTCTATCCATTAAACTCAATTGTCCAAATGGTGGGGCAAACAGGATATTCTAAATACTGCCAACTCAAATACTTTTTGTTATCAGTCAAAAAACCACCCCTAAAATCTCAGTGACTTAAAATGACAAAGTTTGGATAAATAAAATATAGTACAATGGAATGTTATTCAGCCATAAAAAGAAATGAAGTATTAATCATGATATAAACATGGACTTGAAAACACTGTAAGTTAATTAAGCCAGACACCAAAGGTCACATATTATCTAATTTCATTTCTATGAAATGTCCAGAAGAGCCAAATCCACAGAGACAGAAAGTGGAATAGCAGCTGCCAGTGGCTGGGAGAAGGGGAAGGCGGGAATTACTGCCAGTGACGACTGGCTTTCTTTCTGGGGCAACTAACATGTCCTGAAATTAGCAGTGACGGTTGCACAACTTTGTGACTACACTAAAAACCAGTGAGTCTGTACACTTTTAAAAAGATGAATGTTAGGGGCGCCTGGGTGGCTCAGTGGTTAAGCCGCTGCCTTCGGCTCAGGTCATGATCTCAGGGTCCTGGGATCGAGTCCCGCATCGGGCTCTCTGCTCAGCGGGGAGCCTGCTTCCTCCTCTCTCTCTCTCTCTCTGCCTGCCTCTCTGCCTACTTGTGATTTCTCTCTGTCAAATAAATAAATAAAATCTTTAAAAAAAAAAAAAGATGAATGTTAGAGTACATGCTTGTATCTTAAATGTGCTTATATCTCAAAACAGAATTTTTTTAATGGGTTAAAAATTGAAAAAAAAAATACATAGCAAAGCTTTCTTTCTCAGGTTTTACAGGCCCATCTTGAGAGTCTACCCCATGTCAAACTTGCTCAGGGACCCAGGATAAGAGAGCCTCTATCATCTGCCACCATTCCCTCAGCAAGCAAATGGAAACATGGAAAACTGAACAGCTGATCTTGAAGGCTTCAGATCTTTGGGTACACACTTCACCATGCACACCTCACTTGAATTCACAATTCAGAGGCCAAAGCAAGTCACGTGCCTGAGTCTAATTTCAACAGGATAGAGACGCATACTCTTACCATGCATTGAAAAGTAAGAGAAAGGCAAACTTTGTCTAACGAGTACTCAGCTAGTTCACAATCACAATAAGCCAAAAGAAACCAACAGTAGTACCTCAGGATTCTGGACCTCAAGCAGCTCACAATGCTGCAAAGATGGCATCCTGCTTAGTAACTAAACCTGTGCCAAAGTGCTAAACTAAGGCCGAGTAGCAACACACACACAGTGCTCTAGGAGCAGAGAAGACAAAGTGATTCTGAATACTGTCAGGGACACCGAAATTAAAAGCTCAGTGAACCCTGACAAGGAGAATGCCCGGGGGGAGTTGACCCTCAAACAACATGGATTTGAACTACATGGGTCCACTTACTCATGGATTTTTTCATACAGTATGGTACTGTAATATATTTTCTCTTCTTTTTTTCTTAATATATTCTTTTCTCTAGCTTATTATTATAAAAATACAGTATATAACAAATAAACAAAATCTGTGTTAATCGATTATGTTGTCAGTAAGGCTTCCGGTCCACAGTAGGCTATTAGTGGTTAAGTTTGGGGGGAGTGAAAGGTTATCCTCAGATTTTCAGCTGCGTGGGGGATTGGTGCCTTATATTGTTCAAGGGTCAACTACAGTGGCAAAAGAAAGTAAATGAGAAAATACACAAAGATGAAAACACACAGCCCATTTAAATTTTATTTATTTATTTTTTAAAGATTTTTTTTATTTACTTATTTGACAGATCACAAGTAGGCAGAGAGGCAGGCGGGGGTGGGGAAGCAGACTCCCCGCTGAGCAGGAAGCCCAATGCGAGGCTCGATCCTAGGACCCTGGGATCATGACCTGAGCTGAAGACAGAGGCTTAACCCACTGAGCCACCTAGGCACCCCCCATTTAAATTTTAATAGCAAAAACGTTACACTATATTGCTGAGTTCACAGTGTGAAGAGCCCTGAAATCCTTGATAAGGAGTATGGTCTTTGCTCTTTAGGTAAATAAGAGAGTCGAAAGATTAAGAAAACAGATGATATGAGGGGTACCTGGGTGGCTCAGCTCAGGTCATGCTCTCATCAGGGTCATGGGATCAAACCCCACACTGGTTCCCGCACTCGGCAACTCTACTTGAGATTCTCCCTCTCCCTCTGCCCCTACCCCCTCAAATAAATAAATAAATCTTAAAAAAGAAAATAGATGACCTAAGTCTGAAAAAAAAAGGACTGAGGCAACAAAACAGTCTTGCACAGTAAAGATTCAAGCTAGAAATCTTCCTATTTTTCCATGGAGTACCCATGAGGACCTAAGCTAGGCACACAGCATGGGATAAATTTGAGACTTTACAAAGAGGAAAATTAGCAAGATTTGTGATTCATTTCCTATCTCTATCCTATTATTCATCCTATTCCAGTCTATCAAAATGATCATTACATCCTTTGCCTAAGCAGTACTAAAGAATAAACCCGCATCTTAATGATCTCTGCAGTCCACGCTAAGTCTAGCACACGTGCTCACACAATGTTTTGACATTCAATGTTTGCTGACCTGAATGTTCTCAAAGCACTATCACCCTCCTTCCCTATTCCCCAAGTCCCCTCTAGTAACTGCCAACACTTCTATGGAAACCAAATAGATCTCCCAATCCTCTTACCCTGCCTCTCTTCCGGCTGGTCATGGTTCTAGCTATACTGTTTCTTCTAGATACTTCTTCCCATTACCAGCAACTCCACAATTTCTTTTCCAAGATTCCTTGGACCAAATGTGTGCCATAATTCAGAACTTCACAGATTTAGATGGTATAGTGATATCTACACAATGTATTATGTAAAATACCCAACAGAGATTAGAAATATCAACACACTGATATTTCTAGGAGAAAACACATAACACATTGATATTTCAGGAAAAGAAATATATAAATGTTCCCCCCAAATTCCTCACGAGTTTAGACCAAGTCTTACTACCACATGAGTTCTGACACCAACTTAAGAGGAAACATCCATTTGCAAAGGTTTTTTTGTGATTTTGGAATTGCAGATAAAGAATCGTGGACCTGTAATTCACCTGGTCTATCGTAACCACTACTTCCCTGCCTCCCTTTCTTTCCTACTTCAACCCATCACGTACTCACTTGTATTCCACACCAGTCTTTGCTTGGTGCAACTCCTGGCATGTAAGGGCTTCTACAAACGGGCTCCAATCTTCCTTTTCCAGCCTCATCTCCTCCCAATCTCCCTCAAATACTCTCTATCCTCACAGGCCCACTCCTTTCTACCCAAACCTCTCCAAAAACAGCCTTTGCTTATGAAGTTCTCTCAGCCTAAACAGCTCCCTCCCCAAACACCCACCATTTTTCATGGCATTCATTTTTTAAAGATTTTATTTCTTTGAGAAAGAAAGAGCAAGAGAAACAGCATGAGCAGGGGCAGAGGGAGAGGGAGAAGCAGACTCCTGGCTGAGCAGGGAGCGTGATGCAGACCCTGATCCCAGGACCACAGGATCATGACCTGAGCCCAAGGCAGACACTTAACTGACTGAGCCACCTGGACCCCCCCAATGGCAATTCACTTTAATGCTGCTTCCTCCTTATTCCTCCATCTGGCTTAGATTATTTCACCTTTAGACAGACAGGGCACTTTTCAAAGCAGAAAGACAGTTCCTTGAATACTATTGTTCCCAAGGTCTACTAGCAAAGATTGTGACCTAATTCTTTTTCCTTTTGTATTCTTTTGGGTTTCCTTTGTATTCTTTTTCTAATTTCTTGAAATAAATGCTACTAATGTCATTGATGTGTTAACTTCTCATTATGACTGTGGATCTGTTTATCCTTTTGGGTCTATTAATTTTTGTGGCTATGTTATGGAATCTATACACATTTAGAAATGTTACCTTTCTGGAACTTGAACTTTTTATTACAAGACGTTTTCTTCATATCCAATAAATAATACCTCTTGCTCTGAATCTACCACTATTAACAAAATCAATGTAGTTATATCATCTTTCTTTCTGGCTGATGTTTGTGTATCTTCTTCCCTCATTTATTTGCAATCCTTCTGCCTGTAAAAGAATCCTAAATATTCTGCCTCCTATTAGCAGCATTTAGTAAGGTTGCAGAATTTCATTTAGTTTAATAATCTGCTTACTTCTTTTAAAGTAGTCTTTAACATTTCACATAACAATCAATACACGGAAGTTTAAATTTATTATCTTATGGTTTTTTCTATATGTCCCATCTCTTCTCTGTACTTTTTTATCCTTTCTTGACTTCCTTGTTTATTTTCAAAATTATTCCATTTTCTCCCTCTATTATCCTGTTTATTGCACTTTCTTTTACCATTCTTTTAGTGATTACCCTGAAATTATAAACTGCATCCTTATTTTATCAGTCTAATAAACTAAATTAGTACTTTTACCTTTTCCTACATGATGCTAGGGCCTTAGAACATTTTTTTAAATGATCTTATTTATTTATTTGATAGAACAAGCAGGGGCGGGGGGCAGAGAGAGAAGGAGAAGCAGGAGCAGGAAGCCTCTTGCAGGGTTCGATCCCAGAATCCTGGGATCATGGCCTAAATTGAAGGCAGACACTTAACTAACTAAGCCACTCAGGTGCCCCTCCATTTACTCCCATCCACTTTACATGCAACTGTCATGTGTTTTGATTAACTATATCTTAGGCCATGTAAGACATTATCATTATTATTCTACACTTGCGTATTTATTTTCTCTATTGTTCTTCATCCCTACCTGATTCTCCAAATTTTCATCTAGAACATTTTCTTTCTAACTGAAAAACACTCTTCATTATTTCTTTAAGGTTAGAGACCACTGGTGATGGATTCTCTCAATTCTTGTCTAAAAATGTATTAATCATTTCTATTACTTTTATGCTCACCTCCTAATATGACTAGTTATTCTGACTGAGTGCCAGATACTGTTTATGAAATATGAGGCAACTAATTTGATGCCTAGGATAATGTCATTTTTCTCCAGATAATTTACTTTTGCTTTTGGTAAGCAACTAGAGGCACCAGTAAATCCAGACCATCTTAATGGATCAGGAAGTCAGGCTCCAGCTACAACAGTCTGTAACTTATTATTCTTACTACTTGTGGGATGTGATCCTTCAAGTGTGATGGACCTTAAATTCCCAATTTTTATCATTCTACCCCCAAAAGTCCATCAAAACACTATTAAATTTCTTAGCCTATTAGCCTCCTCTTCCAAAATAAACAAGTGCCACTAGAGGAAAAATGGCTGAAATGCTACACTCCTCTCTCTGGGTTTCATTCCTCTCTCAGATCTTGGTTCTATAATTCCTTATTGTTTTATCAGCAACCTCGTTTATGTTTTAAATTGTTATCCGTAGGAGGGTTGGTCCAAATTATCGAGTCTTATCCATCACATATCTGCTGCTATACCTAACAGAGTCCCCTGCACACCTGGATGGAAGGCTCTGGGTACATCAGGTTGCCCTCTAGGAACCCCTTCAACAGATCAACCAGCTCAGTTTTTTATACTAATCAAAAAAATCAATGGTGACTGAAAAAGGCAACAGCGAGTCTTTACGGTTTTTGAACAAAAAAAATGCCCATCAAATTAGTGTTTTTAGAAGTTTATTCACCCAAAAACAAATAAGAGAGGAAAAACAAATCAATTAGGAGAATACTGGAGACACACGCGAATGACATGGAGAAGGAAAGGGGAGAGGCGAGTGAAAGGACAGTGTTCTACCAACCTTGACAATCACCTGGAAACAAGAGGTCAGGGAGAAAAAAGGAGTCGAAGATGAACATGAATCTCAGGCCTGAGTGTGAAAATTAATTGAGTGAAGAGGAATTCACAAGAAGAGGCATCCACAAGAATAAATCCAACTTGAAATGTTCAGCATACATTTAGAGACTCCAGTCTGAGCCCTCAACCAAAAGTATGGTGATTGCTAAATATTTTAACAAAATTTTCTAAAACTTACAGAATATTATTCACTAAACTAGGACACTTGTCATCTATTTGCAGTCATTGGTATATTTAAAAAAATTTTTTAAAAATCATGACTCGCAAGTCACACCTGAGGTTTTGGAGACATGGAAAAGGAAAATATATTAAGAGAGACTTTATCACATTTAAAGAAGAGAGGAGTTAAGTGCAAAAGTCAGGGGCAGGGGAGAATGGCTTTTAAAAAACTAAGGCAAAATACACTGTCACAGTTCAAACAACCTAGTAGTAGACAGAAAAGCAGAAACTTACATGCAGTGTAATATAATAGCAAGCACAATAAGTGGGGTTAGCCAGTTAAGTGATTTTAGTAACTTAATAAACTTAACAAAAAATGCTTTTTAAAGTTACTGAAGTGAGGGGTGCCTGGGGGGCTCAGCTGGCTGAGCATCTGCCTTTAGCTCAGATCATGATCCCAGGTTCCAGGATGGGCCCCACATCAGGATCAGGCTCCAAGCAGGGAGCTTGCTTCTCCCTCTGCCCCTCCCCCTGCTCATGCTCTCTCTCTCTCTCTCTCACTCTCATATAAATAAAATCTTTAAAAACAAATAAATAAATAAATAAATTTACTATGTACTGGAAAAGTCACTGTTTCTTTTAAGAAAGAAACAAATTTTTAAGAGGTAGCACATGAGATTATACCCTTCCTTAAGGATATTTAGGTTTACACAAATTAAAACCTTCTGAAATCTCTGAAAATAGTATTCTCTAGTTTTTAAGTCAATAGCTGGAGAACATGGAACGTTACTTCATATACTGTTCAGTCTCCCCATGAGAATATGACTTTTGATGGAGATGAATAAATTACTCTGACACGTAAACTATACAAACCATCAACTATTTTAAGATACCCTTGAAAGATAAAGGCCCACACCCTGAAGGTCCAGCTTATTGATTTATCAACCCTGGCACTACATTTCTGATTATCTGCCAAATGTAACTCATCCATTTAGCTCATAATAACAATATTTCATTTCTAAAATCAGAGTGATAAACAAAACCATTCCAACCGAATACAACTTTTCTGGCTCCTGGATCCTGTTCTATTTCACGGGAAAAGCACCCTTAAGGTCTCAATAAAGAACATTATGCTACATATCTGTGATACTGAATAAATTAATAAACCAAATTAACTAAACTCTAAATGAATTAATAAAATGCCTAAACATCTAGAGAACATAAAGATTAGTGATCATATGAAATTATTTATGCTATTCTTTCCATGGTAGAGGTCAATTCTGGTTGCTGAGCAATCACTCACCAATCATTTGCTGAGTTGTGATTGTGCCAGACATGAAGGATAAAATGACACATGACAGAACCCCTGCCCTCAAATGAGAACCTGTGGGGCAGCCAGACATGACTCAGAAATAACTCAGCACAATCACTGCTGATAGGGTTGTTACTGACAAGATGCTAGGAGTCCACTGTAGAAGAAATGACAGTGGCCTATTCTGTTCTGAGGGGAGCATGAAGACTCCAGAACATTCCACACAGGTGGACACTAATGAGTTTACACCTGGAAAAAACAACAAAGCAGCACTGGCTAAGCAGGAGATAGGACACAGGTTATCTTAGAACACTACTTAGAGCAACCAGGTACTTCAGTAAAGCCATTTCATTTTGACGCTGAGAAAATTTACAATTTGTTATTATCATGTTTAATCAAAAGGAACACAGCAGCTGCATGGCAGAATTGAGACTGAAACCAAGGTCCCCATGTTTTCATTCACTTCACCGTGCCATTTAATAATGGTTAGACTTTATAATCTTACAAAAGATATCATTCTGCAGTAAGATTTTTCCTTCAGGCCATACTGCTGAGCTCCAAGTAGAACATGTATTGATTCTAAAAATCAACTAAATTCCCTGGCTTTACATCATATATTACATTTATCAGGATGGTTTCCAAAATGCTAACACAAAGGAGATAGCACTCTTATGTTTTAGTTTTTAATCAAAATTCTTATTATATAATGCAAAAATTATTTACTCTTGTAATATGCTTTATTAGCAAAAGTGGGGGAAAACACATTTCACTGATATACGTGTAAATGGTTAGAGTGCAACTCTGGTACAACTTTCATGAACTAAAATATGTTCACATATAGTGAACGCTGCAGCACTGATAGTAACAGCCAAAGACTGGAAGCAATGCAAAAGCTCCTCAGTCCAACAACAGCTAAATAAATGAAGGTGCATCAATAAAGGTATAATGAACATTCAGACATTCATGATAAAGAATGAATACTCACAGGGACCATTCTCCAAAACCTCAGAAACTCACTCTCTGAACCTCAGTGATTTCAAAGTACTGGCACCCCAGAGAGCCCAGCTGGGTAAGTAACAAGTTTACCTTCATTACTGACAATTGGTCAAACAAACACATGGCAAAAATGTAGCCAAGTGTGGCTTCGTCGGTTAAGCCTCTGCCTTTGGCTCAGGTCATGATCTCAGGGTCCTGGGATGGAGCCCCACGTCAGGCTCCCTGCTCAGCAGGTAATTTGCTTCTCCCTCTCCCTCTGCTCCTTCCCCTGCTTATGCTCTCTCTCTCTCTCTCAAATAAAATCTTTTTTAAAAATAATATTTAAAAAAAGAAAAAGAAAGAGAGGGCGCCTGGGTGGCTTAGTGGGTTCAGCCTCTGCCTTCAGCTCAGGTCGTGATCTCGGGGTCCTGGGATCGAGTCCTGTGTCGGGCTCTCTGCTCAGTGGAGAGCCTGCTTCCCCCTCTCTCTCTGCCCGCCTCTCTGCCTACTTGTGATTTCTCTCTGTGTGTCAAATAAATAAAATCTTAAAAAAAAAAAAGAAAGGAAGAAAAAGAAAAATCCACTCAAGCAAAACTCCAAGATGACAAATGAATTCAGCGAATCACAATTCTATTGATTAGATAGATCTAACTTCACGTATAGATCTATTTATGATCTATACGTGAAGTTAGAGCCCAAGTATAATACAATATCTGACTCACATTTCATAGATATAAATAAGGCAAGTCACATACTTTGTCTTGCATTCTGTCTTAGAAGATTATTTAGTATTATTTCAGTAATAGCAAACCAGTGTTATGAAAACAATCCTTTTTGAGGATACTGAGTTCTTTGCTTATCTAATGAAAGCCGTGGTACTCCCTGAACCCCAAAACTTGATATTAAAAAGCAGGATCACATTCAGAGTTCTACTAGAAAAACTTTATTCAAACAAGCAGTAAATTATTTATTGGTAAATATTTGATATACATTTCACTCAGCAGGTACTAACAACACAATAACAAAGAAGGCACACATGTTCCTCTGCCCTCTCAGAATATAGGGGACAGAGGGAGGGACAGACACAGCTAAACAAGAAATACACAGATGAACTACAATAATATGCTACGTATTACAGAAGCACAGATGAGGGGTTTCCAAATCTAGGCTTGGGAGAACAAGGTATCAGAGAATGTTTTCCAAAACAAATGATGTCCAACCTGCAGCCAAAATGGTATGTTCACACTGACCAAAAAAATAAGAAGGCAGAGAAAAACAAAGTGTTCCAGGCAGTCAAGTTAACATGGCAAAAACCAAGAAGTGAAAGAGTACATAAACTGTTCAAGGAAGTGAAAAAGTTCAGTATGCAGGAGCAGAGACGTAATGCATCAGGCCACAGAAATAAGAAGGAATCAGATAATGAAAGGCTTCCTAAATCATATTAAAAAGTTGAAACTTCGATCTAACAGAAAAATGATCATCAAATTTGTGCTTTAGAAACAGCCACTCTGACAGAAATTAAGAACAAGTAAGAGATGTGAAGATTACAGGCAGAGCCAGCTAAGATGAGCATTTCGGCACAACACTGAAACGATGGATGGTAGCGGCAAGTGAACAGAGATGGACAAGAGCCAAGAGAGAAACAGGGAGTAAACAAGGTTTGGTAATCAACTGGATGAGAGAAAAAAGGGCAAGGGTAGAGTCAAGAATCAGTAAGCAAGAAAATCAAAAGCTGGAATGCATGGATCCTGGGTTTCATCTACAAGCTTAGATACAATGCCTAGGTGCTAAATATATTTGTTACATGAGTAAAGATTTCATATTTAGTGCCAAAAAGATTAAGAAAACAGTTTATACTCTTACAGCAGGAAAAGTATATATTTGGCTATGATAAACATAGCTTTCACTATAATTTAAAAAAAAAAAAAAGGCTACTTTAGTGCAACAACTGTTTGGGGTAAACAAGACCAAGATACCTCAGACCACAAGGTAAGGGAGGAACATCATTCAAGGCCAAAGCCCGCCCCAGCAGTTGCTGGAAACTGCGGATGCTACAGAATTGCAAGAGCCCTTTCTAGGTGTGGTACGTACTGTGCTCATCCACTGCTGAGTGACTTTTCTACACATCATGGTACTTCTACGTCAGAACTAAAATACCATCTGGCCCTGGCATAAAGATAGTCCCTGACCTTCAAGCACTGGAAACTTCACCAAGGCAGGAAGGGGTACGGATCAGAAGCCAAATGCTTCCTTAAACAGAGTACTTCTACTACTTGCTCCCACCCAGATTTCACAGCTGGGATGATGTTCCTCTCTAGAGGTTTATCAACAAAATGCTGACATCAGTTGTTTTTATATTAGCAAACATCAGAAACTAGCAGGCAAACACCACTCTTCAAAGAGAATACCAAAAAAAGTTACAGTAAAACATTAAAATATACATACATTTATATTACAAAAGCCATCAAATACTGAAGTTAGCAGAAATAAAGTTTTAAATAAAAGAGACGTTGACATAACAAACCATAAGACTCTGAATCTCATAAAACAAACAGGGTTGCTGGGGGGAGGGAGTTGGGAGAGGGGGGTGGGATTATGGACATTGGGGAGGGTATTTGCTATGGTGAGTGCTGCGAACTGTGTAAACCTGGCGATTCACAGACCTGTGCCCCTGGGGCTAATAATATATTGTATGTTTATTAAAAAAATTAAAAATTAAAATGCAAAAAAAAAAAAGAAACGTTGACATGTAATAACTGGAATCAGTTAAAGTCTGAAGTATATTCAATCTAAAAAGTTCTACAATTTATATCTAATTTTCCAACAATTTATTTTAAAGGTTAGATAATTTGGTCAATATTCATCTAGGAAATATTTATAAACTTATACAATTATCAAATTAATAAGCCTCCGAATATGTATTATATATACTAATTCCAACCAGTCCAAAAATCCCACGGAAGCAAAAATCGGTTCTTTACCTGCAGCTCCTTTGAGACTCGCTCTAGGTGATTAGTTATCTTTTTAATCAGATCACTGTACATCTGTTCTGAGTGCTGCTGGCAGACACACTTATACACACAACTGTGGGGGAAAACCAAAACAGAAAAACCAAGTTAACAATGAAGTACTTTATTCAACCTAAGAGGAATGCATACTTTGGATACACAGTCACCAGTTAAATAATTAATTCAGTCACCTAATAATTAATTCAGACCAATAATTAATTGGTCACCTAAAAAAAGTGACCAATCGTGCTCGCTTCGGCAGCACATATATTAAAAAAAGTGACCAATCACAACTTTTTTTTAAATACAATTTTTTTTTTTAATCTTTGAAGAGAGAGACACACACATGGAGAGAGAAAGTGCATACACTCGAACAGGGGAGGAGCAGAGGGACAGGATCTCAAGCAGACTCTGAACTGAGCAAGGAGCCCAACCCAGGGCTCCATCTCAAACCCCTGAGATCATGATCTGAACGGAAATTAAGAGTCAGACACTTAACCAACTGAGCCACTCAGACACCCCGACCAATCATCACTTTGAAGAAGACATTTACCTTGCCCCAATCAGTGTTCAGATGAAAGAGATACTACCACCAGCAGTAAATCCTTCTGAGTACTGCATTACACATTTTGTCAGTACTAGATAACCTAGTATTGGGTGATAATCTGAAAACCTAACTACGATAACTACTCACAAACCAGCTTCTCTCTCATTCTCTCATTTCAGTGAATGTCAAAATACGAGAGAGTGAAAATTAGTACCAAGTTTCTAACTCACAAAAAGTAACGTGCATCACTTGTGTAGAACAGCACAACTGTCACCTCCTCCTGTGACTAGGCTGATCTCCTGGTCCCATCCCAGGCCCTCACTAATTGCTGCTTCCACTTATCAGGAACTGGCCAACAAAATAACCAAAAATAGTTAGGACTGTATATCAATAAACATCAACAGATTAAACTAGGGTCTCCATGTGAGACAAAAAGTATTTCTGCACCAGATACTTGTCATTCTCATCTTATTCGTAGACCTCCAGAGTTTCTTCATTATGTATTGTGGGGGTAGCAGGCTAAGATGGGAAGAAGTTTAAGAGAGTTCGGCTTAACTCTACCTTGATTTGAAAGCCAATTCTGATGCAGAAAGTATAATTCAAACTCCAACCTCCAAGTGTGGAATATACAATTAACATAGAGAGCCTCCTCACCTGATATTACATGTGTACATACACTGTCATATTCCAAGGTGTCATGGACCTTAATATACCCTCTCAAACCAAGGCAAATGAAATCTTGACTTACCTGTATATCTGTTCATAGGATATGGGGATATAGTCACCAGGACTCTGGGTTAAAAGCTGATCTATGGCACCATCCAATTTTGGCCAGTATGTGCTCTTATAATCTTCAATAGTTATAACATTCATTACTAAAAGTAAAAAGTAAAATAAAGATTACTATATACCACATGTAAAGTAAACACAAATCACAGCAATTTTGTGCTCTCAGATTCCTTTCATTTGCTCATTTCAAAAAAAAAAAATAAAAAACAAAGAAAACACCAATCTTGTCAGGGATTTTTAAAGCAGCCATTAATTATGATGTAAAAAGGAATGACCATGAGTCTGTCCTTAAAAATAAAAAAATAAAAACAAAACAAGCAACCATCATTGGCTTCCTTTTCCAATTATCTATTAACAGTGGGGCATTCTCCAATACACACTCACTCTTGGCTATACACTGACAATGAGATGACAAGATGGCCTATCCATGAACCACAATAAAATTCTATGAAATTATAAACCCCAACAATCAACCTTTTGAGACACCCCTGAGGAAACCTAACTAACAACAGGACTATGAGGATTAAAGTCCAAACGTTACCTCAACAAAAGAGGTTGCTAGAAACTTGCAGGGATCTTTGGCACCACCAGCACTTCCACAGCTCTGACTCAGATTCTACCTATCTTACACTTGATAAGCCCAACAGAAAAACGTCAATGACTTGGGAGACCTACAATGAGGCTTACCTCAATCCTACTGTCTGGCTCTTAGTCCTTCACCAAAGGTCATAAAGCTTTTATAATAGCTGGTCCTAACAACTCTGAAATCCAGACCAACAGCTGCTTCGCAACAATGAAATGCTAGTGTGAAAAAAAAGAGCGACTACCCACCTGCCCTGGAGCAAAGAGCTATCCCAAAGCCAAAAATACCCTGTGTATTTTTTTTTAAGATTCTATTTTTATTTATTTGAGAGGCACAGGAGGGACAAGCCCTAGAAATGGGGCTTGATCTCACAACCCCAGTATCATGACCCAAGGTGACATCAAGAGTCAGAGGATTCATCTACTGAGTCGCCCAGGTGCCCAAATACCATGTGTCTTTGAAACTCCACTATCTCAGGAGATAGGAGCTAACAATACTCAGTCAGGTATTTTATTATGTCTTTTACCAGAAACTGGCAAGCAAAGAGTTGACTTCCCCAAGAGTACATGGCTAATGACTGCCAGAAGTACCGCATAAAGACTTTATCTAGCACCTTTCTGTATCACATTACTGATTTCTAAATTCAGGTTCAAAATGTTTCTCTTATGAATGTACCACCTCTGTCACTGTTGTTCAGTATTTTCTTTAAATCAATTCATTTTTCTTGCTTAAATTTATTCTCAAGGACACTTAGGGAATGACTACTGATTCACAGAGCATGGAATAATCATAAATGTATTTAGCCAAATGAAAAATAAATCAGACCAAAATGGCTGCATATTAGAAGATTCTCAAAAATTAAAAAAAAAAAAATAAGAATCACTTATATGATGCTAATAAAGTCAAAACTGTAAGAAGGGAAACAGACTGGGGCCTGGAAGGTAGGGAGGGCAGTCTACAAAGGGCAGCATGGGAGAATGAACTCCTGTGTAGAACACCCTAGTGGATACAGCACTCCAGGCATTTGGCAAAACCAACATAACTGTACACCATAAGAATGTGTATTTACTATATGAAATTTTTTTAAAAGATTTTATTTATTTATTTGACAGAGATCATAAGTAGGCAGAGAGGCAGGCGGGGGTAGGGGGGAAGCAGGTACCCTGCTAAGCCAGAAAGCCCAATGCGGGGCTTGGTCCCAGGACCCTGGAGCCAAACGCAGAGGCTTAACCCACTGAGCCACCCAGGCACCTCTACTGTATGAAAATTTAAAAACAAGACAATCAGCAAGCATGTAGTTGTAAAGATGGAATGAAAATCTTGACAAATGAATTCCTGCACTGAAAGGAATAGAGAACAAATACTTTGACTACACATAAGTCTAAAACCAAAAAGAACTGAATACACATATACACACGGACACGCACACGCATAAGGACAGAGATGGCCAGATCACAGAGGACCTCAGTGGCCATTCCTTTACTCTGAGTAAGATGGGGACTGGAGGGTTTTGGGTGAAGTGATGTGGTGATCTGACCTAGCTTTTCTGTGGCTCATCCAACTGCTATGTTAGAAGTGAGCAAAGTCAGGAGGCTGTGAGATGATGGGGGCTGAAGCAGGAGGCAGTGGTGGGGGTGAGAGAGGTCAGATTTCGAATATATTTTAGGGGTTGGGCCAACCAGATCTGCTGATGGTTTGGAGGGAGAAGTGCCAGAAATGTCAAGGACAACTCCAAAGTTTGTGGCCTGAGCATCAAAGGATGGGGCTGCTGTTTACTAGGACGAGGAGGCTGTAAGAGAGGCTTAGAATATTTGAGAATCCAGTGGAAACGGTTGGTGGCCCACCCATTTACTCTGTCCAAAAAGGCCACTGTCAACACCAACCATTATTTGCCTCAGGGTTCTCTCTGGCCGTCAGAGTTGCTCTGATGAAGGAGGAACAGCCTGGAAGTTCTGAATAATCAAGGGGCCTTCAAGTAACAACGAATGAGAATTTGGTATAAATATCCCAGCAGCTCCCTTTGCTCTGGAGTAAGACAAGGCTGAGGCGCAGGTGCTACACGGACTCCCAGAGCTCCCCACGCGTCTGCACTCCCGCTGTCCACAGTGGTGACTTCCTTACTGGCTTCCTTACCTTTTTTGTCTCTTCTCTCCACTGCCCTGCAGGTGCTTCCTAGTATCCCCCCCTTGTGCTTACAACTATTTGTGCTTTAAAAAGGAGGAAGAAAAAGTAATAAAAAATAGAAAAGCAGTGTCATTTTCCACTAAACAAAAGGTGGTACAGAAATAAATACAGTGCTGTTATTTAAATTCTAGCCGTGTCCTCCCGCCTGATAAAAGGTTCTGAAGCTGGCACTTGCTTTCCCTGTGAAAACTGGAGACTGGCCAATGTGGAGAAGTGTTACACACTAGCTCCAAAATACCACCTTTCTGCTTTTTGAAAGACTCAAAGGAAACCAAAAAAGAAAAACTGGAAATAACTAAAAAGAACATCCCTTTTGCGCTATGGAATTCTAGGTTACTGAATCTCCAATCATTCTATCACCTAAGCCATATCACATACCTGCTCTACACCAAAAGTTTAAGTTTAAAGAAGGTAAGTGACATCCTCAGAAAGAAAAGTTCAAGTACAGAAGCCAAGAACGAACATAATCCCATGGGCACCCCGACTGCTGCTTTCAATGAACTCCACCTCTGTTACAGGTGGGGAGCGCTCCCACTTCTCCAGCACAGGCTCTACACCTCAGCAAATTACCAAGTCAAAGATACAAAGGAGGGAAAAGAAGCTAAAATGTAAAGTCGTGCAGCTGTAAGTACAGAACGGAGTCCGCTACAGAAGTGGTCATTGCTGATGCCTCTCAGGTGTCTTTCATGTGGCATGTTTTTGTTTTAATGTTCTGCTTTTACGTATCTTTAAAAAGAGAATTTAAAACCAAAATGAAAAAGCCATGATCACGGAAGATCTTAAAGCCTATTTCCATATCAAAAAAGTCATATCTATTTCCACTCTACATTTCCAAATACAAATACAATAAAAATCTATTTCTACATGTATTTGGCATGAGAAAGAAGCACGTAAGTAACCAATTCAGTTGACCTTAAATGACAACTGTTGTAGTAAACTGAATATTTGTGTCCCTTCCTCCAAAATTCGTATGGTGAAATCTCAACCTCCAGTGTGATGGTGCTGGGTTTGGCCTTTGGGATGTGATTAGGTCATGAGAGTGAGATCCTCATGAAGAGAGTTAGTGCCCCCAGAGAGCTTCCTTGCCCCTTATACCATGTAAAGACACAGTAAGAAGACAGTCTACTATGAACCACGAAGCAGGCCCTTGCCAGACTGAATTTGCCAGCACCTTCGCCTTGACTTCCCAGCCTCCAGAGCTATGTAAAACAAGTTTCTGCTGTTTATAAGCCACTCAGCCTCTGACATGTTGTAACAGCTTGAATGGACTAAGATATTAGCTAATATAACTTTCTTCTAGGAAACCAGCCAATCTTCACCATTGTAGTAAAAGAACAGAATACAGACAAGTATCAGAGGAACTGGAGGTAGTCCGAAGAATGAACAAACATTGGTATATACTCTCAGCCAAAGATCAGGAAGGTTCTTCACACCTGCAGTCATAATCTGCAGGCAACAGTAAAATAACAATCCCATAAACTTTAAGGTATCTTAAAGTTATCTCCCTGCTAATCTCAATCCACCCCTGATTGAAAAATATATACACATATATACAAAGCATGTCTGTGAATTGTGTGGTATGTAGTCCTCAATTTTAAAACTAGATCTTCTTGTTGGAGAAACGCAGTCAATCACTTTTAACTTTGTCCACAAGAAAGTACAAACTGCCAAAAAAAATACAAAGTATGGGAACTAAACAAAAAAGAAATTACCATTAAATTACTAACTCTGGGGAGCACCTGGGTGGCCCAGTCCATTATGCATCTGCCTTCCGCTCAGGTATTAATCCCAGGGTCGTGGGACCAAGCCCCACATAGGGCTCCCCTGCTCAGTAGGGAGTCTGCTTCTCTTTCCCTCTGCCTGCCTTCCCCACCCCTCGTTCTCTCTCTCTCTCTCAAATAAATAAAAGCTTAAAAAATAATACTAAATTCTATCTAGGTTAGATTTTCCAGCTGAAAATAATGCACTTCTTTTCAGAAGTTTAAAGAAGGTGCTATAAAACTCAAAAGCCAACAAGCCTAGGCCAGGAACCCAAATGAGTAAAGCAATGAACACTTCAAAGAACTGAAGCATGCAGTGCTCTCTGGAGACAGTGAAGTTCAAAATATGTAAAAACCCTAGTGCTGGCCACAAGACTTAAAACTAGGAACACATAAGATAACAAGTTCACGCAGTCTAACCCTTACTGAGAGAGTTGTTTAATTGACCTTTCACTAAAATAAACTGAAATAAAAGTCTAAAACACATGGAATAGTTGAAATCTAAGGTTCAAGAAATATTAGCAGGTTACTAATAAATAAGAAACTATTAGAAATATATAACTATACCAGGAGTTAATAATATAGGAGTTAATATGTTCAACTCTCATACTTTTTAATTCAAGTAATTTATCAAAACTTGACATTTATTATTGATCTCCCTCAAATAACACATAAGCCCCCAGAGGAGAAATTTACTACTCGAGTCCCAACTCCGAACAGTGCCTAGCACATGGTAAAGTACTCAATAACATATGTGAAATAAATTAAATTAATGAAAGTCAAAATAAATCCTTACTATAAAAACAGCTGACGGCATACCATTTATTAGTCATTCTGGAATTAAAGCTTAAAGTGTATTTTTTTTTTCACAAAGCCTGAAGTAAGCCAGGCTTTGAAGCTCTACTATTTCCTTTGAATGTCTTTGTTATTTCTTTTTTTATAAGAGGACGATATATTCAGAAATCATATCAGGTATTATTAATCTATACTTAGTCTACTGCAAAGACCTCTCATTACCTTAGATCAGTGGTTCTCAAAGCATCAGGATACCCAGAACAGCATCAGCATCACCTGGAAACTTGTTGTAAATGCCAAATGCCAGGCCCTAACCCAAAACTACTGAATCAGAAACTTGGGGAGGAGCAGGCAGTGATTCACAATACAGCAATCTGTTTACCAAGCCCCTCCAGGGGATTCTTACACCTGCTGAAGTCTGACGGCCACAGGACAGCCAGCATCACAGGTGTGTTCTGTTCTCGACTGCTAGCACATGCTTTGGTCCCGAACAACCTGGGAGAGTCAAATACAGGTGCCAATGCATCAAAGAAAATTTTTAAAGGAACAACTAGGAACTATTTTCATATCAAAGACTCCTTAACATTCTACTCTTCCACATCCCTTTTCTCCCACCAAGAACACCACCTTCAATCAGAATTGACTCCTTAAGAATGCAGCAAAGGCAATTATGAATTAAATGATCAAGCCAAATTTAAGAGGTCAAGTTGTTTCAAAAGCAATGACTTTTTAGATTAACTATAATTAATTACAACCAGATAAGGTGAAAGAGTGTACTAGGAAAAAAAGCTTTAGGTTTTCTATTTAACTCTGGCTGGTCTATGTGATCTCGGAGAGAAAAAAAAATTATGACTTCTTATTGCCACTGTGTGTCCATCCATCAGTAAAAACCTAGGAACCTTGTGCTGTCCAAAATATCACCACCTGGTAGAATGCTCTATTCTCTACAGCACAAGGGGATGACAATGCTTTCAAATAATGGACAGAGAGAAGCTGAAGGCCAAGAACAAAGTCTAGGGGATGGGGGAAGCCTCTGGTGAAGGTGGTGTTCTGTTTCTTTTCTTTAAAAGAAACAGGAGAATCTGAATCAGAACGAGTTAGTATATTCCAGTAAATAAATGGGGTATTAAAAAAAAAATCGAGTTATTTCTCTCAAAAGGAAAATAACTTAATACTGACAAGAGATAGTAATACTTAGTTGTTCCTAAGAGAACGAGTGATTTTAAAAACTGAATCAAATCTTAAAAGAAAGTAAAAAGAAATCACCAAATACCTTAAATATCCTTTTCCTTACTAGGAGGGGAAAAAAAAAAACAAAAACCCCTACTCTTCAGATGTATTTCCATTTGCCAATAGAGGACAGCGGCTAATGTTAAGTCCTAACGAAGTTCATTAATGTTAACGAACATTAACTTAACTTAATGTTAAGTCCTAAAGTAGGCAAAAACCTTTTCAAAGCTGCATGCTTCAGGTATTGGTTTGTTTAGAAAGTTTAGAATTTGTGGTTTAATTCAATTAAATTCAATTAAATGCTATGGACAGTATAAAATGTCTATTTGTGATTGATTATTAAGAAATCATTCCATGGTGGCACCTGGATGGCTCAGTCAGTTGGGAGTCTGCCTTTAGCTCAGGTCACGATCCCAGGGTCCTGGAATCAAGCCCCACATGGTGTAGAGAATGGAGCATTCTACCAGGTGGTAATCTTTTGAACAACACAAGTTTCCTAGATTTTTACTGATGGATGGACACACGGTGGCAACAAGAAGTCTGCTTCTCCCTCCACCCCTCACCCCACTTGTGCTCCCTAACAAAGAAATAAAACCTTAAAATAAAATCATTCCATGTAAAAATGAAGTTACATCCACATAAACAGGTAACACTGATATCTTATTTTTATTTCATATAAGTCCTCATTAACTCATTGTTTAAGGATTCTGTGCTTCCTACCCCATCCTATCCTATTCTCCCCAAAAGGAAAACATTTTAGTCCACAAAAGGCTTGTAACATACTATGTCAAACTATATAACCTGCTTTGTCTTCAAATATCATGTTTCTTTCCTCAAAACACTATAAAAATTATATAGGAAATGCATTTCATTATTGTTTTACTGCTTAAAAATCCACACATTTCTCAATTTCACAAAATGTAATGATACAAACATCCATCACTACTGTCTCAGAAAACCAGCTGCTGGGGCCTACAGCAAGACTGAAGTCTATATACCTTCAGGAGAGCTATTATTCTACAATTACAACATCACACTTGAGACAAAGTGAACATGCTCTGACAGTACATATGAAAAAGTCAAGGGGTTATCATCTATTATAGTTCTAACTCCAACTAATCCAAAATCTAATATTCATATAGAAAGCATCTGCTCAACTGAATACATAGGTGTAAATCATTCTAAGTGTAGGTCTGCTGTAGTTTTAAAAGTCTGTTGTTGATTTCCTACAAGTTAATCTCTCCATGACATTTAAAACCAGGAAAGTTTAACTGAAATAGTAGTACAAGGCAGTGTGTGCTGAGTTGGAAACACCAGTAAGTGAGCTAATCTAGCCCTGCAGGATCAGAGAAGTTCAGGGCTTGAAGACAGGATACAATGAGTGTGGAAGAGAGGCAGAGAATAGGGGTAGGGAGGGGAGAGGTGAAGACTGGCTGAAAATCTGTAGACGAAACAGTAAAAAGAAAAAGGAATCTGTATAGAAACTGAAAGATACAAGGCTGGGACTCTGAGACAAAGATACATAAAGAGGGTAGGGGCACCTGCACAAGCATGTCTGCATGAAGTTCAGGGCCGATGGATTAAGTAAAAGCCAAAAATCAACATAAGAAACACTCAAACATCTAATCCTGCTCCTTCTCATAAATTCTACGATACCATGGATCAGGAGAAATATACTTTACTTCCTGTTCCACTTAACTACTACCCCCATCATTCCCCCAAGATGGAAGATCCTCCCTTAGAAAAAGGAAGAGGGGGCGCCTGGGTGCCTTGGTGGGTTAAGTCTCTGCCTTTGGCTCAGGTCATGATCTCAGGGTCCTGAGATCGAGCCCTGCATTGGGCTCTCTGCTGAGCAGGAAGCCTGCTTCCCTCTCTGTCTCTGCCTGCCTCTCTGCCTACATGTGATCTCTCTGAATCAAATAAAATCTTAAAAAAAAAAAAATCTGTTTAAAAAAAAGATAATTAAGAGAACTTTAAAAGCTTGGGGGAAAAAACCCTATAATTATTATCCTTAAAGAGGTTAAGACAAAAATCAAAGCCACTGCCATGAAAAAGCAGCAATCCAAATGCTCTTAAAATAAAAATATAGCAGCTGTTAAAAAAAAAAAGTAGAAAATATTAAGAAATTCTCCCCAAACATTAAGAGGATATAGCAAAAAGTGGTTGATAGAAGACAAAAACAGGAAACTCAACATCTGACTACTAATCATTTCAGGAAAAAGGAATAGAAAAAAAAATGTAAAGGGAAAAAAGTATTGACACATTGATATAAGAAAATATCTCAGAAATTTTTTCAAAGAGAGAAAAGGCCACATACAAAGAACAAAAATTAAAATAACACCTGAATGCTCCAGTGGAATACTGCAAGCTTAAAGTCAATGAAGCAACACAAAAAATTCCAAGGAAAAGTTTTTACTTAATAATTCTATACCCAATAAATAAATAAAATCTTAAAAAATAATAATAATTCTATACCCAAACTGTCAATTGGTGAAGGCAAAAATTTTAGAAAGAGAAACCTGAAACTTTATAATATACTAAAATTTTCTCAGGAAGCTACTAGAAGTTATGTTCTATACACACACACACGTGTGCACGTGCACACACAGACACACACACACACAGGAAAACAATAAAAAGGAAGACATCAAGTAGCAATCATTCCAACTATTTAGGAAGCCCCTGCAAGGCAACTGTGTAGTGGCCGTAAGGAATAAAGAGAAAAATATTAACAACTTCAAGACAAAAAGAAAATGCTGATTAACTGGGCATTTTTTTTAAAGATTTTATTTATTTATTTGACAGAGAAAGAGTTTCACAAGCAGGCAGAAAGGCCGGCAGAGAGGCAAGGGGTGGGGACAGAGAACAGGCTGAGCAGAAAGAGATTCTAACCTGAGCTGAAGGCAGAGGCTTAACCCACTGAGTCATCCAGGCACCCCTAACTGGACATTTTTTAAACACCAGTGACAGAAATATGGTGGATCTGATGAAGCCATTGAGGTTTTAAAAATAAGTTTAACAAAAATGATGTAAGTACAAACAAAGCAACTAATAACAAAGATCTATGTGAAAGAAAATGGAATCTGAGTGCACTTCTGGCCTTCTGGTGAATATTTAGAGAGTCATAATGTAAAGATGGTTTATTAAAAGAACAAAAAGTTGTGATATTGAAAGAACTGAAGAGGTAAGGTAGGTAGAGGTATAAAGGAACTAAAACCTCATATTAGTAACTGGAAGTCAACTGATCATATACAAGTGATAAATCAAGCAATAACAACATTAATACACTGAAGTGTGTGGATAAATACTAGAAGAAACAACTAAACGAACTCCGCTAAATGAATGCTAAGTGACTGACTCTGGGTTACAGGTCCAGGAATAGGAAAGGGCAGGGGAGGGAACCACTGATTTTCATTATGTATTTTTTCATACAATTTGAGTTTATAAATTATAAACCTGTATTTAAAAAAAAAAAATTGTGTTGTTTTAAAGCCAAAGAGTTTGGTAAATTTCAAACCCTCAGAAAGAGGAAAAAAATCTAGTGAGAAGACATTTTTGTTTTAGTATTTCCAATAAGTCACGGGGAATGAGAAAGCTCAGAGTTCACCAACTGGCCACTAGACCTCTCTACATTACTATTCCGTAGACCTTAAAAAAGACACACACACACACACACACACACCCCTATGCTCCTCCCAGATCTGTATCCTCCCTCCTTCACCCTCAAATTTCGTAGATCCTAGTCCCAAATATTTCCAAAATCTGAGACATGACCTCTTCCAATGCTTTATTTATTCAGGTCATCATCTCTTGTCTGGACTACAACAATTACAACCCCCTAACTCGTCTCCAGGCTTCCATTCATGATCCTTTCCAAGCTAAATTAACAAAATAAGACATATTTGCCAAGGTAGCTCCCCTAATACCCTTCAGTTATTCCTATTCCTACAGAAGAAAGTCCTGCCCCTAACATGGCATGTCCCTCACTACACACCTTTCTATCTGTGTTTAATTTGCACCACTCGATCTGCATACCCTGTGTTCCAACAATGTCAGCTCTGGGTATAAGGCACAGAATACCCCCTCTGCAAAGGAAGTTTCTTTGAACCCAGTCCCACCTCCTCAATCCTCCTGATAAACTTATTTTTTCTTAATATTTATTTATTTGAAAGAGAGAGAGTGGGACAGTGCAGAGTGGGTCAGAGGGAGACAGAAACCCCAGGAGACTCTGCACAGAGCTGGACGTAGGGCCCAATCCCACAACCCCACAGTCGTGACCAGAACTGAAACTAAGAGCCTGAGGCCCGACCCACTGCGCCACCCAAGGGCCCCTCTTCTGAAAAGCTTTCATTCATTTTCATAAAAAGATTCTCTTTTTCCTCTACCATGTACTTACACAGCTTTACTACAGCACTTAATCATATCATAATTATCTCTCATCATCTCCTACACTAAACTCTGTCTCATCACCAGAGTCTAAAATACTACCCTGGCATACAGAAGACCCTAAATAAATATCTATGGGATAAAATACCATTCAGATGTCTGGTCAGCACAACTGCATCTACAAATTATGGGATCTATAACTCTATCTATAGAGATTAATAGCCAAATGACTATAAAAGTAGGAAGAAAAACAGAAGGCCAGTTTGTCCTGCTAAGAAGTGTTACAAAAGGCTATCCACAATAATTTTTATATAGTATTTAACAGTTTACCATGTGATTACATATTGTCTACAGCTCAGAGTTACAGTTTAAAGAAGAAATAAGCAGCATTCATTCCTTTAGGGATTTGGGATTGGGCCTTATATAAACAATACTATGGCTTTCTCTTAAAGCTTCACTGACGTCACTTTGTACAATAACGTGTCAAAAAACAGCAAGACAAGATTCCCAATGAGACCCTGAAATTCAGCCCATTAATCAATATCATAGTGTCACTTACTGCAGCACAACTCCACTAAGCTGGAAGGCAAGAAGATACCAAACCACCACAGATGCTACGAACAGTGCATATTTTAAGACCTGAATGCATTAACTGATACACTTGTAAAAGGATCAGCCAATCTGGAAACTGGCAGATGTAAAGGGCAGGATTTACCAAAATCAGTTAACACTTTCATTTAATTCAAAAGTCAACTTTAACACCTTTTTTAATCATTAATTTTAAAAAACAGAATAATTTCATGGAATTCAAATCCCATTTAAAATCCCATGAAACTTTTCTTCATCTGAAGAAGAGAAACTTTTGGTGCACTGGGTCAATAATTTTCGGGAGATCATAGCACAGTATCAGTTAATGCAAGATCCCCCCCCCCCAAACACACACACCCTCCCTGTCTCGATCCACTCATTGCCCTTTATCCTCATACCCTAGTCCCACCTGCCTCCATCCTCAATACACCGTGACAGGAAACCATCTATTCTGTTTAATATATTTGCAATATGAGCAGCTGTAACATGTGCTACATCTGAGCAAAAGCTTTAAAAGCCATTTAGTGCTTCTGTCCACTCTCTTCTGTTTGCCTCTGCCAAGAGTGACAGGACCCTGAAAAGAGCTGCTCTTGAGAATGAGATGACACGTGAAAAGCCACAAGCAACTGTCAGCCACGAATATAACATGAACAAGAGTAAACCTATGTTGTTCCATAAGCTCCTGAGATTTGGGGGTTATTTGGGGGTTACCATCATAGAAAGCTAACCAATGCAGAATGGAAAGCTGAGCTAATTACACTTCCCAAATTAGATTCCACCAATGAGACACATTTGAGTGGAATTTGGAAGGTCAAAGTGAGACAAAGCATATTATTATGGCTTATGATTCTGCCAAGTAAAGTTAAAAAACTTCAAGCACCAGTGTCTAGTGATCCACTTCAGAGGTGAGCGACGCATCCTGACACAGGATGGTGGTGGCGCAGCCTGCCCTCAGCTTGAATGGAGCCACCTCACCGACTTCTACACCTCCAACCTTTCAACAATGTTTAGAGGACCTAATTTCCAGTATTAAATATCTTCTTGCTTTGGGTATCTAGAGTGATTTCTTGCACTGAACTATAATCAATAAAATACTGAAGTAGTGACAGGGCACATTCTCTAAAGCCAGGAAGCTGGCTTTGGTTTACCAATCCAGTTGCATTGAGAGGCAATGATGGCAGTGCCAACATCAGATAACACAATGCAACAGTACACGGCAGGAAGCAGCAAAGAGGTACCCAAATTATCACCTGCACTGACCCAGAATCAAGTTCTTCCTGAGGACACAACATGGCAGACTGTTCTGAAGCAACATGGCAGTTAGGATGGAAATGAGAAACAAAGACTATGAAGGGCTGTCTGATTCTGTTAACAGGTGAAAACTTTGAGAAAATGACTAGCTCACTGAACAAAGACTAAAGAGCATCCATGACTGCCATTAAAAGAATCTCTTAGGAGCACTGAGGTGGCTCAGTGGGTTAAAGCCTCTGCCTTCGGCTCAGGTCACGATCCCAAGGTTCTGGGATCGAGCCCTGCGTCAAGCTCTCTGCTCGGTGGAAAGCCTGCTTCCCCTCCTCTCTCTCTCTCTGCCTATTTGTGATCTCTCTCTCTCTGTCAAATAAATAAATGAATCTTTTTTAAAAAATTTTTAAAAATAAAAATAAAAATAATCTCTTAGTTCTTATAGGCACAGGGTTGACATAGCCCAAAAATGAGAAAGAGAATGATTGTGCAAGTTAAACAATTACCATACTAAAATAATTCAAAGCTTAGATAAATCTTTTAACTGAAAGGATACTGACTGTAGAACAGTAGGACCTTGAGACCTGAAATGGGACCAGCTTGGTGGAGTCTGATCATCTGGGAACCCTGACCTCACAAAAGTCACTGAGCTTTCCCTGCCTAAGAAGTACCCTTCCTCCACAACATGACGCTAATCTTTACCTAAGTAAAGACTCTGTGAAAATATCTCCTCATGCCTTACCTGCAAGCAGCCCTCACTGACCCTAAACTTCCAAGCAAATCAGATTTCCTAGGATAACAAGTACCAAATTTAAACCAACAGGAGTCAGCTTACATTCCAAAAAAACTAGAGACTTCAGAAGACTTTAAGACTTCAAAGACTTTAACACCTTGTCGACAAAAACCTAGAGAATGCAGGTAGGATCAGATTCTAGGGTTACTGAGTAAGAACGAAACAACTTTAGATAAGACTTATCAAAAGGAATATACTTACTAAAGATTATTTACTGTACTACCTCAAGGAACTAGATATGGTTGTAACAGTTTGCTCAGTTAACTGACTGAAACCTGGACTCAATGAGAGCCAACATTAAAAACAGCTGGAACTCGGGGCGCCTGGGTAGCTCAGTGGGTTAAAGCCTCTGCCTTCGGCTCAGGTCATGATCCCAGGGTCCTGGGATCGAGCCCCACATCGGGCTCTCTGCTCCTCGGGGATCCTGCTTCCTCCTCTCTCTGCATGCCTCTCTGCCTACTTGTGATCTTTGTCTGTCAAATAAATAAATAAAATCTTTTAAAAGCAACAACAACAACAGCTAGAACTCCTGCTGAATAAAAGCAAGAGTAACAGAGAAGAAAATGTATCAAGGAAGACACAGCAATGGAAAGTAACTCAACTGAGGCTCAGGGAGAGGGGAAAAAAACTGAAAAAGATAATGAACAGAACCTTAGTGATTTAGGGTACAATAATAAGTGGTCTAACACATTAGTAACCAAGAGGTGAGTGGTAAAGTTTTTTTTTAAATTATATATAATTGCAGTATTGTTACAATTACATAATTATGATTATGTATTGATGTAATTATACAACATTAACTATAATTAAGTATATATATGATGAACAATAATGCTCTAAATTTGACAAATTCTAAAAACTTACAAATCCAAGGAGGACTGTACTGTAAGAAATATCAATGTACGTTCTCAAGACAGAAGAAAAATAAGAGGTGAAAACTCCGGTCTAAACAAAGGAATAAAAAGTTACAGAAACAGTAACTCTGAGTAAACAAAAAAAGAATTATTTTCCAGTTTTTGATTACGTAAGACAAATTTCACACATGATTCCATCCATATGAATATCCAGAATAGGTGTATCCATAGGGACAGAAAGCAAGTTGCTGGACGCCAGAGGCAGGGGGAGGCAGGAATAGAGAGTAACTGCTTAACAGGTACCAGATGTTATTTTAAGGTGATGAAAATGCTTTAGAACCAGATAAAGGGATTGTTGCACAACACTGAATGTACTAAATGCCACCAAATGGTTCACTTTAAAATGATGAATTTTATGTTACATGAATTTCACCTCAATTTTTTTAAAGATAAATGGATATTTCAAACAAAGCTAATAACTGTATATTTGATGCTTGTTATACTTAGAAGTACCATTATGACAATGGCAATGCAGCATAAAGGACAGGAGGGAGGAATGAAGTATACTGACATAAGATTGTTACATTATATGTGAAGTGGTCAATACTTGAAAGTACATTGTGATGCGCTTAATTTTCATATCGTAAATACTAAAATAAGCACTAAAAAGAAAAAAAAAGGGGGGGGCATGCTAATAAGCCAAACTGAAGACAAACATGAATCATAAAAAATAATCAAAAAGAAGATGGGAAAAGAGGAAATTTAAGAAAAAGAAAAGAGCAGAAAGGACAAAGACAAAACAAATCAGAAGACAGTAGATTTAAACCCTACCACGTTGTTAATTACATTAAATGCAAATGGTCCAAATGCTCCAGTTAAAAGGCAGAGATTGGGACACGTGAATGGCTGAGCTGGTTAAGCATTCAACTCTTGATTTCGGCTCAGGTCATGATCTCAGGGTCATGGCATTAAACTCCAGGTCAGGCTCCATACTATGTATGGAGCCTGCTGGAGATTTCCTCTCTCCCTCTGCCTCTGCCCCTCCCCCAACTCGCGTGCATGCTTGCATGCTCTCTCAAAATGAATATAATCTTAAAAAAAAAAAAAAAAAAGAAAGAAAGAAAGAAAGAGCAAAGGTGGGGTGCCTGGGTGTCTCAGTCATTAAACATCTGCCTTCAGCTTGGGTCATGATCCCAGAGTCCTGGGATTGAGCCCTGCATTGGGCTCCCTGCTCAGCAAAAAGCCTGCTTCTCCCTCTCTCACTCCCCCTGCTTATGTCCTCTCTCTCGCTGTGTCTCTCTCTGTCAAATAAAAAATAAAATCCTTAAAAATAAATAAATAAATGGCAGAGGTTGTCAGACTAGACTTAGAAAAGCAAAACAAAATCATATACTGTATACAAGAAATACACTTTAAATACACAGATACATTAAAATAAAATAGGAAAAGATGTATTATGCAAATAATAAAACAAGGATGTTTTATTAAAAAAAAAAAAAAAGCAGCCTTCAGAGTAAGGACTATTACCAAAGATGAATAAAGATATTCTACAATGATCAAGCAACCAATTCATTAAGAAGACAGAACAATCCTAAATATGATACACCAACAGATTAATGGACTTTAGACCCCCCACATATATGGTCAGTTATTTTTCAACAAAGTTGCCAAAGTAGGAGCACCTGGGTGCTCTGTGGGTTAAGCCTCTGCCTTTGGCTCAGGTCATCATCTCAGGGTCCTGGGATCCAGCCCCACATCAGACACTCTGCTCAACAGGGAGCCTGCTTCCAACCTTTCTCTGCCTGCCTCTCTGCCTACTTGTGATCTCTGTCAAATAAATAAATAAGATCTTTAAAAAAAAAAAAAAGTGACTCAGTGAGGAAAGGATAATCTTTTCAATAAATGGTGCTGAAACAACTGGATATCCATATACAAGTTTAAAAAAAAAAAACTTCAATCCTTATTATACATATTATAATACTACACACAGGTTCAACTCATAACTTAGATCATAGACCTAAACATAAAAGCTAAAACCGTAAGATTTCTAAAATAAAATATAGGCAAAAAAATCATCCTAACTGTGAAGAAAGTATTTCTTAGGATAAAAAAAGTACAAACCATAGAAGAAAAACTGATGTCAGATTTCACCAAAACTTAAAACTTCCGTTCTTCACAAGACATTGTCACAGATACAACATTCACTATAAATATTATCCCACAGAATATGAATCTAAAACTACTGATGAAGCCTTGCAATAAGACAACCCAAAAAAAACTTAGATTTTCACAAACAAAATTACGTTAAAGGGCAATAAGCACATGAAAAAGCCAATAGCATGTGTAAAAGGGAAATGCAAAATAAAACCACAATTACTATTCTTCCTCTAAAGTGGCTAAAATTAAAACAAACCTTACAATACCAAGAATGGGAAATGTACCCGGTATAAATATCAGTGAGGGGGCGCCTGGGTGGCTCAGCAGCTTAAGCCTCTGCCTTCAGCTCAGGTCATGATCTCAGGGTCCTGGGATCGAGCCCCACATCAGGTTCTCTGCTCAGCAGGGAGCCTGCTTCCCCCTTTCTCTCAGCCTGTCTCTCTACCTGCTTGTGATTTCTCTCTCTCTGTCAAATAAAAAAAATCTTAAAAAATAATTAAATATCAGTAAGTATGTGGAGCACTGGAACTTTTATACATTCTGAATGGGAATGTACAATGATACAACTATTCTGAAAAACAGACTGGCAGTTTCTCATAAAGTAAAATATACAACCAATATAGGACCAAGCAATTCCACTTACAGGTATTTGTATGAAAACCTATGTCTACACAAAACCTACATGATGGTTCAAAACGGCTTTATTCATAACCGAGATTGGAGACAACCCAAATGATCACCAACATATGAACAGATAAACAATTTGTGGTATCCCCTCCAAAACAGAACTCTGCCCTAAAATGTAGTAATATGCAAGAACATGTAGGAATCTCAAAAACAAGGTGAAGAAGCCAAGCATAAAATAATATAGATGATACTATTTATCAGTAAAACCTAGTTAACAGAAAGCAGAGGGGCTAGGGGCAAGAGTACTAAAAGCAAAGCAACATAAAACATATCTCAGTGATGAACATGTTCTATTGATTGATTTAGTGGTTACTGTTGGAGAGAGTCTTCCTTGGGCTTCTTGCACTTCTACATGTCTTGCTGAGTGTGCTAAGATTGCAAGGCCCAGACCAATTGCTCTTGAACTTGAGCCATCCTATAGCTGGTAACCTTGAAAGATGAGGTAATGTCTTCCCCTAAACAAAGAGCAAGCTCGCTTACTACTTTCTATAAAAGCAGTGGATTCCCCACGTTCAATATTCTTCAGCTGCAACACAAACCCAATAAGGGAGCATCCATCTTGGCCATACTTTATTGCCTCTGGATACCTGGGGAAAGGGAAACCTATACAAATACACTTATTTTCAAACTATTTGCTGTGCCATGAATAACACATTTCTTTCTCTGATCCAGGAGTCTCCGTTTCTGCCAGCATCCAGTAGTAACAATAAAAGGCTAGCTTTTAGCTTGCTCAAATCCTAGATAAAATTTTATGCCTCAAATGGGTACAATTCATTGAATATAAATGGAGGAGAAAGGAGAAAAGGTATACGAGAAAGAAGGAAATGGACAAAAAGGAAAAAGAGGAAGGAGGACAATGAAAAGGACGAGGGAGGGAAGCAGAGGTTGAAACAACAGATATTCCTTAGTACGCAGAATGAATCAATCCAGCCTTATGCAGAATGTCTGAGTGCTTTACACACAATACACTTAAATTATTCTCCAAGAAGACCCTTTCTCAAGGAATTAAATGTATTGTTGAAGGATGTACTAATTTCCTTGAAAACTGCTATGGTGGCTGTCCTTTGTAGTTCTGGTTAAAGATGGTCAATACTGCCATTAAAAGGGGCTCCCTGATTTCAATGGGACAGTGGGTTCCCAGAGTGACAAAGGATAAGTAGAAGCCGTTAATCCTCAGATATAAAGTAGGCATGGTTATAAAAGGCAAGAGGACCAGATCTGTCAACAGAATGGTTTGGATCCCTGGTGGTGGCTAACCATGGTGTCCTACGGAAAAACAGTGGGCAATACACGTGATGAGAAGAAAAAAGGAAAACAAAAACAAAAACAAAAAACCTCTAGGTATATCAAACTGAGGCGTGCCGTAAGTGGCCACAATGTAAGAATTATGGCATGTCACGTAATACACAGACTGAGCTTGTTCAAAGACTTAGAGCGCCTCGAAAAAAAAGGAAACAGTGGGTTCCACTGAGTAAGAACCCTACAAAATTTCATCAAGAGAATACTTGGGAGTCTTCCTCCTAGCCTTTCCGAGAGAACATGCAGCTTTTCATAAGGAGATAGTGCATGTGGGAAACAGAATCACTCGGGCTTTTTAGGGGTTACTCAACACTGGCTCTAAGCCCATGCTAACCCTTAGGGACCAGAACATCACTGTGGTAAACCAGTCAGATCAACAGCTGTGAAGGCACATGGAGAAAGAAGTGTTTTGGCTTTGCTCCATCTTACAGTGGACCCAGTGACTCCATGGACCCACCCCGGGTTCCTGAACACAGTTAGTCTCCCTAAACTATGGAGTAAGGGTTTACAGCATAAGAAGGGCTAAGTGAGGGGGAGAAAGGGGGGGGGGGCAAGTAAAATGTCCTAGATGTGCTCTTTCCTAACAAAATAATAAATCCAAAGCAACTGTACATCTCTGTGGAAACTGGAGAGGATAATACCAACTCCAAAGACTTAAAAGATGGCAGGATGGGGACTGTCAGAAAGACATGCTGTTTCACTAGCCTACTGCAGCCAGTGCAGAAGACTTGGATCTTGGTGATTGTGGATTATAGTAAACCAAATTAAGTAGTGACTCCAACGGTAGTTGTTCCAGATAAACTCTCTATTGGGACAAATCAACACAATCCCTGGTACCTCATATGCATCCATCAAGCTAAGAAATGCTTTTTTTTTTTTTAACCTATTCCAAAAACATACCACTAGAAGCTGTTCTCATCTTACAGTCCAGAAACACACTTTGTGACTGTCATAGCTCAGGGCTTCGTCAACACTCCAGCTATCTCTCATTATTTAATCCACAGAGACTGTGGGCATCTAGACACCTCACAGGTCCATATATTGTTGGTTCAACCAACAAATCCTGTATCCCCACCCACACTTGGTGCCATCAGCTTTCTACTTTTTGCCAACCTAGCAGGTGGGAAAAGACATTACTACTCTCTTAACTTGCCTGTCTCTGATTACTTAATAATTGCAAATACCTCTTTCTATGCATGTTAAGATTTACTATTCTGCAACCTACTTATGAATAACCTTTGACTATTTTTCTAGAGGTTGCTGCCCTCTCCTGATGTGTAGTTCCTTGTCTGATCTACATATTAATCCCTTATCAATTTTGAGCACTGCAAATACCTTCTCTCATTCTTGTCTTTCACTGAATAAAAAGCTTTGATTTTTATATAATCAAAGTCATTAGTTTTTACTTTTATAAATTGTTGAAGCTTTGGAAGTCCTTCCTTATCTCTTAAAGAAAGAGCTTCTTTCAAGAATTCTTATGTCAATATTTTTTCTTACATTTAGGTCTTTTTAACTTATCCATAATCCATCCTATCTATAGCTAAGGTTTGTTTTTTTCCTCCACGTAGTGAGCCACTCTTCCCAACATGACTCCTTTCTCCAGTGATTTATGATGCCACCCTTAAGTTCCTGAACACATATGGGTAAGTCTCTCCTCTCTTATTTGTTCCGCAAGTCTACTTTTCTGCTCATGTACTTACACTATAGTTTTTATTACTATAGCCTTGAAACAGTATCTTAATTTCTGATAAACCAAGCTCCACCAACACAAATATTTAATACTGCTTTAGCTATTCACAAACTTTATCCCATTTGCCATACGAATTTTAGTTTGTAAGACCAACTGGAATTTTGATGGTAGTTTAATCAAATTTATAGATTAAAATGGAGAAAACTGACACTCATAATAATAAATATATCCCAAGAACATGGAAAGTTTCTCCTTAGATCCTCTTCTATTCTTTATTAAAGTTTTAAAGTTTTCTTCTTAAAATTTTTAAGTATGCTTGTGTTAATCCCTAGAGACTTTACAGTTTTGATGTTCTTATTTTTTACAATATTTACTTTTGATTACCTTTCCTAGTTGGTTATAGCTTATGTAGTAAATGCTACTAATTCTTATAGTTTGATCTTCAATCCAGTAACCATGCGAAACTCTTACTAGTTGTAATAGTTTCTCTGGATTCTAATGGTTCTTCTAGGTAAGTGGCAATATCTGCAAATAATTAGTTCTTACGCTTCCCTTCATATCCTTGTATTTCTTATTTTTTCCCTTTGTAATGTCAGCCAGGACTTTTTTTTACCATGTTAAAAAACAGTGATAGAGGGCATCATTGTTAGTAATCTTAAAATGAATGTATCTAAAATGAATGTATCTAAAATTTCTACATTAAGTATTATTATTTGCTGTAGGTTTTTGGTAATGACCTTAATCAGTTATCTCATATTCCAAACTTGCTAAGAGTTTTTATCATATATCGTTGTTGGATTTTATCAAATATTTTTATGGTATCAAGAGATTCAAGATTTTTCTCCTTGAGTCTCTTAAAGTGATAAATTACATTAATAGTAAACAGATGTTGAATCATATCCACATTCTTAAACTCCACGGATCACAATTTAACACAGACATGAAGGAGGATTTTCATACCTATGCTAATAACTGAAACAGATCTGTAACTTTCTCATACTGTCCTTATCTAGGTTTAAAATCAAGATTTCACTAACACTAACCTTATAAATTGAGCTAGCCATCTTTTTGTTTCCCTATTTCCCAGAACGACTTGTAAAAACAAATTATTATTTAAAATTCAATGCAACTCACCGATCTCGTTACAATTTCTGAAAGGGGAGGTCTTTACCATTTCAGTTTGTTAAATATTAAGCTCAAGTTATCCGTTTCTTCTGATACCAACTTTGTTCGTATTTTTCTAAGAATTTATACTTTTCATCTAGGCTCTCATATTAGCCTATAGTTCATAAAATTTTTTTTCATAAAATCCTTTTTAAAATTCTCATACTTGTAGTTATTTCCCATTTTCCCCTTAATTATATTTGCATCTTTTTTCTTGATCTTATCAGAAGCGTATCTTATTAATCCTCAAAGAACAATCTTTTGGTTCAGCAAATCTGTTGTTCCTAATTTCACTGGTTTCTGCTCTTAACTTGATGGTATTTTCTGAACTCTTCAAATGAACCGTGTAAGCACTAAAACAAGCTTTGGTCAGAATTTAGAAGAGTCAGCCAGCCACTGTGTTCAAAGCCTGGTTTCACTATACAGACTTCAGTACACAAACTATATTATTCTCACATATGCATGATACAAAAAAAAAAAAATTAGACCCGATTACCAATCATACCTACACATGAATATCCTTGAGGAAAGCTTTATATTGAAGGCAAATAAATTAGATTATGTGCTTGTCCCCACCAAAAAAAACAAAAGTGTAAGGCTGTAATTGTATATCTGAACCAAGGCAGATATTTCCTCCGCACAGCTAATTGGACAATTACTGGTACCGCTTGATAAAATTAGTAACTAGAAATGAAATCTCCAGTTGCTTTACCAGATGCTATTCAAAACCTGCAGTTATTAATAGGAGACTAAAATCTGGCTGCCATGGTCACTTTTCACCACTGCCACCACTTCCAAAAAAAAACCCACTCAAAGCAAAAGCATTTATTTTCCCTAGCTATAGAACCATACCTCCTGGTTAGGGGACAAAATTACAAAAGATTTTAGTCTTCAATCTTTCTGCTCGAAACTGAGCATTAAGGCAAGGCAGATCACTAACATAAAGTTCAATATTCAACATAATCTTGGACTTGGACACAGTAAATGGCTTATTATGAATGTAAGCTTTGAAAAGTTATTTTATACGTTATTGGCTTCAAAACGGGACGTCCCTCCCACCGCACTGGTGTTATCCAAGAAACAACTCATACATTTCTCTATCAGAACGCAGAACGTGCACACTTTAGAAGGGAAAGAACGAGGTGCAGATATTGGTCAACTTTCTAATTTCTGAGTTGGTTAACGCAGACAAGGTAAAAGCACAAGAACACAATTGCCAGATTCCAATCTGGTCACCAAAAAAAATAAATAAATAAATAAGACTCTCCCGAACGAAACTCAGACGGCCTTATTTTCTCCTCACGTTTGAGGCCGAAACTTTAAAGGGGGCACGGAGAAGAAAAGAGCTTCTGAACTTGGCGAGACAGCCGGCTGTGATAAAGATCGCATTTGGAAGAGAACTTGGGGCTGGGTGCGCCCCCGGCTGCTCCTCTAGGCCAGGTAACACAAGAAGCCAGGGCCGCTCCGGCGCTGGCCGCAGACACCGAACGAGGGGGGGGTGGGGAGGGAGGCGGGGAGGAGAGGAGAGACCCAGGCCTGAGACAAAGGAAGCGAGGCTGGCCGAGAAGGGTGGATTCGACGTCCGGGTGGGGAGGAGAAAAGCCAAGGCTGCTGGGGAGAGGCTGGACTCACAGAACTTGGAGGTGGAGGTGTTGATGTTGATGGTGGAGCTGGGGGTGGGGGCGGGGGCCGCCTTGGCCACCGCGGCGGCCGTGTCGCAGCTCTTCAACATCATGATCACCCCATTGGCCTCCGGCGGTGGCGGCGGCCCCATCGAGAGCCCCTCCTTAGGGCCTTTCCTGTCCACCGAGGCCGCGGGCACCGCCAGCAGCTGACCCCCCGGCGGCTCTCGCGCAGGGGCTGGAATCGACGAGGGGGGCGGCGGCGGCGGCGGCGGCGGGGGCTGCCGGAAGCCGTCCACCGCGGCCTCCCAGTTGTTGTGGTTCTGGTCGTCCATCATCGCCACGTAGCTGCCCCACTCCTCCTCTTCCATGCTTTCCTCCATCCTGCAGGCCCCCAGCACCCGCCCGCCTCACAGGCACCTGCCGCCCGTCTCAACCCCGGGCCAGGGGGCACCGCAGCCTCCTCGAGTTCACATCGCCGGGGGCCGGCACGGGCGCGGCGGAGAGGGGAGCTGGGCGCCGGGTCTCTCCGTCTCCGCCGGGCCGACTCTTACAGACAGGGCTGACGGCGGTGGGCGCTCCCGGGCTCTAGCCTGGGAGAGGCAGCCGTAAAGCGGCCGCGCCCCTCACGACATTTTACAGCAACTTCCAACAGGCTGTTGGAAAGGGCAGCTGGGGGAGCGGCCAAGAGGGCACGTGGTGCGAGGAATGAGCCAGGAGAAAGCAAAGCAAAAAGGGGCAGGAGCTGTAAGTCACCCCCACGCAAAAGGGCAGAGGTTTGGCCCGCCCCGGCTGGACCCGCACTGAGAGGGGAGGGGCCCCGGGTCGGGTGGAGCAGGCGTCGGTCCCGCCCCCGGGCCGGCCCCACGTGACAAGGGAGTTTGCGCACGCGCGTTCTGTGTCTGGTTACCAGGGCGACCGGAATCTGGCCGGCTGCTGAAGATGCGCACCAAACCCTCTGGCGTTCGCTGCGGCGCAGGGCCCCGTTTGCGTGGTGTTTTTCTTACGCCCGCCGGATTTACTGTGTCTTTGCGCCGCACAGGGTCTCGCCGTCCAGACCTTTGGTCGACACGGAGCTAGGAGGCCACAGGAGGCCTGGGGTCGCGCATTACAAATGGATGGGACTGCCCTGGGTGGCCCTGGATGGGCCTGCTGATGGGCCTCAGCCCACACTAACCGAAACCTTAAAAACCAAGAATAAAAACTGAAACATAGCAAGGTGGCTTTTAAAAAAAAAAAAAAATGCGTTTGAACTACTCATGAATTTTTTTTTTTAAGTTCCTTAACTTCTCCATACACAGAGGCCGGGAATTTTAGATTTTTAAATGCCAAGCTTCACGCCATGTTCCGTAAATCTGACTACAAATTTCGGATTTATGTTTCAGAGTCCAGAGGGGCAAAAAAGAGAGGTTACGTAACTATATTATAATTTCTTTAACTTCTCTGCTTTCTCAAATGACAGCAATAGTATATTATAGGAGAACAAACGTTACCGTTGTGTTTATAGGTCATCCCAGCTACTGGTGTTAACGTTGTCTAGAAAAACCTGTTATTATTTACTCTAGCAGATAATGAATCTTTATTTCCAGAGGTATGTAATTAGTGTGAAGAATCATTTCAGCCGCTGAAAAACCGTTGTCTCGGGTGCACTTCAGTGTCCACATGTATTTGGACTTCTCAGCATGTTTTCCCACTATATTCTGTGCTATACTTAAGGCAACTGTTCACCAGTCACTTAACAATGATTTAATTCTAGACAGTGCTCCCACATATTAATGGCACATACTTTTTGAAGCACTGCATGTTTTTAATTCCCTGAACCTGGAACTATACTAATTCTCCGGCCCTGGGAAATTCTTGGAGTATTTTCTTAAGTGAAAGAGAATTGAGTCAAATGCCAAGGGTGGAAAAAATGTAACCTCAGAATTCCGTGCCAGGCAAAAAAAAGAAGAAGAAGAAGATGGAAAAAGGAAAACAAATTACAATTTTTTACAAACAGCAACTGGTGGTTAACCAACAGACTTTCTGTGTAGGTGGGTTGGTGGGTATGTCTGGAGATAATGCAGTTTCTACATAATAAAATATTCAATACACAAGATACAAATCATAAATGTATTTCTAGTAACATGATCACAAAACATATGAAGCAAAAGTTCATGAAGGTGTAAGAAAGAAATCTACCGTCACAGTAAGTGATTAGCACATCTCTAGTAGATTGCAGTGGGTTGAATAGTAGCCCCCCAAAAGATATATTTGTGTCCTAATCAGTGGAATCTGTGAATCTTTATTTTAGAAACAGGGTCTTTGCAGATAAAATTAAAGTTCTTGAGATGAGATCTACCTGGATTAGCCTAGTAGGCCATAAAACCAATGACAAGTGTCCTGCTAACAGAAAGGCAGCAGGAGATGTGAGAAGACAAAACAGACACAGGGTAATGTGACCCCAGAAGCAGAGATTGGAGTGATGAAGCTACATTTCCACTCAGATGTCAACAGCCACCTAAATCTGGAGGAGGCAAAACATGGATTCTCCTCTAGAGTTTCCAGAGAATTCCACCCTGCCAGTGCCTTGATTTCAGATTTCTAGCTTACAGAAATGTGAGAGAATACATTTCTGTTCTTTACCACACCATTCGTTGTAATTTGTTATAGCGCCACAGGAAACTAATACATAGATTAAGAGGATAAAAAAATCTTTAGGGAACTAGAAGATCTGAACAACATAATGACCAAGCTTGAGTTAATGTATACAAATAGCACATTACACTTGACAACCATAGAATAAATATACACAAGAACATGTGAAAAGTCGACAAAAAAAGAACATACTAGGTCGTAAAGCAAGTCTCTCTACAATGTCTAAAGATTGGTATCATAGCAACCACATTCTCTGACCAGTATGGAGTTAAATTAGAAATCAATAACCAACAAACAACTAGTAAACCCTCGTATTTCTACTCTTCCAATCAACTCACAGGTCAGGAAAATCATAATGGAAATTGGGAAACATTTAGAACTTAAGGGATTGGTACTATCTTGGCAAAACAGCTTCCATCCTGGCAAGGCCTCACCCCAGAGATTTTTACTCCGCGTACTGGTGAACACTGAACCCTTCACATGTATACTGACAAAATGACCAATATAAGACATTCATTTTAGTTGTAATTAAACGCACCATTAAGGAAAAAGCTAATAATGACAGGGCCAAAACAATCACTAACAGGGTGCAACTTGCCATAAATAAGAAATACCACCTACCAAAAGGAAACCAAATGAGTACATTGATAACTGGTTATTTTTATGGACATTATGAGGCATTATTTCTTACATTACACATGTAAAAATACAACTTTACATATAGTAATATGTAAATTAAGGCAACTTGTAATATGTAAATGTAATTTACATATTAAAATGTACAATGTTTTATAATATAAGATGCTGTAATTAAAGTATATTTTAATAGTTATTAACTTAAAATCTTAGATGATTTGTTGCAGGATATGGAGATAGGCAATAACATTACTAGCGACCCAACATGGACAGTTATAACACATGTTAGTAATTACTGCAAGCTCCCATGGTTGCAAGTATTGATGTATCTGTTTGGCTTTTAGGTTGGTTGGCTGGTTGGTGTCTATTTCCCTCTAGGTTATCGGTTTCATTAAATCAGGATATATATAAAATATATATGTAAGATAGATCTATATAAAGGGACTCCATGGAGGGAAGAAAGCCATTTTCTTTGCTCCTTTTCCTGCTTCTGTTCTTGCTAGGACCTGCACCCCTGCCTTACACATGCCTTAACGTATATTCTTATAAAGGTCAGGAGTTAATGATTTCTTTGGAGTCTTCCAGCACAATACATAACGTCTAAGGAGTGATGGGTCAGGGTCATAAACTTCTCCAAGACCCTTGACTACAAACACCTTAATGCCAAGACCCCTGGCTCCAGGGCATAAATGACTTATGCAGGACACCTGAGCACTCATCCTTGTTCTACCAGTCCCTGGATGCCTAAGAGCACACGTACACCAGACCACCACCTCAATAAAAACTCCAGACCCCTGAGCAAAGACAAGACTCCTGTTCCCTTGATTTTGAGTTTCCTGGACATTCTGTATTCTCTCTGTGTCTTCAATAAACTCTGCTCTTACTTCCTCTTGGCTTGTATTTGATTGTCCTGTGCAAAACCAGGGACCCTCTTGGCTGGTCATGTGGGACCTGCTCTGGCTCCTCAGACCTGGCCAGTCTGCATCATAAGTTTGTATACAGAAAGAGAAGACTGATTCAAAATACTAATAGCAGTTATCTAGGATAATGGGTTTATGGGCGGATTAAATCTTTGTATCTTTCAATATTTTCTATGTTCTTTACAATGAGTGTGTATTACTTTTATAATGAGAAAAAAATTCTAAAACTTTAAAAAGTAGACAGAGGCACCTGGGTTGGGCAGCTCAGGTCATGACCCAGGCTGGCATCATGCTCCCTATCAAGCTCCCTGCTCAGCGCAGAGCCTGCTTCTCCCTCTGCCCCTGCTTGCGGAGGCACGAGCATCCGCTCCCCTCTCACCTTTTCTCCCTCTCAAATAAATTCCTTTAAAAATTAAATAAGTAAATAAACACAACATTAAAAAATATAAATTGGGATTCTGGGCATTAAAATGTTCCTTTTGATTCCCAGAAACACAAATCTCAAGTAAAAACTGCATAAAAATCAAGGCTCTTCATTGACACCAGACTGACAAGCAGGGTAAAGGTAAGGTGTGGTTCAGCCAGGGCTCCAGTTCTGTTCTCTGCATTGGTCTTTGTCCTGATCTCCTCCTTCATAAGTTTGATCCTCAAGCTGTTGGTAAAATGGCTGTCACAGCTCTGGGCCTCTTATAATGGATAAGATATCAAGAAGAGGGCCCACTTGGTCAGTTGAGCGACTGGCTCTTGATCTCTTGATTTTGGCTCAGGTCCTGATCTCAGGGTGATGAGATGAAGCTCTACATCCAACTCATGGAGCCTGCTTGAGTCTCTCTTTCCCTCTGTCCCTCCCCCTGCTCACAATGTCTAGCTCTCGCTCTCCAAATAAGTAAATAAGATCTTTAAAAAAAAGAAGAAGAAGGCCCATAACTTCTGGTAGCTATTATGAGACAGCAAGTTCTTTCCCAGAAGCCCTCAAGAAATTTCCTCTCTGTCTCATTGGTTCCTTCCACAACCGATTCCGATAACATTTTAGATATATTCCAGAGCCATTTACTGGGAAAGGTATGGATTTATTTCTGGAAAATAAGCCCACCCCGGAAGCCCAGAGTGCGATCAGCTTCTCCTTAAGTACCCTGGCTGAGAAGTGAAGAATGGATATAAGAAAAAAAACTGGGGTCAAGTGGAGAGGTTTAAATAGATGCGAGTTATGTAACAGTGCCCATCACAGGCCCAGGAACCTAATCTCCTGGAGCCTGCCCACTAAAAAGCCTCATCCCAGCCTCTCCACTCTGTCCCCTTCATTAGCACCTCCCTAATTAACATATTTATGCAAAACTGCATATACACTGATTAGATAAATATATGACTAACTGTCTAAAATAGTTAAAACTTGGAGGGGGTGAGGGAGCTAGGCTTTGTCACTAAGAATTTCTCTTTGGGGACACCTGGGTGGCTCACCTGGGTTAAAGCCTCTGCCTTCAGCTCAGGTCATGATCTCAGGGTCCTGGAATCAAGCCCCGCATTGGGCTCTTTGCTCAGCAGGGAGCCTGCTTCCCTGGACCCCCTCCCCCCCCCCCCGGCCACCTCTCTCCCTATTTGTGATCTCTGTCTGTCAAATAAATAAATAAAATCTTTTAAAAAAAAAAAAAAAGACTTAAAAATGTTAAAAAAAAAAAAAAGAATTTCTCTTTGTTTGGCTTTAAATACCGTCATGTCACTTTTCCCATGGAATAGTTCATTGTGATTGTACAATACTTTTGAATAAATACGTGCATGGCTAGCTGAACTCTACCTGAAGTCTTATTCATATCAACAGTTCTTTTTTTTTTTTTTTTTTTTTTTTTTTGGTCAACTCTTAAAACGTGATCTGTACGGTGAGATACATTTTCCCTAAGAGAAAGTGAAAATGATTATTGCCATTTTTACATCTTATCTACTCTACCCCCCTAATTCTTGCATTGTTAGTAAAGGATGACATTGCTCAGAGGTGAGCAAAAAAGAGGAAAGAAGACAAGAAAAAATGATGTGAAAAAATCCATAGGCCATACATGCCTCTTCTCAGTTGTTAAGCAAGAACTGAACCAAAGATGTGGTAGACAACATACAGCACATAAATGATTTGTTTTAATTGTTTTACTTTAAATTTACTATTAAGTTCACGAAGCCATTAGCACAGAAAACTTAAAAACATGACTTTGCTAGAGATAAACTATATTAGGTTCAGGAAGAATGCTTTTTATAATCCCTAGAAGATTATAATAGACTAATACAGCATTCGACAAAGAAATGACTTGTGATGCATAACGCCACTGGAAGTCTAAAGGCCAAGCTATTGGAATGATCTTGACTGAAAGGCAAGAGGATTAGAGACATAGAAATAACTCAAGCCATAACAGTTGCACACTGAGATTCCTGCTTACAGTGAAGATGTCTAGCCACTCGGGGGAGTGTTCTCTATTCGGTACTTCTTTCCACATTGGATTTTGTTCCTTCCTTTTACATCTTAGCATCTGAATCTTAAATTCCACTCCAGCAGGGAAACAGATAATGATGCAGATGCTCTCTATAAACATGGTGAATTTAGAAGCTGAAGAAAATGACTTTAGGCTGAAGGAGGCCATCAAGTAAAAGCTGTTTCTATCCACACCTTGTTGCAGGCCTATCCCTTCCACTCAGTCATTCACAAATCTTTCTGTGCCGGGCACGTGCTGGGGCTAGAAGAGTAAACAGGCAAAAAGAGTTTCTGCCTCCCGAGAAGTTTCTTTTCCACTGAGGTGTCAAGTATTAAACAACCACATGAGCCAAAGTATGACAAAGCATCATGAAGGAAACTACTAGATGCTATGAGAAGGTGTTACAGAAAATTATTTTATTTTGTATGATCAAGGAGAATTTTCCTGAAAAAGCATATTTCTGCTAAGATGAAAGGAGGGTAGAAGTTCGTCATTCAGCAATTTGGGGAGAAAACATTCCAGGCAGGAAAATCAACAAGGGAAAAGGCATTTGCCATCATCTAGGAACCTAAAGAAAGTAATGAGACTCAGTTGGAGTGAGGGAGAGGGAAGGGGATGTGGCATATAGAGGGAAGGTAAAAGGAAGAGAGACCGATTATACAAGTCTTTGTACGTCCTTTTGAGGATTTGGTGTTTCTTTCTTTTTTTTTTTTTTTAAGATTTTATTTATTTGACAGAGATCACAAGTAGGCAGAGAGGCAGGCAGAGAGAGTGAGAGAGAGAGACATGGAAGCAGGCTCCCTGCTGAGCAGAAAGCCCGATTAGGGGCTCCACCCCAGGACCCTGGGATCATGACCTGAGCCAAAGGCAGAGGCTTTAACCCACTGAGCCACCCAGGTGCTCCAGGATTTGGTGTTTCTGCTTGAATGGAAAAGGGGTAAGGACGCGCTGTGATGTGCTTTAGGTTTTATAAGGGTGTCCAACTGCCCTGGGGGAATGGCCTCATAGGAAGGGAAAGAGTAGACAGAGAGACCAAGTAGAGAGTTATGCAAATACTTAAGCCAAGTCACAATGCTGGCTTGAACTAGGGAGATGTCAGTGGGCATGGAAAGAGATGGTGGACTGCAGATTGATTCTGGAGTTTGGCCAGACAGGATTGCTTGCATTAAATACTGAAGATCTGAAGGGTAACACAGCCACTGTGATAGAGACCTGCATAGATGGTCAGGCTCATCCACAGCTGGGATTTTATCCAATGCATGCAATGGAAGGAGAGTTGGGTGAGTGATAGCAATGATGAATCGGTCCGGGACTTCAAGCTGGACGAGAAAATAAAGACCAGATGGGGCAGATGGCTAGAGAGAAAATAAACTTGTTTTTGGATAAGAAGTCTCCATGAGGTCAAAGAGCTACTACAAGGATGTCTGTCCTTAATTAAGAAACCAGAGGATAAGTCATAACCAAAAGGTAGACTGTTTGAATTAACAATTTGGTATGGCTTCTCTACACCCCACGTCCCCAAAACAAGTGACCATTCCTGGATACCTGAAGGCTTTTGAGTGGTGCCCACCACCTACATACAAAATAGCGATCTATCAGAATGCGGGGAGGACCTGAGCAACAGAGGCACTTAACTGAAAGAGAAGACAAATTAATTAACTTCTGAAATCCTTTCCACTTGGCATTAATGCAACGGATTCTTGCATAACAAAGTAACATTTCCCAGTTGTGCCAACTGTCCATTTTCATGTTCTAATTCACGGTCTTAGAGTCACTCGCTGTGTTAAAGCAATTTGGTTTAATTTAAACAAGATAGATGAGATGCACTTGAAAAGTTAAATGAAACAACAGAAAATCCTCAGATGTGAGTGAAGTATAGTCTTCAGTACAAAATGTATTCGTAGAAAGTGTATTTGCACTACCCACAGCTACCTGTTACAAAGTGTTGCCTACAAAAGAAACCAGAATTAAGTTTGTATATTTCACTTTTTAAAGCATTAATTTTTTTACTCTTTAAAGGAAACAAAAAAAGTTTGCATGATTATGAAGGAAAGTCATACAAAATTTCCCCAAATTTCTATAGAGACTATTTTGGACAGTTACAGCTCAAAATGTAACCTAGAGAAAATTTTTAACAAATTAAAAACATGGTGCTACTGTCAGCATTGGAGAATTCAAAAGGAAAATACTTTAAAATACTGTATGGACCTGGATATTTCTTTCAAGTGACAATGAAATTCATGATATTGGTGATTACCAATTTATATAATGAGATTTAAAATATCTATCTTCTATGACACCAATTGATCATATGCAGCTCAACCCCATCAAAATGTCATATATTAAACTCGTGATATAACATGATCCTATGAAAGTGATAATAAACTCATGGTTCCCTTCCAATCCAAGCATTGCTTCAAGAATTTAATGGACAATTCCAGCTTCTTCAACCTCAGCCAAACATAGTTTCTCCACTTTGAAATCAATGAAAAACACCCTAAGAATCACAGGGTCCCCAGAACGTTTTCTAATTAGTCATTACTCTCAATAGAACACAAATTATGTGAAAGCCTTGATTGTAACAACATAATTAGTAATTTACTTAAATGAAGCCAAGAAAATTAACTTTTATGGAATAAATATAATTTATGAATTATGTATGACCTCATTTTATCACTTACCCAAATAACAAGCTCCTGGAAAGAGTGCCCAGACATATACAAAAGCAGCTTAATTCCATCATCTTAGATGTTTTACCATAATATTACATGTACCTTTTCTTGTATCAAGGAGAGGAAATAGGGTATGTGTTAACAGTTGGTCAACTGCATGTATAACATTTAAATATCGGGACATACAGAGGAGCTTCCATTTGTACTCCTGCTGCAATATTAGAATCGGGCCTGGCTGGGGGAGTGGGGGGGCGGGTCCTGTAAGAGCTCAGAAGACTAGAAGGGCCACCCACATGCATGTTGAAGTTTCCCTCATGGGAACGATGGCAGGAGTCTCAGTGGAGCTTACAAGGGGGAGCCAACAGCACTGTCCCATCGGAGAACTACGGGGTACGAGAAACATGTGTTTCCTTGAGAGGTTGCAGAGAAGCTGTGCTCAGAGAACAGTGACGATGGGTTCAAGCAGAGACTTGGAGGGAAAACTTGAAGAAAAAAAAACATCAGAAAACGTGCTGATCCTGCAGCAGTGAAAGGGGTTGTGAAGGAGGAGTGGGGTGACAGGAGAGGAGGTTACAGGAAACTTTCGAGATGAAAATGCAAAAGTTTATTAAAAGTCACTGTTGGCGCGTTGAGTGATGAAATCGCTTGGAAAGACCCAGTGTGCATCTAATCCCAGGGGAGCCTTAGGGGAAGGGAACGCCTGGGCCCAAGGCAGTTCAGCGGTGGCCTGGGAGTGAGCCCCTTCCCATGGGTGGAATTCAGGACTGGACCTCCGCCATCAGCCAGCACTGGCAGGTGCCGTGGGCATGTCTGTGGTTGGCAGCAAGGAGCACAAAACACCCGATTCTTCATGGCCAGGCAGTCTCGGCAATTCTCACTGGCATTCCAGGTGATCATGGAGCCAGCAGCCCCAGGAGATCAGCCGAGAGCAGAAGCCAGCCCCTTTTAGAGGCCACGCCAATTATCTGGTAGGAGTTAGTATCTATCTTGTCATATTCAAGAAGGGGCAGATATAAATGGGTCTCAACTTCACTTTTTTCACATACATTATGTACCCCAAATTGTCTTTTAGATGTGAAACCCAAACATTTCCAGCTCTGGCACAGACCTGCCAGCCAGCAGGTGGGTTTGGGCAGTTCCGTTTTGTTATCTGGTCAACAGTTTATGGTCATGAAAATTGCATGGTTTTGCCTTATTATTTGGTAAAAATGGGAAAATGGAAAACCAGATGAACTGATACCAACGATTTTTAGAAAGCTGTGAAGTTCACCCCCTGTAGTCACAGATGGAGACCATCAGGAGTGCTGCAGAGCCTTGAACCCCTGTTGGCCAAACACTCGATTTCAGCCAGTTACTCCAGTGTTTCATTGCAAAATGAAAGAACAAAACACCATCAAGGACTGTCGAAAAGGACACTTAGGACCGAGGATTTTATATTTTTAGCTTTCTGAGAATGGAACCACCTTTTACAACTATGGGGATCATCCATTGTTCAACTTGGATGCATTCGGATGCACCAATATTTTGAGGAACATGATCTTTTAAAAAAAAAAAATAGAGGTTGTCAGGGCAGTCATCAGAGAGTCAAAATGGAAACCTCTCTCCTGGAGCACTTAGTCTGCAAGGTGACAGTTGAAGCATCATTCCAAGACTTGGCAGGAGAGAACGGGAAAGCCATTGAGCTGTTTGTAGAATTTTAAGGCAGGGAAAACAATGACGAGTTATTGTGCACCTACTATGTACCAGTCCCGTACCAGGGCTCTTTCCAGCCAGCTTGGGCTGCCTTTTCTCTGTGCCCAGAACAACCCTTAACACCCATGCTAAAAAGGATTATGGAGGTCATGAAAGCAGAGCATTCGCCAGCTCTTCCACACGGCCCAGAACACCATGAATAATAATAATAGTAACATTAAGGCTATCAAGAGGAGTGGTAAAAATAGCAAGTACTTACTGCCTATTAGCGATGTGCTAGACTCTGCACAAAGGCATTTTCTATGGATTATCTTATTTAATCCTCGTAAGAACGCTATAGAGTTTTTACAGATGAGGAAGCTGAGGCTAAGAGAGTTTAAGAAAACTCCCAAGGTCAGGGGTGAGACGATCTAGAATGTGAGCACAAGGAGTTTGACCCCAGGAACTATGTACATGTCCCCCCTACTCCATTGTCCACAAGTGGGCCATGCAGCAGCAGGAAGTGGGATCCTCCGGTGACCCACCAGCAAAAGGACGGTCTCTTCTGGAGGCAGCCTGGGATGGCAGAACAGTAGAGTCTGGGTCAGATTATCCCTCCGAGGACTGCTGGGAGCATTACCTGAGGTGCTGAGGGTCGAACCCGTTCTCTGAGAGCCTCTTTATAAGGCCGTGCTCCCCATATTCCCCAGAGACAACTGGCGTGGCTTGGCCACAGCTGTGTGCACTTCTCTCTCATCTTCTAGTCAGCCTGCATCATCTAAAATGTCCTCTCTTTTTCATCCTTGTTCTTGCTTAACCATACCCTAGACTGCCAACACCACCCATAAACAATGCCAAAGCTTAGCCCTCAGAAACAGACAGCAGATATGTGACGGAGAGTCAAGAACCTGAGCTGAGTTCAGCCAGGTCTGCCCAGGGTATGGCCACACAGGCTTCTGGTGTGGACCTCTGGTAGCCCAGCCAACAGCCACTCCCTGTCCCCACAACCTCTACTAATTTGCTGGGAGGCATCAGGCCACCCTGGGCTCCCGGAGAGCCTCTACACCCAAGCCAGTCAGGGTGACTCCTCAGGAACAGTGGCCAACTTAGGGATGGACCCATATCGCAGTCCTGGCCAAGGAGCCATGAGAAGGCTGCTGGAGGCTCAAGGGATGCAAGGAAGGAACGTCCCCTTCTGGGAGCAGGGGAAAGCTTGGGGCTGAAGCAACCATCATCACATAGCCTCTTAGGACAAGCCTGAGAACAGAAGCCAGCATGATGACGCTGGTTGAGCAGGGAGATGAAATGAGCCCGAGTCCCCAAGGATGTTTTGAAAGCTCATTAACCCACCCTGGACCTGTGTACCTCCCTATGTCTTACCACGTGAAACTGTAAGTCCCGTCGAGGTCTGAGCTCTTCCAGTTGGACCCTTACTTACAGGCAGCTGAAAGTACCCTCATACAACAGCCCAGTAGCATCTGGTGGCCCTTGCCACAATGGGTAGGTACCAGATACCAAATCTGCACCACACTGGGAGTGTCCTGGGAAACTTAGTCCGGCTAATACCATCCCAGACCTGTAGGCGAAATTCGAGTCAGTGGGAAGTTGTTCAGTGAACTTTCCGGGAGGCCAGGAAAAGTGTCAACGCACTTTACAATCAAACCTAATTGAAAACAACAGCTCTTTAATCTAAATTTACAACATAATCAGCCTTCTGGTTACCTAATTATAATTAAATTAGATTGGCAGTGTATTTCATATATGCTAATTAAAAGCACCAAAAGAAAAAGCTGCATTTGGAAACTGCAGTATCTGCTCACTCCCTATGAGAGCCAAGGGTGACAGCGAGCTTCCTGGGCTATAATTTGGAGACCTGGGTCTAGTCCTGCCTCTGCTCTCACTGGTGGCTGTGTGACTCTAGGCAAGCCACTTAGCCCCTCTGAGCCTTACGGGTCCAACACAAGATGTCATCATGGATTTGTTCTGCCTGTTTTTGATCATCAAATAACTAAAATCATATACAAGGTACTTTGCTTGGTGTCTCATAAGATGCCTACTACGATTTTTATGTGTTTCATTGCCAAAGAAATGACAAACCCAAACTAGCCAATATTGTGACTGTTCAAGCATTAAACAACCCTTGGGGCCCTGAGATTGCACAGGCAGGAAGTTGGCTTGGGCAACCGCCCACCGCAAAGTCAGGCAAACCCTCCAACATGCACTTTAGATGTGGCCCGGGAGATAATGATCAAGGCAAAATCTGCCAGTGCGGGCCGTAAAGAACAATGGACCGGGAGCTCCTCCCAGAAATTAGAACAAAGTCTCATCAGGGAAATTCTCCACCCATGGTCCCACCCGCCTGGTGCCTGCCCAGCCCAGCTCACACGTGCCCGCAGGGGCCAGTCGCTGCTCTGTCTGCCAGGCTTCCCCTTTCTGAATGTAAGTTTGTATTGTAGTCCTGCTGTGTCTGCTACACCTCTGTGTGTTGGCTGTGAAGGTGGGAGATTCAGCTAACTTGTCCTTCTGGTTTATATGACACCAAAGCAAGCGAAGCCACATCTAAACTCAAGAGAGGACTGGCTACCCTTAGCTTTAAGCTAGATAGGGTGACCTCGGAGGTTTTTGAATTATCCCCCTTCGGGAGGTGATGTGTTCTGGGGGAGAGATGAAGAAAGATGCACACAGATGCTTAGCTGGTCACCAAGGGCACCTGACACCCTTCAGGAGTGTGGAGCTGTCCCTGGGATGACATTTCCCAGCCCCTTTGCATTTGCTTTATGGAAGTGAAATTAACTTAAAATTGACGTATTGAGAGGTACCATTCAGCAGCACTCCACACACTCGCAAGTGTTATGCAGTCACCTCCTACATCAAGTTCCAAAACATTTCATCATCCCAAAAGAAAACGCCATGCCCATTAAGCAATTGCTCCCCATTCTTCCCTCCCCTCAACCTCTTGAAACCACCAATTAGCTTTCTGTCTCTATAGATTTATCTACTCTGGATATTTCTTATTAAGAAAAGGAATCATTTGTTCAGCATGGGATCTTTCGTGTTTGGCTTCTGGCACCTAACGTCACTTTTCTGGGTTCACCCATGTTGTAGCACTTACCAATATTTCAGTCTTTTTTGTGACTGAATAATATTCTGTTGTATGGATCTCCATACAGTTTGCAGATCCCTTCATCTCTTGATGGACCTGTGGGCTGTTTCCACCTTTGGGTTATCGTGAACAGTGTTGCTGTGAGCTCTCATGTACAAGCACCTGTTTAAACATCTGTTTTCAAGTCTTTGGGGTCCATACCTAGGAGTGGAATTGCTAGGTCATTTGGTAATCCTGTGTTTGACCTTTCAAGGAACTGTCAGACTGTTTTCCACAGCATCAGCCCCCTTGCACTTTGGTGAGATGGTGTGACCCATGACTCAGTATCCCCGATGGCGAGTGGAAGGGATCATCGTCACATCTGGGAAGAGGTGCTTCCCCCAGGCTCAGCACAGTCCCGGCTGAGCACAGAAGGGAGGGAGGAGCCACAACATGGAGGGAGCTGGGTCCTTGGATGAGGGAACACGCCTGACCAGGAACATGCACACACCATGGTGTAAACAAAGCAATAAACTTCTAGGGTGTTAAGCCACTAAGGTTTTGGGGTGTATCTGTCACAGCAGCTGGCATTATCTTCAATGCATGGCTCAAAGTCCATCTTTTAATTCCCAGCTTCCTAGTAGAGGTCTCCCTGAATGATCCCACCCCCAGACATGACCCAGACCAGACACCAGATTTGTCATTTCTATGCTAGACAAGGATATGTTGCTTGCAGGGATCAGAAACCACTTGAACTAGCAGAAGCATTTATCATGAGCCTACTGGGCTCTCATGGACTTTGGAGACAAAGTATATCCAAGCATCACGCAAACAATCAGAGACTCAGCAAGGGAGGAGAGCAGAGGGACACAGGTTCCTGAGTGCCCGTCACAAAGACTCAGGGAGACCACTTTTTCTATTTCAGTTGTGCACTGAGTTACTGCTATTCTTAGATATGTTGAACGTGACACTGCTAGTTGTACAGTGTTTGGTCCACTCCTATCTGTCACTTGGAATTCCTGCCTTGGGTGGCTCATTCCTGTTTTAGTGAGTGTTTATCTCATCTCTGCAGGGAGAAGGTACAGCCCCAGTTTCATGCTGGGGTCAGAAGCTAGCACCCCCACATGCCACCTTGTGATCTCAAGCAAGTGACAACATTAATGAGCTTTGGTTTCCCCATCTATAAAATGGGTAGAAGAATAGTACCTACTTCAGTGTTATTGCAAACATGATAGATAGATAGATACATGGATAGATAGATACAGATAGAGATATACATAGATATAAAAGATAATGTTAGCAAAGTACTTGGCAAGGCACTCCTGATACACAGCGAGAGCTCAATTCCAGCTCCTGCCTGAACCCAGCAGGTGCATGGTGAGCAGCAAATGTGATCACTGAGTCCATCTGGTCCTCAGATCAGACCTTCAAATGATCAGAATCATATCAGGAGCTTTCAGGTAGGTTCTGGCCCATCTCTGACTCAACCAGATGAAAATCCCAGGGTTGGGCTTGGGAATCTGAGATTCTAATAATCACCAGCTTTGACGCCCTCCCTCGAGGATACCCCACCAGGCTGGCGAGGCCTCTTCCAGTAGGAAATAGGGACAAAACTCTGATCTCAGTCCCCAACGGTCGCGGAGTTCCTCCCGTGCTCATTCAAGCCCTTGCTCAATTTCCCCTCCTCAGAGACGCAGCTACCTACCTCCATGTCCTCCCAAAGTCCTCCGTAGCCCATTTCACGGCCCACCCCAGGAGCATGGGTTTCTCTTCCATCCTCTGGCTTCCGCACCCCCTGGCGAGTGCAGGGACCGATGCATCTGGCAGGGACTAGCACATAGTAAATACATGGGTAAGTACCTAAGTCAAATAAAACAATGAGGCAGCCTCTGCTGTGACGCCTTCCCCGTCCCTTAACAAGATCTCGGGCATGTATCAGAACTCTCAGATCCCTTTCCTCATTAAAACAGCCCAGTCTGGTTAAGAATGCTATTTTCTTGTCTGATTCCAAGGTCACCCCTGCCCCATCAAAACTGGGCTTGGAGTCTGGGGACCAGAGTGAGGACAGGCAGGCTATTTTCTCCTCCTCCCCACACCTATTAGTGAAGGAGAACTTGGTGTGCCTTTGAGAAAACCCTTTCCTTCTCCAGCTTGTCTGGGATTGGGTGGTGGGACTTGGCAATTCAGGGAAGAGGACGGAGGTCTCCTGCTGAGCTGGCACATCGCAGTCTTCTCTGGGTCAGGAGGTGCGGGTGCCTGGCTAATCCTTACTGGGGGGAGCCTGTAGATGCTAGTGCCTGCGGGGGTAGGCTTGAGTTCTCCTGGATCCAAGAGGTCTCCTGCTTGCCAGTTCTCTGAGTGAGGGATCTGGTTTCACTCCATCGCACACCTAAGCTGCCCCTTTTGGCATTTATACCCACAGTCACTTATTGGTGGGGTCCTTTGGCCCCAGGGTAGCCACCTCCCACCATGTCCCACGGACTCCTGAGAAACTCACACACGTAGGTGTTCAGAGAACACACTGGTAGACAGGTGCCTGCCCTTACCCTGCCACCTCTCTCCAGCCCCTTCCCCCTTGCTCAGTGAGGCTCATCTGGAGATCAGCATGTCCAGGGCCTGAGCACTATCTGATCAGGACGGAGTGCCAGGCTCCCCCTCCTTCGGGCACCCTCGTCCCTACAAGGGGTTCTTTTGAAACCTTTCCCCTTCACTGGGCTCCATAGCACAATGAGGGGATCAACACAGTGGAGCAGCCCCTCCCTCCCTCGCTCCCCCACCGATGCACACATACTGTGGGGGGGGGAAGTTGTCCCTCACAGACCTTCCTCACTCAGCCCCATACAGATTGACTCCCTGTCCTCATCAGTCTTGGGCCCAGAGCCATAGAGCAAGTCCTACTTTATAGCCTGTCCAACAACAGAGGCTTCTTGATCTTATCAAAGCTTCCAGTCTTGGAGGCTCTGCCAAATGCAATGAGCCCATGGGCCTTGTGAAAGCCAAACTCCTCGAACAGCAGTAGAAATAAAATTCTCCATTGGCCAAGGAATATAAAGTAAATTGTTGCACATGACCTCCAGGAAGTGGCCCTTAATGAAAAGGGCAGGATCTTCCCTTTCTCCTGATAGCTAGAAGGTGGACATGATGGCCGGAGCTGCAACAGCTATCTTGGGCTATAAAGGCGCCAGAACAACAGAGTAGAAAGGTGGGTTCCTGACAATCATAGAACAGCCTTTCCAACTCTGGGCTACTTGCCTATGGTTCATTTCCATGAAAGAGAAACATACTTTATTTGTTCAAACTTTTCTTTCTTTTTTTTTAAGATTTTATTCATTTATTTGACAGAGATCACAAGTAGGCAGAAAGGCAGGCAGAGAGAGAGGAGGAAGCAGGCTCCCCACTGAGCAGAGAGCTCCATGCGGGGCTTGATTCCAGGACCCTGAGATCATGACCTGAGCCAAAGGCAGAGGCTTAACCCACTGAGCTACCCAGGCACCCCTTGTTCAAACTTTTCAAACTTTCTGCTCCTCACAGCCAAACCTCATGCTGATAGTCTGGCTCTAAGTTTGGGGCCTGCTCCTTCTTGAAAAAAATTATTTGAGATAATTAGGATCGAAAGATAAGTGGAAAGGAAATGAATTTTGCATTATGATTCAATATTATTCAAATGTGTTTGGGCACGAAATTCTCTCTCCTACCAGAGGTGGTACCGATCTCACGTTTTAGAGAAAGCTCCCAGACTTCAGTCATGCAAACCCAGCTTAGAATTTGGTTTCTACCATTCGCTATTGTGTAATCTTAAGCAAGTTACCCAACATTTCTGAACTTTAGTTTTCTGTTTTATTAAATAAGAATAAGGTCTGTCTTGAAGAGTCCGCCTAACACATTTTTACTGTGCATCTGCTACCTACGTGACATTATGCTCGGATGCCATGGAGAAGAAGACAAGGTCTCCACCTTCTTGGAGCTGCATATCCCATGAGGAAGAGCGGATGCAAAAAGCAAATGAATAAGCAAACAAAATAATCATAGTGAACAGTTCACGATGATGGAGAGTAACAGCGTGCAGGGGCACAGGGAACTGGGAAATCATCCCCTGCAAGGACTAAGGGAACAATGTCATGTGAAAGCTCCAAGCACGCTTCCCAGTTCCTATTACAGCCCCTGCCCGGAAGCTGCCAGACCGATTCCCTTCGGAGAGCGATCTGCCGTGCACAAAGCCCAAGTGCCTCCATCACCCCAGGCAGCTCGTGCACAGCCCCAACCAAGGTAACTCAATCTGTGCTTTTTTTGCCCATCTGAGGATGGATAGCAGGACAGACAGACAGAAGGCCTCATACAGACTGCCAGTAGGGAAAACTATTGGCTGCAGACCCTGCCCAGCAGACACCTTCCACCGAGCTGGCTTGGTCTCTCTGCATAATGGGCACCACCTGGGTCCCAGGGAAGGCAGTTGGCATCAATTAGTTTTCAGTGAGCCCAACCACAGGGGCGCTCTGGCTCTCCTCCCAGGTAGTGGCACTGGGAGCTCCCAGCTCCTGGGCTGCATGTCATTTACTCCTAACAACCTCCGTCGGTGACCTCTTCTCAATCAGGCAGGTCTCACCAGGGCCACAGCTGCACCAGCATGAGACGGGGTGCTCGGAGCTAAGTGCTCAGACCCTACCCGGCACCATATGCCTGCAGCAGCCAGATGTGTGTCCTGAATACAACACGAGTAACAGAAGGACTCTGAAACTGCCATTCCTGGCTTTCGTCAGAATTCTCCCGGCAGAGGACGGGCAGCTTAGAACATGTGGTGTCATGCAGGTGCGAAAGCAGACATACCGGAGAGAGCACGTCCCAGTTTGGCTGCTCCCAACGGTCTGGTCGTAGGCAAGTTACTTAACCTCCCTAAGCCTTAGCTGCCCCATCTTAAAATGGGCATTGTGATCATAGTACCCACTGCATATTTGGGGTGAAGGATTAAGTAAAATAATCCATGTAAGCATATTTTTTTAAATATTCTTTTTTTTTAAAGATTTTATTTATTTCACAGAGAGAGAGAGAGAGAGAGATCACAAGTAGGCAGAGAGGGGGGAGGGGAAGCAGACTCCCCACTCAGCAGAGAGCCTGATGCAGGGCTCAATTCCAGGACCCTGAGATCATGACCTGAGCTGAAGGCAGAGGCTTAACCCCCTGAGCCATCCAGGCACCCCAATCCATGTAAGCATATTAAGGAAATGCTTGGTGGGTGTTTGCTATGATCCATCTTCCCTTGACAACTGTGTCTGAGTGTGTAGTATGTGCAAAGACCTTTGGAAATCATCTCATCTGGTTACCATCCACATTTTGGACTGCAACTCTTCTAAACTGGGTTAAAGACCCTATACTCTACCTACCCCGAGGGTCACTTAGAACAAACCACTAGAACAAACCACTCCAAAAGTTCGTGAGCTCCCATGACCAATCTCCTTACTTTCCCATGACTCCGCAGGTTATCTGAGCAGTTCTTGTGTTCAGGGCCGGCTGGTCAGAGCTGGGTAGGCCAGGGTGGCCCCAGGGACAGGCCCCACCCTCCTCGGCTGCTCTCCTCATGGTCTCTCAGCCTTCTGAGATGTAGTAGACTTGTTCACTAGGTGCCCGAAGGCCTCACAGTAAGAGGGGAAGCAAGCTCCAACTCATAAGCACTTTCCAAGCCTCTGCCTATGACACAGCACCTATCGCCGTATTGGCCAACGCAAGCCACAAGGCCAAGGCGAACGTGGGCGGGGCTCACGCACAGGGAATGAACAAAGGAAGCAAGAATGGGAGCCATCACTGCCGCCGAAACCTCTCTGAGCCATTCCCACTTTTCAGAGGAAAAGGAATTTGGTAAGAATTAGAAAAAGAATATATGGGAACCACACAGTGGGCACTTCAGTAGCCCCCGGATGTTTTTGATAACACATCCCTGGATTAGTCAGCTCAGGCTGCCATAAGAATACCAGACTGGGGGTTTCACACAACAGCAATTGCTCTCTCCTGGGTCTAGAGGCCGGAGGTGTGAGAGGAGGGTGCCAAGCTGATCAGGTTCCGGTGAGAGCACTCTTCCTGGCTTAGAGACGGTTGCCTTCTCAATGTGCGCCTACAAGAGATCCATCTCTCTCTCTCTCTCCTAGAAGGCCACCCATTCTATTAGATTAGGACCCCATGCTCATGACCTCATTTAACCTTAAGTTCCTTTTTAAAGGTCTTATCTCCAAATATAGTCACATTAGGGGTTAGGGCTTCAATGGATAAAGACTGGGAAATGGGAAAGGATCATTGCTTTCTTATTTTTTTTTTTTAACCTCAATTTCTACCATTTTTCCTGCAGCCCAGTGGATTGTGTTGAGCTCCCCTATTTGGAGATGACTGATTTGCTCTGTCAAAAACAAACATAAGGAGAATCTCACATTTATATGGATTCCCCATATTCACAGAATTAAACTTGATTTTAAAATGTGAGGGGCGCCTGGGTGGCTCAGTCCCGTTGTGCGTCCGACTGTTGGTTTTGGCTCAGATCATGATCTGAGGGTCGTGAGATCGAGCCCCTGTCGGGAGTCTGCTTGGGATTCTCTCTCTCCATCTGCCTCTCGCCCCGATTTCTCTAAAATAAATAAATAAAGGGGCGCCTGGGTGGCTCAGTGGTTTAAACCAATGCCTTCAGCTCAGGTCATGATCTTAGGGTCCTGGGATCGAGCCCCACATCAGGCTTTCCGCTCAGCAGGGAGCCTGCTTCCTCCTCTCTCTCTGCCTGCCTCTCTGCCTACTTGTGATCTCTCTATGTCAAACAAATAAATAAATAAAAATATTTAAATAAATAAATAAATAAATCTTTAAAAAGATACATGTGAGATTTTTCACATCATATTCAAATTTAAAACAATGCCTTATACCCAGTGTTTTTATTATTTTTTAAAGACTTTATTTATTTGAGAGAGAGAGAGAGAGCATGAGAGGGGGGAGGGTCAGAGGGAGAGCAGGGACTCACCGAGCAGGGAGCCCGATGCAGGACTTGATCCTGGGACTCCAAGATCACGACCTGAGCTGCAGGCAGTCACTTAACCAGCTGAGCCACCCAAGAGCCCACCTTGTACCTAATGTTTTTAACAACCGAGTAGCTAATATAAAGTACCAGGTACATAAATTACATAAAATTGGAAGTCTGTGGGATGGCAGGCCATTTGCTCATAAGAAACTAAGAGAGGCTTCCTGTTACCATCAGTGTGTGGCCCTCGGGGAAGACATCCTTAACTCCAGGCCTCAGTCCACGCACCGAGCTGTAGGACCCTAGCCCTGTGTTGCATTAGTTTCCTGTAGTCATCGTCACCACTACTATAACCCATTTCATATATAAATATATGTATGTATCCTATAATGATGGCTTAAAACAACAGAAACTTAGTCTCTCACAATTCTGGAGTCTAGAAGTCCTAAATCGAGGTGTCAGCAGGCCCATGCTCGCTCCCGAGCCCCTCAGGGAGAATCCCCCCTTGACTCTGTCCAGCTTCTGGTGATGACTCCTGGGCTTGTAGCTCACCCAGCTCTGCCTTTACATCGCTTTTCCCTCCGTGGGCCTCTCTTCTCCTGTGTTCTTCAGCAGGACATTTGTCAATGGATTTGGAGTCTACCCAGATAATTCAGGAGGATCTCCTGGTCTCAAAATCCTTAACTGAGTCACTCTGCAAACATCCCACTGCCAAAGAAAATCACGTTTGCAGGTTTTGAGGGTCACCATTCAGCCCACAGTGCATATCCTCCCCACAGTCTTTACAGATAAAGTGGAGCCCAGAAGGTGAACTGGGGTGCAACGTGGACCAACTTCTGTCTTTTCCTCTCTCGTGACCACGCAGGGCTTCTCTGAAAACCATGCTTCATCACAGAAGACTTCCCCATGCAAAAAAGCACTTCCTTGTCGTCGTTCAGGATTAACTCCTGTATCTCCAGTGAAGGCAACGTGAAGCAATTTCTTGCCCTTTAAGGACCATAAGCCTCCTTCCTCCTGTCTTTCCACTACCATTTCCATGTACTTCGTCTCTGGGAATCTTCAAAGCATTTTCTGGGAAACTAGTAGCCTAATTTCTGATCTCTGGGGAAGGAGCCAGCCATCTGGGATTTGAACAGTGGGCACGAACAGCAGCACAGCCTGGCCACCCCCAGGGGCAGAGTTCTGGCCTCACAAGGAAGGGAAGAGTGGGCTAGGGAAAAGTTCCTCTTGGCCTCGGAGTCAAACAGTTTTGAAGTTTAACTAGGCATTTGCGCAGTGGTCAGGGTTGCTATATTTAGAATGCTGGATGCCCAGCTGAATTTGTGTTTCCAACAGACAATGGGTAGGTTTTGTTTTTTTTGTTTTTGTTTTTGTTTTTTTAGTGTATGCCCCCATGCATTATTGTTGTATCTACTTATACTGCATAATTTTTTTTTAATTTTGGAAGATTTTATTTGGGAGAGCACAAGCTGGAGGAGAGGAAGAGGGAGAAGCAGACTCTCAACTGAGCTGTGAGCCCAATGCAGGCCTCAATCCTGGGATCACGACCTGAGCTAAAGACAGACACTTAACCAACTGAGCCACCCAGGCACCCTTTGATGCAGTATCTGGAACATATTTATATTTTAAAAATTGTTTATCTGAAATTCAAATTTAACTGAGTATCCTGCATTTTATCCATCAACCCAATCTATGGCCCTCTCTCCCACCCTGCCTTCCAAAAAGCCTTTGTTTGTTTGTTTTTATAATGTTTTTATTTTTTTATAAACATATAATGTAGTGTTAGCCCCAGGGGTACAAGTGTGTGAATCGCCAGGTTTACACACTTCACAGCACTCGCCGTAGCACATACCCTCCCCAATGTCCATAAGCCTTTGTTTTGAGCCCGTCCTCTGCCAAGTCCTTTACCAGGCCCCGGTAAAGCAGCACGCTCTGCTTCACGGTATTCACAGCACAGGGAAGGAGACCAGCTGGTAACGCACGCCCTTTACACAATGGGATCCGGTCCCATCCTAATAAATGTTCCCACAACTGGGTGACACAAAGGCAAGAACAATTCGTTCTGTCCAGCGGCAGGGAGGAAGAGGGAAAGAGCTTTGGAGAGGTGCAGAGGTGGGGCTCCTGAGCCAACCCGGGTGGACAGGTGCAAAGCAGGCAGGACATGGGGAACACACTATACTCCGGGACTCTGGAGGAGCCCCTGTGGCCAGGGTGGTGAGGGGCCAGCTGTATGCGTCTCTGGGGTGCTGGTGGCATTGATGTCTGGAGGAGGGACAGAAGAGTCTGGAGCCCAGAGTGCAGGGCTCCTTTCACCAGGCTGGGGAGCTGGGGCTTCTCTCCTGCCATCAGTGCATCAAGAGACGATGGCCAGACCATGGCTGACGGCAGAACTCTGACCAGACCTCCGCAGCAACCTCGCCAGGAAGCCAGAGCACAACCTCTGTGGCTCAGGCGATGCCTGCCAGCTTCCCTATTTTTCACTCCTACTTCCAACTCAGGGCCAATGACACAAAACACCCCATTTCCAGTTACGCACCTCCAACTTCCCCAACAATCTCCAACTGGGGCACGCTCAAAGTCTTCCTTCTTCCTCCTATAAAGCTTCCCAACTCCCCTGCCTGCTTTGGAGTTTCTGCTCTAAGCAAATGGCTCGTTTGTTCTTGTTTATGTGGTCTTTATTTATTTCCTCAGTATAGACCATAGGTATCGCTTTTTAAGAGAAGGATAGGGTAATGAGGGTAGTAAGCCTGTGGAAACTAGTACTCTGTTATATGGTGTTAGTACAACCACAGATACTGGTGGTATTCACACCTAGAAAAATCTGCTTTGGGGTGTCTGGGAGGCTCAGTGGGTTAAGCATCTGCCTTCAACTCAGGTCATGATCATGGGGTCCAGGATAGAGCCCCACATCATTGAGCTCCCTGCCCAGAAGGGAGTCTCCTTCTCCCTCTGCACCCCCGCCCCTCCCCCCACCCCACTTGCTCTCTCTCTAATAAAATCTTTTAAAAAGAAAAATCTGCTTTTTGAGATCCTTTGCAGTCTCTACAAACACACACACACACACACACACACACATACACACACACAATTTCTAAATGTTTGTATTCACGGAACATCCCCAAATGTCTCTATATTCTGAAAAGGTTTTGAATCTTTAATGTGCAATTTAAAAGCAAATATTGTTAAAGTTAACCTTTGTTTTCTTGTTGATTTAATATTTTGTTTTCTCCTGTTAGAGATTGCATCTTTGACTCCAATTTGTCCCCTTCCTTGAATCCTGGTCCTTAGCCATCTGATGCTGAAGCACCTCCCACTAAATGGGTGAAGCCCTCTAGGTTGCAGACTTGGCTATGTGACCTGTTTTGGCCAATAGGACATTAGCAGACATGACGCTAGTGGAGGCTTGAGACGCGGGGACTTAGGCTCTCACACCCCTGCCACCTTCATGAGAAGACTATGCTCAGACTAGTCTAATGGTCACAGGAGGAGGGTGAGGGTCAGGCGGAGAGGAGTCTAGACCCCTAGCCATGCACCACGGAGATTAGATAACAGACCAGTGAGTTAAATAAATGGTTATTTTTCCAATGCATCTGGAAATTTTTGTGGTTGTCATACAGCACTTTGTACCAATAGTTGACTGTAACACCCCTTGATTTCAGAATTTCAAGAAAATTTCCATTGCCATGAATTAAGTGATTATTAGCAAATCTTACTGATTGCCTCTGCCTTCAGCTCAGTTCATGATCTCAGGGTTCTGGGATGGAGCCCCACATTGGGCATCCTGCTCAATGGAGAGTTTGCTTCTCCCTCTACCTCTACCTGCACCCCCTAACTTGTGCGCTCGCTTCCTCTCTCTCTCTCTCTCTCAAATATATGAAATCTGGAAGGAAAGAAGGAAGGAAGGGCGAGCATATAACACAGTTATGGCCAAAGAAATGTGAGACTGGTGAGGGGCCTTCTACAAGGCAAACCTTTAAAAGCAAACCTTTAAAAGAAACCCATAAGGTGATGCTTCCTTTTTTTGTGACTAGATTTTTGGAACTGCTGCTACTATCCTGGAACCACGAGGGAAACCAACAAGAGGACAGATATATTGGGACGAACCCAAGGACAGGCTATCCTTGAGAAGCCATCCCATATAGTAAGCCCTCGCAACTGCCCTAACTTGGAGCTACTTACTACATCTTTTCTCTATTTAGACCACGTTTCCTTGCAGTTTCTGTGCCTTACAGCACAATTCTTCCTGATTCAGACACTTCCTCAGAAGAGGAAAATCCAAGTTAAAGAAAAGGATGTGTTGATTATCTTTTCTTTCTTTTGGTTTTACCAAGTGATATGTCACTGGGGCAAAGACTCTAACAAAATCTTTAAAGATGGGCTTAAAAATGTCCCTTCCAGTGGCTACCTCTGAGATTTGATTTTGAGGGTTTTCACCATGGCTACAATCTATTATGAAATGACTTCTGGCCTCACCACTATGACTCTGTGACATTTGCCCAGTGATATGGGGACCCCTTGAGGACAAGTTCAGAACCTTGGGTGGACCGGCAAACACAGAAAGTATTCCAACAAACTTGGAGTTCCTTGGTGATGACCCCGCTGTCCAAGGAGAGAATTCTGGGTCTATGACCCTTGAGATGCTTGCCTGGCTAGAGTGAAATTAACCCTTTTCAAATGGAAGCTGAATTATAAAAAGCAAACTCAGTGCACAAGAATCATCTCTCTCCCACACAATGAGCATATGATACATTTGCTCAGTATGATACATTTCACCTCAGTACGTAGCATCTTCAGAAAACACATTAAAATGTCATTAGATTTTATCAAAACTTGCTGATAATTTATGTAACGACTATCTCCCCCTCCTCCCATGCTGTGCCCAGCAGAAACCAGCGCTTGCCAAATTATCATTCATTTTACTAAAAACAACACTTCAGGCGGCTCTCTGGATTTGCCAAACTTTCTCCCCGCCCTGGACCACTGCCCTTGCTCTTGCTTTCCCTGGAATGTCTGCCAGCAATGCAAACTGGCAAAATGCCTAATGAACGTCTTATCACCTGGTGATGCAAAATTCTGATGTCAGTTCCTCTCCAGTGCCTCACCTGAAGCCGAGGCAACAGAGCATGGAGGGTGGGTGAAGTCAGGCCCCCCTACTTTGAGATCCAGCTCTGTCCCCAGTGAGTGAGGTGACCTCCGCAGAGAAGGCCAGCTTTCCTGAGCCAGGCCTCAGCTTCTCTCCTGTAAAACCAGCAGCACGATTGCCCTGCTCGTGTGGAGAGGAGATAGAATCGCGGGAGAGGCCTGCCACAGAGTAAGGGCTCCATGTATCTTGGCTGGTGTTACCGGATCCTTTCCCATCGGATCAGAGCGCTCGACAGCCGGAAGGGGCTTCAGAGTTTCCTCTCAACCTTCGATGTACCAATGAATCACCTGGGGATCCTGTCCAAACTTGGGTTCTGATTCAGGTGTTCTGGGGTGGTGCCTGAGATCTGGATGTGTTTCTTACATGTTCCATGGTGCTGCAGATGCTGCCGATCCTGGTGCCACACTCTGAACAGCAACATGGAGGAGACATTGAGTTCCTGCTTGCTTTTCAGAAGAAAGGCAAGGTCAGGTCAGGAGGAGAGAAAATCCAGAAGCAAAACTGGTGAGCCAAACCTGTGGGCTATGAGAGGGTGGAGAGCTTTGTTCAGGGCCAAGGACGGACAGGCTGATGGAGCTAGGCAGACATCAGAAGCTGTGGCTCCACCTAAGTCAGACAACAGGACATCCCAGGAGGCACGCAGTCTGACGATGGCTAGTGTAGGCGGCGAGCCAGCCCTGCACTCCATGATGCACAAGATACAGACGTGAATTGGATGAGTGTGAGCTTCGCAAAGCGGAGAATCTGCTCATCTTTTCCATTCTCAGTTTTCCTAGCTCCAAGCAATCCTAGCTAACACTTATTTATGCTTAATATATGCCCGGCCTTGTTCGAAGACATTTGAAAAACAGCTTTATTGAGATAGGAGTCACGTGCCCTACAAATCACCCCTTTAAAGCTTCCATTCAGTGGCTTTTACTATATCCACAGAGTTGGCAACCATACCCACAGTCACTTTTGGAATATTTTAATTGTCCCTAAAGAAAACCCTGTACCCACTAGCGATCACTCCCCATTCTCTTCGACCCCTGCCCAGAGAACTACTCACCCACTCTGTCTCTACAGGTTTCACTCTTCTGGAGATTACGTGTAAATGGAATCATAGAATATGTGGTTCTTTGTGGCTTCTGTCACTTCGTGGAATGTTCTTGAGTGTCATCCTTATTGTAGCATTTGTCGGGACTTCATTCCCTTTTATTGCTGAACAATCTACAGTTCGGAGGTACCAGATTTTGTCCAGTCATCGATGGATGGACATTCTGGTTGTTTCTACTTTTTGGCTCTTAGGAACATTTCTGTATAAGTTTGGGAAATATGTTCTCATTCCGTGTTCTCAGAAATCTATCTATCAATCTATCTATAAAATTTAACCCTTGGGGCACCTGGGTGGCTCAGTGGGTTAAGCCGCTGCCTTTGGCTCAGGTCATGGTCTCAGGGTCCTGGGATTGAGCCTCGCATCGGGCTCTCTGCTCAGTGGGAAGCCTGCTTCCTCCTCTCTCTCTGCCTGCCTCTCTGCCTGCTTGTGATCTCTCTCTGTCAAATAAATAAATAAAATCTTTAAAAAAAAAATTTAATCCTTAAAACCCTACGAAGTAGCTAATATTATTATCCCGAAGGCTCAAGGAGGTTAATTAACTTGCCCAAGGTCCTACAACTTATAAGTGGTGTGGCTGAGGGAAGAACCCAGGCAGTCCTGCTCCAGAGCCCGGGCCCGTCAGTGCTCTTCTCTACCACCTAGAAGAATGCCTGGCACACTCCATCCGTATTATGGAACACACAGCTAAATTAGACAGGGGCCCTGGGCTCTCAAGAGACTCGGTGTGGTTGCCTTCTTGCAGGAGCTCCTCTCTAATTAATCTCTGCAGTGTTCTTGGGGTTGGAAATGGGGAGAGGAGAAGGTTGGCAGGAATCAGCTGTGCAAAAGCTGGATGTCGTTGATGCCGACCGCATACAGGGAAACCCTTCGCCCGGGTGGGTCTGGGCCTGTAGGTGCCTCATGGGGAGAAGAGCCAGCACTGGGATCTGAAAGATTTGAGAAGTTACAGAAAACTTCCTCTTCACTGAAGCAAACCGGAAATCTGCTTTTGGGGGGAGGGGTTTTTGGGTGGTTATTTTTTTTTTAAGGGTTTTTTGGATTTTGGGGGGTTTTGTTTGCTTGTTTTTGAGTAAAGTTGAAGCTTGTTTGTGTGCCTGGTAAGCTCATTTGTGTGCCTTTGTGTCTCTGCGTGAGGTCTCAGACCTTCCCCATGCTCCCTGTGAAGGAATGAGCAGAAGTGCTCATCTGGAGGGTGGGCCGCTGGGCTGAGTCTTCCAGAAGAGCCACTAGTGGGCAGGCGCAGAGGTTCCAGGCCAGGAAGCTGCAAATCCTCAGCGCAGCTTCAGGGGAGCAGGCGGCTGGTTCTTGGGGACAGAGGCCACATGAGACCTCCCCAGCTGACCACGTTCCCCAGGACCCAGCCCTGCTGCCCTGCGGCATCCCCCGCAAAGCTAGTGTCAAAGACGTCACTTATCCAGTTCTTCCCTGTCCTACGCTCTAGCACCGACTCCGTGGGCAATCTGATGTTTTGGGGGGTGACAGTGACTTTTACAAACCAGACAGTCATCAACGTGAGTCTCAAACACAGTCCTGACCCTGGCTTTGTCTCATGTTCTCAGATGTCCTTGACCCCTCACTTCCCACCTTTACCCTTGGACTTGACAGTGCCTCTGCTTCTCGGGTTAGGACCTTCCACTCTCAGGGATAGGCTCTGGGCCACCACCCAGGGATGGGAAAGTGCCAGTGAAATGGGGCAATCTCATTCTCAGGGCACTGCCAAGATTCCAAGTGCGCCAATTCTTAGAACATGGAATTCACCAGAGGTTTACCCAGTGTGGAAGAAAAGACAAGACCTCATCCCCCCCAGGAGCCATACCTGGGTTCACATAGCCAGGGGACTGAAAAGCTGCATTCCTGGAGAGGGTCCAGGGAACAAGGGAAGCAGACACTTTTTTCCCAGGGTAATAAGGCACTGCCTCCAGCCCCATGCAACCCCACTTTCCACACAGGGTGAACTCATCCCAACTTGCCAGGAACTTTCCTGGTTTTAAAACTCAAAGTCCCACCTCCTAGCACCGCCTTGGTCCCAGGAAGACTGAACCTGTTGGTCACTCAAGTTCCATAGCTCGGTGGGAAGGGATTTCTCCCAGCACAGTGCCCCATGGGAATCAATGACCCTTGCTCCCCTCCCCCCCCCTTCTTATTCCTCCTTCTCCTCCTTCTCCCCTGAGGACTGTAATGATGACATCAGGCTAAAGACAGAAAGCCGGAGCCAGCACTTGGGTCACGTGGGACTGAGGCGCCCCCCTTCTCATCCCTGGGGGCAGGGAGTGGGGGAGCAGAGGAGCTGCAGGACAGCCCACGCTGCCCACGGCCCTGGCAGGGAGAGCTGGCTGGCTTCCAGGAAGGAAGTGATGAGGAAAAGGCAGGGAGGACAGAGCAGCAACTGCACTTCTCAGGAGCGTGCAGGCTGGAGCCCCCGTCCTCCCGGAAACCCCAAACCGGCTCCCAGCCTGACTGCAACTGCGCCTTTGCCCTTGTGGCCCATAGTCTGTGCCTCTGGGTCGCACACCTGCCGGAGTGACAGCAGCCATCTATCTTCCCGGGCAGGTGCCCAGCAGTCATTAGGTGGAATGAAGCTGGTCGAATGGAGGCGGCCACAGCTGTAGGCAGAGGCCAGCAGGGCTGACCCCCCAGCACAGCTGACCGCTTGGCACAGATGATGCCCGGCACAGCCAGACCCCAGCACAGCTGATCCCCAGCACACCTGACCCTGGCCTGGTTGACCCCCTCCACAAACGGACCCCAGCCCAGCTGGACCGCCCCACCCCACCCCCCGCCGGCACAGCTGACCCCTGGCATGGCTGACCCCCCAGCACGGCTGACCCCCGCACTGGCATATACGGCAGTCAACACCAGCTTAGTCAACACCACCACCCCCACATCACAACAAGAAGGGCCTCTTTGAGGTCCTCCGGCCCTTTTTCTAAAGAACAACTATTCATCAACATTTTAGTATAAAGTTCTACAATCAGAGTATCAGGTCCTTCTCTCCTAAGCCCTCGGTGACACCAATCCTAAGGATCCTTGGAGAGCACACCCCAGAGGTCTGGAGGCTGAGCTCTGTGCATGCAGGATCCTCTGGCAGGGGAGATGGGGGGCTGAGAGGCGCCACCTTCACCTCTTCTCACCCGATTTTCTCTCCCAGCCCCCTGAGCTGGAATGCACACGCCCACCCGCGGACCCAGCACTACCCAGGTCTGGGACCATCCGAACAGGCAGTCTCAACAGCTTTAGTAATGGCCCCTGGGACTGGGATAAAGTTCTTCCATCCCCAGGCCTAAGGCTTCACGGCCAGGTCATGCGAGGGGTCAGAACCCTACATGTGGACCCCTGGGTTGGGCCAGCATGGAGGACAAGGTTCCTGTGTCAGTTTCCCTCCCAGCACTTTGTTGCCCCACAGATCAGGAGCCCAGCTCTGACGCCTCTGTCTGCTTTGCTGGGGACCTAACACTGCTTGAGTTTTTCCAGCTACTTCTCTCATAGTGGGAGTTTGCTTCCTAGACTGTCCAGAGCTTGATGCTGGGCCCTAAATAGTGACCCTCCAATTGGCGTGGCCAGCTGCCCCATCGCTGGGGCCTTTTCCCTTCCCATGAGCCTGCCAACCATCATGGCTATGGCCCCAGCCAGGCTCACACTTGACCTGGTCTCCTTTCTTTCCCTTCTCTTTCCATATTCATTCAGTGGACTGAAAGGTGTGGTCCAGGACAAATGGCCGTTGCTTGACTGAAGGCATAGAGGATCCAAAGTTGGGGGCAGAGGTACGAAGGGCCCAGTCCCTCGGGGAGGTAGACACAGCTGCTCAGAGGAGCCAGAGCAGGAAGAAGGGTACTAAGGGCAGCTGGGAAGAGGCTCAACGCCGACACAGACACAAATATGACACAAACAAGGACCCCGTGGGGGTTAAATGCCCAGGCTCTGATGTCACACTCCCCAGGCTCAGATAACCTCAGTGGCCTTGGGGTAAGCTACGCATTTTCTCTGCGTCTCATCTGAATTTCCTCAACTGAAAAACAGGCAAACTGAAACCTGGAAGGGCTGCGATAAGAATCCGGTGAGATGGCACACCAACGGGGCATGGCGCACAGCAGATATTCTAGAAATAGGGGCCATTGTTTTATTGGAAAATATACATCCTGCTTTGGGTATAGGGACATCACCTTCAGGAAGCCCTCTAGGCTTTCTTTCAAGTTTCTGGAGTACTTTTCAGGGAAGAGAGGACAAAGGAGGGTATGCTAGGGAGCAGGATGAGGGATGAGGAACAGGACAGGACAAAGGAACAGGAACCAGCATGAATTTGCCCCTTCCTGGGGCCAGGCCCTATGCTAAATCCTCGATACACTATACTTCAATCTATCTACCCAGCAGCCCAAAAAGGGAGATATTCTGGTTAATCCAACAAAACAATAACCCAGCCTCAGTCACTGGACAGTGAACTGCTCCCAAGTGTTTGATGTGGGGACATGCAAGGCCTGGGGGGAAACTAGCTCAGGACTGGCATTCAGCAACAGCTCAAATGCAAGGATTCCCTCTCTTGAGCCTGGAGAGTTCCTGTGCTTCTCTAAGGCTGAGGGGCCGTGAGCATCTGAACACGGCACTGTCTCCCTCCAGAACGGCGGGGGGTGAGAGGAAAGCTACTTCCAGGTCCAGAGTGGGAGCACGGGCATGTGCCTCTCCAGGGTGAAGCCAAACACTGAGCTCGGACGCAGGTTAATGAGACTTCGCATCTTCAAAGCTCAGCCTATTTTCTGGGCTGGGTCACAAGGTAACGGGTGGTGCAGGGTTTCTGGAAGGATCTGCTTGGCTCTGGGTAATGGCTGTTTGTCATGGCAACCGGCACTGCAGAGACTCGGAGCCTGCTCAGATGGGAAGATCTCTCCGGGGACATTTCAGACCTCTGTCTTCTCATTGGGCTGGGGAGGGCTATTCACTGAATGCATCCCAGGGACCAGACAGAAGCCCAGAGCACCCCATCTCCCCTTTTGGTGCCAGCCCATGTCTCCCTGTTTTCTAAGAGATTCCAATCAAGGAACAAGAGATGTGAAGAGGAAAGAAAACACAGCACAGAATCTGCTTGGACCAGCCTGAGAATAGAGCCGTTTTAACACCACTCCACGCGGGATTCTTCCACCAAACTGATGGATCCAAATACCAGTCCCAGCCCTCACTAGCCACGTAACTTTAGGTAAATTCAGTAAGCTCTCTGTGTCTCCATTGTCTTATCCCTACCACCAGGTCTCTACCTCACAGGGCTGCTGTAACAATTAATTAGGGTTACACAAAACCCTTAGAGCAGTGCTCCGCACAGGGTAAATGCTAGACATTGAGAAACAGATTCTTCTTCTTCTTTTTAGAGGCAGGGGAGGGATACAGGGAGAGAGAGAATCTTAAGCAGGTTCCACGCTGGGCGTGCGGACACAGGGCGCGATCTCACAACCCTAAGACCATGTTCTGAGCCGAAATCAAGAGTTGGATGCTTAGCTGAGCTACCCAGGCACCTCAAAAGAGATACTTCTTAGCTCCCTCGCAAAAAGCTCCATGGTCCATAGCACAATTTTCTCCCACTGCCACTGTTGCTGGGGAGCCCCTCCTTACAAGTGTCCTTGGGTCCTGCTCCACTGGCCTAAAAAGGCCTAAGTTTATAGGCCCACAGGGGCCAGCCTCATGCATCCAAAGGAAGAGGTCGGGCCAGGCCACAGGTACAAGGGTGCGAGTCTCTGTTGCCCAGGTGAGAACACAGTCTTGTTACAGACTGGTCAATCAGTTTGCAGCAGAGCTGGGGGTAGAATTCCAGAACTGGGAGGTACCACCAGGGGACACAGCTTTGGCTCCAGCTCAGCTCTGGGTCCCAGTCTTGATCCTGTCACCGGGCAGGTGTCCTGTGTCCACCTACTTTGTTCCTGTGACTCCCAGTGTCTGCATCTTTAAAGGCGGACCAGCAGCGGTGTTTACCTTTCTCTTGCGGAAATGGAATGAGTTCGTGCCTGTAAAATATTTGGCAAAATTGCTACTTATTATGCAGTCATGACCTCCTCCTGCCTTGTATCAGTCAGTTACGGCTGCGTAACAAAGAGCCTAAAACTCTGTGAGCTTAGAACAGCCGCATGTTTCTTCTGTCTCTAAAGCTGGAGTGTTGGTGGGGCTGGGCGGGGAGCTCTTCTGCTGCATTCAGCATCGGGTGGGGGAGACATGGACGATGGGGCTGGGCCCCCCTGAAGGCTCACTCCCTCTCAGATCCACTGCTCTGCTGGGCCACCGTGGTGGCTCAGGCTCCTTGAGCTTCTCTCTCTCTCCACGGTCTTGCCACATGCTCTCCCCAACATGGTATCTTCCATGTAACTAAAACATCTTACCTGGGGGCTCAGGGCTCCATAGGTGCACGCCCCAAAAGAGAGAACTGGGCAGAAGCTGGATGACCTTTTACAACCGAGCCTCAGAAGTCACTTCATCACAGTTCATTGCTGGAGGTGGTCACCAGGGTGGAACACAGGTTTCCCTGCATGATGGAGGTCAATGTCACAGTGTAAGAAGAGCATGAGCTGGGGTGCCTGCTGCTATGGCCATTTCCGCAAACTAGTCTGCCCCGTGCCCCACCCAGCACGGTGCCTCCCCAGAGGCCTAGACGGAAGCCTGGTGACAAACGTCACTACAGCCTGGGCTCACCAGCAAGCCCAGCTCCTTGTCCAGTCAAAACTGAGAGGGTGCATCTGGGTTTTTTGCTCCACCTTCTTTGGCCCTGGAGGCCCTAGTCAAGCAAGACCTTCTCCAGCCAGAAAGCACCAAGCCCATAACAGGAAAGTAGCTCTGGGGCCAGCCTTTCTCCCCACTGCCTCACCTCCACCAGAGCAGGGCTAGGCAGAGCCAGGGGAAGGCCTGGGGAAGCCAGGCTCCAGAACCATGTCTGCCTCTGCAGGGGTCCTGGGTCAAGGAGGCTGGAGCCCACCCAGGCAGATTCCCATCCCCATTGTCTTAAAAGCTTTTATGATTCTTTGGACTTGTCATTTCTGCCATCAACTCCCCAGCAGTGAGACAAAGTCAGCAGATGCCCCAAATGCCAGCTCCTTCCCTTACCCAGAGGGATGACCAAGGCCCTTTCAAAGCTCTACTCTGCCTGACAAAGCCCTGGGCTGTAGACTCTGATCTTTGCTTCCAAAGCCAGAGAGATAGACACAGGCATCTGACTGGCAAACTGCCAGAAAAATGGGTCAACGTGCCACAGAGCAAAACCATCGTCCACTCACTGTGGGCTCAGGGCTCTGTTCACTTTTCTAGAGTGGCTCTAACCCATGGGTCACCTGGGGTCTCTCTGCCTCTTAAGATCTAGACAACACTGCCTCAGAGCCACCTCCCACACCCCAACCCTGTGCCTCCCCCAAAGCATTACATTCCCAAAGCGTTACATGCCCGGGGTCACTCTCCCTCTCATCCTGCCTCCTCTGAATTCCTGTGTTCTGCTCCCAGTCCCCTGGCTGGTTCTGTGTGCTCAGGTGACCCTGTCCAACCACGGGCCACAGACCCACCCCGGGCCTTGAGAAGGCAGCAGTTTGCACAGGTGATCTGGAAAGAGGAAGGGCAGATAGATCCACAAAACAAGCTTAAAATTAACTCTCGGATGGGCCCACTCCCGAAAAGAACCTCAGCCATTCCAACAGCCGACGCCTACCAGGATGCTTGGGGTTCTTTTTCATTACCAGCTGCCCTGCCACGTCAGAAAGAACTCCCGCCCTCCTGCGCGGACCCCCCGCCCTCCTGCGCGGACCCCCCGCCCTGCTGCGCGGACCCCCCCAGCTTTCTCAGCTCCAGCCACCTAACAGCCACGAGGCCCCGGGCCTGTCGACCATGGCTCGCTTTCCTAACGCACCAGCACGTCCTGTGGTGCCTCCTGCCTCCGGCCCACATTCACTTCCTCACAGCCGGGGGAAGCACGCCACAGGCATCCAGAAGTTGGCTTGGACTGCTTTATAACAATATTTTCTCCATTATGTGGAGCTGGATCTGCCCTAACCTGGCCCCGTTCTCCCATCTGGCCCCACCCACCTGCCCCTCTGGGGTTCCAGACGGGAGAAGGCAACCCTGGCCCAGGTGGGGACAGGACTTGTGAACGGGCCTCTCTAGCACGACACTTGGAAACATCAGGGGACGACGTGAACATCAGTCATGGCTCTGATTACGTTAGGCCAAATTATTTTACCTGAACAGGTCAGCCTGCAGCTTGCAGGGGCACACGATGAACCACAGAGATCCCAGATGTGTGAGGCCCAACCCTTCACCCCAGGAAGAAGGAAGGGCTCGGTCTGCTAGGACCTCTGCGGGTGAGAAGACCACAGAGCAGTGAACCTCCCAGAACACGCAGGCCTGGCCTGTGGATTCCACATATCCGCTAACGCCTTGCCTTGGCTTGTCCTCTGCAATGTAAAAGCGTCCAACGGGCAGGTCCCTGGAGACAGGGATGGGAAGAGAAAAGGAAGGGCCGCTGACAAGGGGTCGGGAATAAAAGTTGGTCACCCCAAGCAAAGTCGGGCCACACCTGGAGCCCTTCCCACCACCCGGGTCAGGGTGCCTTCTGTTTCATTGGCCTTCCCACGCTCCTCTGTGCCCAGGCCTTCCCCGGGAGCTTTCACCCTTCATTAGCCACCATCTGGCGATGTCACTGAGGCCCTGGAAGGTGGCCAGGAGCTGGCACAGGCTAAGCACAGAGATTTGCTGGCCTATGTGCTGGGCCTGGCTTGGGGGACCTCAGCTCTCTCCTGATTCAACGGTGGGGGAGGTTCTAGCTGCACAGAGAGTGGTCTCCCAAGGCCGACAGATGGGCAGCCCTGGGGCGGGGGGAAGCCACATGGCAGGGCCATGTTGTGGTTAAATGCAGCTCATTAGGTTTTATCAGTAAGATGCTGCTCCGTTGGCAGGAACACACCTGCCCCCAGCAATAGTGGCCGCTAGGAGCACCGATGGCGCTGGGACGGCTTCTGTGGGAAGGCTGGAGCCATGGGCCTTGCTCTTAGGCTTGGCACCCTCTCCCAGACCTACCGCTCTCTACTTGGGGGGCCTCAGGGAAGACGTGGGGGCATGTCGGTACGCTGAGCCGGAAGCCAAGGAAGCCCAGCATCCCACTCTCGGGACCAAGACGTGGGCAAAGCCAGGCCTCTCCACTGGCAGCCAGCTGTCCCTGGGGCTGGACTCTCAGACCACAGTACGGGCCAGGAAACTCTGTCAAGGCCTACCTCTAGGCTTTGTAGGCCAAGAGGCAAAACAGGGTACATTGTGCAGGTACTTGAATAAATACTTAAAACTTAACCACTTAAAAATTTAAAAGCCATTCTTATTTCATAAGCCACACAAAAGCAGGTGGTGGGTCAGATTTGCCAACTCCTGGACTCCAGTCCCCAAGCAAGGAATCCGGCAGGAGAGGCTGTCTACAGCTTTCCGACAAGGCAAAGCCTTCAAATGTGGGGGCCACAGAAGTCTGGGGGATCACACAGCCCCCACTGCACACCTACCCTACCTGGGGGTTGGACCTGCCCATTGGTACATCAGCCTCTCTCCAGTCCTGGCCTGCCACCAGGCCCTGCTGAGGGCTCTCTCCCCACACAGTTCCCACAGGCCCCCGAGCTGTAGTGTGGCCAACCTGACATGGTCCTTACTTGAAATGCCACCCATGCCTCCCAGACTGCTAGATCGCAAACTGCACTCAGGCTCAGTGCAACCTCCGTAGCCCCCTCCCCTGTACCCCAGTCAGTCCTGAGCTGAGCTCATCTTGCTGACTCTCTCCTTAGATAACTTCTCATCCCAGCAAATTCGTTAGGCCATCAGCCCCCACCTCGCCCCATGCCCACACCCAGCCACGCCTAGCCACATCTGAATCCATTCACCCTCTATGCTGGATCACCAATGAGGTCACCAGCCTCACCAATGACACTAGATTCCCACCCCTGCCCCATCTTAAAGGGAAAAATGAGGTCCTGGCCACAGGACCTTGGCGTGTCACCTGGCCTCCTGCAGCTCCGCCTTTTCCCATCTGCAAAATCTGGTGAACACTGTGACCGCCTTGGGGACCCGTGGATCCAAATCTGTACGTGGAAGGGTCCAGCATGGGGCATCTATGGCCTGCAACATGTGTAGTCCTCAGTAGCTGCTTCTTGGATCTGTAAGGAAAACACGTCCAGAACCAGGGTGAGCCAAGGAGATGGTGGTGGAGAAACAGTCATGGGAAAGCAGAGGCGACTGATTGAAGCTGGAGAAGGGGGGAATGACCCTCCCTTTCACCTCTCAGGGTGGTGCCCACTAGTCTGCTGCATGCAGGGGGGGAGGGGGACAGGAAAGAGGGGGCTGTGGGGCAACTATGTGAGCACCCGTCACAAGGTGAGACATCAGGATGGAGAAATGTATCCAGGGTCCTTACGAACTCCTCTACCCTTGAGGAGGAACAGACGCCTTCCCTTGGCTGTACCTGGCCCGGGCTTCATCACTAACTTAGCTTTGCTTGGGACAACTTTGGCTGCAAGAACACCCGAGCAAACCCGGCTCAGACAACAGTGGTTACACCTCAGTTCAGAAGCTGGAGGCAGGAGGTTCTGCGGTGGGTTCATGGCTCTGTGACGTCCGGGCTCCCAGTCCATCCTCTGAGCGTCCGTTCTGACCTTGGCCTTCAGGATGCAGGGGAGCTGCTGCAGCCATCACTTCCCACAAACAACTGCATCCCAAGACCCAAAGTTGGGGGGCAGGGGCCTTCCCATCTAAATAAAGTCCCCAGGAGACTTCCCTCAAGTCCCATTGGCCAGAACTGGGTCATGTGCCCAGCCTTGACGCAAGACAGGCTGAGTACACGGCACCCGCTGAGCACAGCTGGGGTTCTGCTGGAAGGAGGAGGGAAGGGGTGGATGTTTGGTCAGAAATCAACCGAGCTGCCAGGCCCTGTTGAGACTTCTGTTTTTTTCACATTTGCATTATTTTTAACTGGAGATATTGTACTGTCAAAACAAGTGAGTCACTCTGCCCTTCTCACTGAAACCTGGTGGATTATTAATACTTCCATCCAAATTCCTGGGGAGACACAGATGCCTGGATGGGACAAGGCAAGGAGATGTCAGGCTGCCCTTGGAAGGATGTGCTGTCCTCACACCAGGAGCTGGGACGCTAGGTCTGTGGACGGGGGCGGGGCCGGGCACCCATGTGTAGGGCGCTGGTAACTAATTAAAGGCTTTTCTTTGTTCACTGTGTGGCAGGTGCTCAGTCCAGACCGGAGGGAAATCCGCATTAAAACATGAGGGACAGGGGGAACCTAATTGAATTGTCCAGATAGTTCATGGTGGCTCCAACAAGGAGGGGATACCCTCAGGCCACTAGGGGGTCCCTGAGATGGGTCAAAAAGCCATGGGAACACCAGAACAGCACCAGGGCACCAATATTCTGACCCGAGGTGAGACACTTACTCAGCCTCAGTCTTTCCATTTGGAAAAAAATCATCATTTGGTATTAAAGCTCAAGATCCTTGCTGCTCTGGCCCTCTGTGACCACAAGCCTGAGCCAAGAATGACAAGCAGGACTATTGGAGATTAGAGGCCTGAACCCAGCAGCCCCCTGGGTCCTCGTAATTCCCGCCAGACCGGCAGAGATAATGCAGTAGTGATACCGGGGGTGATACTGAAGAGGACGGGGCTGGCCCCTCGCCCACTGAGCTCTTGCTGCAGGCCATGTGTCGTCCCGTTGGCTACCTCATTTAGCTCCCTCCACAGCTCCACATTAGAGTCACTTTTCTTAACCTCGTGTCACTGAGGCTTGGCAAGGCTCCTGCCCCTGTTCACCGACGATGGACGGGACAGAGTTCCTCCAAAATAGGTATGTGAAGCCTTCACCCCCAATGGACTGTAGCTGGAGACGAGGTCTTCAAGGGGATAACTAAGGTTAAATGAAGTCATAAGGGTATAGTCCCAATCCAGTAAGGGCCAAGAGGATGAGGGTCCTTACGAGAAGAGGAGGGGACGTGCACAGAGGAGAGGCCACGTAAAAACATGGCGAGAAGGTGGCCATCTCAGGCCAAGGAGAGGGACCTCAGAAGAATCCAATCCTGCAGACACTTGAACTTCCAGCCGCCTGAACTGGGACAGAATACATCTCTGGGTTCAAGGCACCCAGTCTGTGCTTTGTTAAGGCCACCCAAGCTGACAAACCCATCCCCCAACAGTAGAGCCGACACGGAGACCAGGCAATCTGACTTCAGGGCCGTGCTCTTTAAAAAAAGGAAGAAGAAGAAGAAAGAAAAGAGGATTTTACTTATTTGAAAGAGAGCACGGAGAGCATACACACGAGTGGGGGGAGGGCCAGACGGAGAAGCAGGCTTCCCACTGAGCAGGGAGCCCAGTGAACACTCCGTCATGAGATCATGATCTCTAACACTGAGATCATGACCGGACTGAAGGCCGACGCCCAGGCGCCCCTCAGAGCCATATCCTTAAGGACCTCATCGTCTACAATTCCTTGATTGGAGAGGAGGGGAGGCGAGCTCCTGACCGCCAGGTCTGTGAGTACAAAGTACACAGATGTCAAATCTCACCCCAGTTCCTCCTTACTCTACTTAACAAAAGCCACTATTTGGGACTCACCAAGACCCAGGTTTTAGGTGGAAATGTCCCCAAGGAGACAGGGGCCAGAGTTCTGTGGGTGGCTAGAATTATCTGGGCAACATGCAGAGCTGGGTGGTACTGAAAATGCCTGTAGGCACCCAAGAAATTTCAGTCAGAGATTTTAAATGATATCAACATCTGCTCCCTAGGAAACAGTGTTGGGTGATGCCCAAATCAAAGAGACCCAGACTTACATCCTGCCTTCCCCAGGGGTGGGACCTTGGGCAAGTCATGTCACCCTCTGAGCCTCAGTTTCCCCATCTGCCACAAGGAGAGAATTATTCTGACTCTGCCACTGCGGTGTGAAGATAGAGAAGTTAATATGCTTCACAGACAGTCTTCATTCAGTACCACCTAACCCGAGGGACCACCTGAAATCCCGTTAGCTTCATCAAAGCAAAACCCACAGTTACAAATCCCCTGGCAGGCAGCCGCCAGTCCTTTCTGGAAGGAGCTGAATATAAATTATAGATCACAGTCTTTCAGATCTGCTGCTGTTCTGGCTCTCGCCTTACTGTGGGCAGCGGGGGACTGGGCGGGCTCCCTCAAAGTACTGTTCATGGCCCAAGGGATCCCTGCCCCCAGCTTTCCTCTCCCAAAGAGCAAGTGCTCCTTGGGCTGGGGAGGCGGGGTGCCCCAGAAGAATTCCCAGAAAGCTGCCCTGCCGTCAGCCTCCAAGACGTGGGGCAGGCCACAGCGTGAGCCGCACTGAGCATGCCCACTCCATCCTCTGTCCCCGGGGAAGGGCTCCAGCTGTGGACACCCAGAGGAGGAGCCAAACACAAAGGAATTCCGGATTTAAGATTGTGAGGCTGCAGGAGGCCAGGGTGAAAGCAGGTCTGTCTCTACCAGCAGGGTCCACCGACCTGAGCAGACTGAGGGCAAGGATGATTCTTTGCCCCTTCCTTTGGCCTTGCACCGCCCCCCTCCACGGGTGCACACCCCACCCCCCACCCCCAGGGCCGCGTTCCCAAGCTGCATTGCACCTGGCTTGCTGTCCCTTCCCCGGCCCCTCTCCAGGGAACCCCCAGCCATTACAGGCTGAGCAAGCAGCCCATGGGGAGATGATGTCCAGATCCGCCTATTTCTCTCTGTGGGGCATCTGGGGTCCTGCTTAGCAGAGAGTAGGACCTACAGCCAGCCAGCCAGGATTCTAATCAAACTGTGCCTTTCCAGCCTTGTGACTTTGGACAAGTTCCTCCCTCTCTAAGCTCCGCCGTCTTCATCTGTAGGAACGCAGACACCGACGGCGCCCATATCGCTAGGACAGCAGGAATTAAATGAGGTAACACATTTAAAAATGAGTAGTGCAGGGCCGGACAGGGAGTAAGCTTGAAACAGAGGCTAAGCAAGCTGGGGTGCAGGGCTGGGGTGAAACCAGCAGGGAGTGAGGGCACCAAATGCAGGGGCCTGAGAATAAGGGCTCCTTCAGGTTCCTGTCCTAGCACCTGGCTTCCCCGGCCGATCGCATGCGTGGGGCGTGTGAGAGAGCCCAGCCCCCAGGCACTGGCCAACGTCTGCATGGGGGTTCTCAGCGGGCAGGCGGGGTGCAGCCTCTCTCGCTTCTCCAGGGCTGTTTGCTCATCACGGTGGCCCCTCTCCACCATGCCCAGCCTGGAGCTTTTTGGGGAGCAAACAAGAGAAAGGAGTGTGTGGGATTTGTACACCACAGGCCCTGGACCACTGGCGAGACGATGCTCACAGGTCAGGATGGCCCTCGTGCAGCCCAGCGCCTCTCCCCTGCCCTACCTGCCTCCTGAGCGGAAGGGCTCGGAAGAATTTCAAGTCTCCATTAACCGTGTTCAGTTGCCACTAGATTATCTGACTTTGTACCTCTGTACCTTAGCACGAGAAAGCAAAATTATCTAAAACGGTAGTCACCAACAGAGTAGAGCGCTCTGTAGCAAGACCCCTTCATCTGGCCTCCACTTGGATTTTTTCAACCAAACCCACCAATCACCAACCACCACCAATGAATTAAATTGCGAGGAAAATTAGGGAAACAGCTCAGATTTTAATCAGTATTCCTGTCCCTAATCTGCAGTGTTCATTATCTTGGTTACAGGCTAGCAAATTAATTATGAACTAATGAAGTTAAAGGAGGTCATTTGTTAAGGAAAACTGATTACATATTGTTAGCTCTGGGGATTAAATGGAAAACCGCTGTCCTGAAAACAGCTTTAAGAATTAGACGTGATATTTGATTTGTGAGGTTGTGCAGCTGGCAGGGTGACGCAGGGGCCTGTGGGGGGCCTGCAGGGATTGGACAGCAGGCCACCTGCACCCCGCCTCTGGGCTCAGGTCCTACGGAGATCGGCCCCTGTTATGGGAAGCCGCTTACCTGTGTATCCTGCTCCAGGTGAGAAGGTACTAACACTAGAAGAGGTTTCTTTCTTTGAGGGGTGTGTGTATGCACGGGCAAGCGTGTGCAAACTCAGGGTCTTCTCAGTGGGCAGTTCCAGGGCAGTGGGATGGAGACTGCTCTGCTCGCTGGGGAACAGAGTGAGAGTCATTAGCGGCTCTGCCCTTTACGTGGGTGTCCAGATGCTACCTTGGAAGCAGCAGAAGAGCTGCACCGGAAGGCAGAAAGCTCGGGCTTGTTCAGAAGGTGCATGTCAGTCAGGGCAGCCAAACCTAACGGCCAAATAATGGACTTGCCCTGCTGACCCATCTGCAAGACATGCCTGCTGAGCAGGAAGAAGGAACAGAATGAGCTCGCTGGTGTGAAAATTCATTCAAGGCCTTGACTGCCGCACTAAGTGAGGCAGAAATTGCTAGGTGCCCACCAAACTTCATTCTCCTGTTCTTCCTTAGAAACAGAACTCTTGTTTAAGTCCAGGTGGCCATGCACCCAGCTCGAAAAACCACATTTCCCAGAGTCCCCTGCACCCAAGTAGTGAAATTCTGGTCAATGAAATGTGAGCAGAGGTTACTGGGTACGATATCTTGGAGAATAGAAAGTTGGGATGCACATTTTTGCTCTTCTCTCTTCCTCTTTTCCTTGCCTGGAATGCAGGTGTGATGGCTGGAGCTCCAATAATCCTTTTGAAGCAGAGGCAAACTTAGGGATGAAAGCTACTAACAATCATGGAGCAAGAAGGCAGAAGGAGTCTGGGTCTCTGATTACTCTGGGACAGCACACCAGCCCTGGAACGCCTGCCTCTGGACTTCTGTGTGAGAGAGGAAAACAAAACAAAACAGAACACCTCAGGTAGTATGTCTGTGCTAGGGTTTTTATTGGGGGGTGTGAGGAGGCTGTCTCTTTGTCTCTAACTCACACAATAAGGACTACGGACATTTTGGCCTTTGCAATGGGGACCCCAAAAGTTTGATTCTCTCAGTTTGTCAGGCTGGAAGAAGAAACAATATTCGTGAGGGGGAACCACCTGTGGAACAGGGGACGGGGGAAGGACTCTGGTCATAGTGACTCCCCTCACACCACACACACACACACACACACACACACGCTAAGCACACTCCCTCTGCTCTCCTCTCACTGGTTCAGAATATTCCAGCTCCTCTGAGGTTCAAGCCCATTTTGCCCATGTGTTCAGGTCAACGGGGCCAACACAGCCTGAGTGTGTGTTGGGCTGCCATGGCCCTTGCTTTCAGAACCTCATCCACACCCCGCTCTGCTTGGCAGCCCTCTCTCTGGGGCCACTGAGTAGGGAGGTAGCCTCCTTCTAAGTCCTAGAAATCTGTCCATCTGCCTCGTAGAGAGGCCCAGAATGGCTACTGTCAAGAGTCGCCTGCACCCACCATGGTAATAGAAGGCGGAAGCCATCCAGTCTTCCTCTCTCAGGGCAGCTGAGGTCCTGAAGGTGGCCTCACTCCTCCATGTCACGTCCAAGAGGAAAACAAAGACTAGGAGAGGCAGGGACGCGTGTGCCTGGCATCTAGCCGGACAGACACAGACACCAACATGGGCTCCCCCGGCCCCTCTTCTCTGGCTGCCCATCCTGGGTTGGGAGGACAGAAGCCTTCAGTCATGTGGCCATTAATTAAGGCCTGGCGGGGACCTAAACCCAAGCTGAGCCAAATCATACTTCTGTAGAGTCCGCAGAAAGTGTTAACTTAGCCATACTCTGAAATAGTGCTGTGCATGTGAGGTAAATGTACGTCGCATATGGAATTTTAACTTTCCCAGGAGCCACACAAAAGAACAAGGAAACACATAAACTTCACTTTAGTAATCCTTTATCTGCTTCAATATATCAGGAGATTATCATTTCAACCGGTTAGCCATCCTAGAAAATCAGCAATGGGGTGTTTTACATTGCCTTTTTCCTATCAAGTCTTTGAAATCTGGTGTGAATGGCTACCCTGTGGAATGGCACACTTCTAGAAGGTTCGTGGGAAAACTTCATGCCCCTTGTGGACATGAGCCCCTTGTGGACAAATACCAGCCAGGTCTGAGAATGCCTTTTGACCTGCATCCCCGATACCATGTGGTATCGCCAATTTTTTAAAAAAATTGTCCATTGGAGTTTTTAACAAAGTGCCTTTGTTTTAGTTTGCCTTTCCCTGACCATGCAAGATACGGCCAAGTACATTTTTAAAGGTCGATGGCCAGTTACAGTGGTCTTCTCGGAATTGTCTTCCATCCTTTGCTCATTTTTTAAATTCAGCACTTTAACTTCTTCTCATTGAATAGTTTGAATATTAACTCTTTGTGAGGTACGAAGAAAAAGTTTTCTCTGGTCTGTGATGGCGTTTCCCTCCATTCAGTGTGCCTTTTGTCGATCTGAAGGGCTTTTTTTTTTTTTTATGTTGTCAAGAGTGTCCATCTTTTCTGGGTTTGGCGACTTGGTGAGGAAGGCTGACACTCCCCAAGATGACAAAAAGATTCTCCTATATATTCCGCAAATATTCTATCTTAGTTTCTTTTTGTTTGTTTAGCTCTTTGCTCCATCTGGAGTTTCTTTTTGCCCAGTCCTGTTCCTAGCACAGCTCACAAAATGTCAGCCCCTGGTGCTGGCTCGGCGAGGGTGGGGCTCCCTGGGAAGGTGAGAAACGCAGACGGCCGCTGGAAAACGGCCCTCCTGTGACAGGAGGCCTGAAAAGTGGCGAGGCTGGAGGCTGGCGGCTCAGGCCTTGAGGGCTTTGGGCTTCTCAGCAACCCCAAAGCCAACAGCAACAACTCCCAGGCAAGCTTTTTCACCACCGAGGACCTCAGTTTATCCTCTACCAAATGAGGCTAGAAATGCCTCCTAGCATCTGGGCTTCAGGGATAAAACAGACTCCCTGTGGCTTCATTTCCTCGTTTCTAAGGAGGATAAGACTGTCCCTCCTCGGTTCCTCAAAACTTAAAAATAGAAGTACCCTACAACCCAGCCATCGCCCTACAGGGTATTTACCCAAAGAATAAAAAAGCACTAATTCAGAGGGATACATGCACCCCTATATTTATAGCAGCTCTATCTACCATAGCCAAATCATGGAGACAGCCCAAGTGTCCATCGGCGGATGAACGGATAAAACAGGTGTGGAGTATATATACAATGGAACATTACTCTGCCATAAAAAGAATGAAATCTTGCCATTGGCAGCGACATGGGCGGAGCTAGAGAATGGTACTGTAAGTGAAACAAGTCCGTCAGAGAAAGGCAAACACCGTAGGATTTCACTCATATGTGGAGTTTAAGGAAAAAAAAAAAAATGAGCTAAGGGAAAAGGAAAAAGAGAAAAACCAAGAAACAGACTCTTAACTATAGAGAACAAACAGACGGTGACCAGAGGGGAGGTGGGTAGGAGTACAGGGAAATAGGCGATGGGGATTAAGGAGGGAACTTGTGATGAGCACCAAGTGATTAAAATTTTTAAAAAATTAAAAAATAAGAAGGATCCCCCCCCCCCCGCCGTGAGGTAGGTGTACTGAAGTGAAATTAGCTACCACTCTGGCTTACAATAATAGCTTACCTCCCTCGGGTCAGTGAGCTGACAAGGCTCTGCTGGGTGGTTCGCAGTGGAAGTCTCCTGTCCTTACAGTCAGCTAGAGCCATCAGCTAGAGCCACGGCCATCTCGAGGCCTGAGCCGGGTGTCTGAAGTGGCTCAGTCACATGGCTGACAGTGGATGAGACTGCAAGCAGGGGTAGGGACCCCTTTAGACAGGTGATCATGGAGGGCTTCTCTGAGGAGGTGACATTTTTGCTGAGGCCTGAATGGGAAAGAGATAGCGATCCAGATGCCTGGGAGAAGTCTGTCACCTGCTCCACAGCAATTATGAAGGCTAGCATTCCAGAAGGAGCTCTATTTTGGAAGCTCTCCCATGGGCAGGCGAACCCACCTGGCCAACGAACGAGGCAGCTGACGCTCTCCGCTTGGGGAGTGAGTTCTCCAGAAGAAAGAGAACACCCAGGGAAGAAGGGGCCAGGCAGGAAGCCCGCCTAGCACAAGGCTGAGGAACAGGAGATTGCGGCCAGGATCCTCCTTCGTCTGGAAAACCGCCTCACTTGCTTAGTCAGGGCCTTCGTACTGAATTAGGACATTTCCCCATTCTTCAAGTGTCATAATTGCCACCAGCGACAAGGCAGTGACAGCATACTCCAGCAGAAATAGCATGACCAGAGACAGAATGCGAGATAACAAGCCCCCTTTGATGGAGCCCGCCCAGCAAGAGCCCCAAACACCCCTCACTCTGTTCCTTTCTCTTTGACATGAACAGCTGCACTAATGTGAGTTTACTCATCAGATTAAAAATAATTTGCTAAATATCACAGTGGAGTTATTTCTTCATTTCTTCAGCGACGGTAATAAGATGCGGGGTTGGGTTAATGACAAGGTGCATCTAGATGACAAAATCAGGGATTTGAAGCAAAATGCCAGATAAATCAGACACGTATTCATAGTTGAATTAGGTGGTTTTCTAGCCCGGATTCGTTAGTTACTTGAACTCCCCCAATTTAAATGCTAACTGCATCTGGAAACACCCTTGGGGACACACCCAGACATAATGTTGAGCTAAATATCTGGGCACCCCATGACCCCATCAACTTGACCTTTGATGGATAAAATTAACCATTTCACCTGGCCCCTAGAGTAACTCACTGTACTGAAACACTTTCAGGTGGGTCTCATGATCACCCCATTGTCTAGATCAAGAACGGGAGACCCAAAGCTTCTAAGCTTGCCAGAAGCCTCACAGCTAAGACTGTGCCTTCCTGATCTGAAGCAGGGTCACCGTGACTGCACAGAGTGCTGTTCACTTTCCTCGGGCACCTGGCTGCAGTATGGCTCGTGACCTCTGGGTAGAAAGAGGAGTTTGGGACCCCCATGCCTGGAGAGGGGCTGCAGAGTCTCCTGGCTAGAAGAGAAGTTCTGCTTGTGTCTGGAGCTGTCTATACAAAGCGCATGCTTGCCTGGGAAGGGGAGGCTGGTCTAGAACTTTGTTAAGCATCTCCCAGTTCTGTTTTTGTTTTTTAAGATGGATTTATTTATTTGAGAGAGACAGAGTGCTCAAGGGGGAGGGGCGGAGGGAGAGGGAGTCCCAAGCGCACTCTGAGCTAAGTGCAGAGCCCAGTGGGGGGCTCAATCTCATGACCCTGAGATCACCACCTGAGCTGAAACAAAGTCAGGTACTTAACTGTGTGAGCCACCCAAGCGCTCCCCTCTGAGCTCTTTGGACCTTAGGGTGCCACATTCTTCCTGGGAGCAAACTATGCGAATTGCCTGGTATTGGCTTCAGAGGAAATAAACAAGAAATAAATGGCTTCTTAACAGCCTGGCCTCTCCTCCCCTGTGGTTTTAGTCCTGTAGGACCATCTGCTCAAAAGGCCCTGTCCTACTGAGAAGGAATCCAGAGGCTTTTCCAGACGTTTTCTCCTTGAAATGCAAAGACGAAGCCTCAGAAGGAAAATGCATGGCAGCCTGGGCAGCTGTGTGATGGCCTGCTCTGGCTGTGGTCAGCTGGGGGACCGGGGAGTGGGCAGGCAATGGTGCACTGCCCCCCTGCCCCGCCACCCTTCCCCACCCCAGGGAAGGCACCAGGGCATGTAGCCCCTCTCCACGACCCTCTGCTCCTCTCCTGCCCTCCCTTCCCAAAGGCCTTCCTGGCTCCTTCTCCGAGATCAGTCCACTGGCCTCTGCACCTGGCAGATAGACAAAGGCAGAGTGAGTCACCCTTCCTGCAAAACTGGGGTCTAGATGAACTCTCAGAGGTCAGGTGGGTATCGAGACAGAAGACGCAGCCCAGCCAAAGAATAGGAAGCAGTTTTACTTGTAACAAGTAAGGAGAACACCAACGATGTTTCCCATAGGACGCCTCCTCGAACAATAACACGGGGACGGTTGAAGCTAAGCATGCGTACATGTTCCCGAAGGGCCTGCACAATGGGGAATACAGCGTGGAACTGGGGCAAAAGTCATCTGCAGGTGACTGAGCCCAGGTCAAAGTCATGAGGGCTGGCAAGGGGCAGTCATCATCAATTCTTTGGCTCTAATTGGTCTCATACCCTAGTGCTCAAAGGGGTTTAGATCCTATGAAGATAGCTTGAGGATGTCAATCTTCACTTTTGAATCAGCCCAGGAACTTTTGCACTGGTTCATTGTCTTTGATATGATTAGGCCACCTGCTGGCCTGCTAGGGGCTGTTTGTTCCTATCCGCTTTCAAAAGATGGCTAGGGCCTAAAAGGACTTGTCTTACCAAGAAAGCTCTGTCTTTGCCCAGGAACCCCTGTGTCTTTCTGCTTACAAACCGGCTTCTCCAGGAGCCATGTCCAGGGTGGACTGCTACCAGCGCAAGAACCGCCACCGGAAGAGAGGCGAAGACCTACAGTTTCGCGCCGGTGTCTGGCCGTGCCACCTCGTTAGTTCACTCAGTCTGTGCAACCAGGGAACCAGGACTGGGCCGGAGGATCAAGGACCCGGAACTATTTTCTAACTTAATGTGTCTCAAACTGTAATGCATTACAGAAGGTCACCTGAGATCTTGCTAACGACCCATAGGTTCTGATGCAGCAGGTAGGATGGGGCCAAGCTCCCCCCGCACAGCTAACAAGCTCCTGGAGATGCGGAGGACTCGGGCTCCCAGCCCCCACTTTGAGTACTGAGGAGGCTCTGACCCGGTCTACTGTGCTCCCAGTGTGTGCTGTGGCATGAAGAGGAGACAGCCCAGACGCATATGGAAACAGTACCAAATAATGAACATCCGAGAGCCTGGGTGTCAAATGAGTAGTTATTTCACATGTCTGAGCCTTGATTTCCTGAGCTATAAAATGAAAATAAATTCTTTTTTTTTTTTTTTAGATTTATTTATGTATTTGAGAGAGTGCGCAAGCAGGGGGATGGGAGGAGCAGAGGGTAAGAGAGAGAGAGAGAGAATCTTAAGCAGGCTCCGTGCCTAGTGCAAAGGCCAAAGCAGGGCTCAATTTCATGACCTGGAGATCGTGATCTGAACTGAAATCAAAAGTCAGACTGCTCAACCCAGGCGCCCCAAAAATAAATTCTTCATCGCGGTTTCTGAGGAATGAATGGACTATAATTTATAAAGTCTGAGCTACTGCTTATATCTGAGATCAACACATTAGCTTACAGATCACATTCAACCAAGACGGAGTAATGGTTGTCAACACCACTGGACTTCAAGGAATGATAGACAATGATCCTGAGACACAGGGAATAAATACGATAAGACCTACGATTGCCTCGTTTGCTGCCTTCAGAAAATTTCCAGACAAGGTGCAGGGAAGGGAATCTCAAGAGGAGCTCCACAGACTCCCTGAATTGAAGAAAAGAAAAACTAAGGGTTTAGGGAGGCTTGGGCCACTACAAGTTGAAGGATGGAGTGCTAGAGAGGAGAGAGCTCTGGAGACCTGCAGAGGGTCCCCCTTGAGCACTTAGCAGAGACTGATCAGCACATACATACAAGGAAACTATCATAGGTCATGGAAAGAACCTCCCAAACGTAGGGCCAGGAATAGTACCTATTCCCACCAGCCAGACTGGAAACTTCACGGGTTTTGAGTATTCAGAAAGCTCTTGCCTTAGTAGTGGGAATAGTTAGCCCCAGTGAGCACTGCTCTGGTCGTGCCTGCCAATCTTAAAGGCAAGACATGGAAGAGTCAAACTGTAATTTAACTCCATCTCAGAAAAAAGCTCAAGAATTCAAAAACCCAGCACCCAACACGGTAAAATCACAATACAGGACATCCAATCAAAGATGACTAGACATGCAATGAAACAGAAAAGCAGAACAATAGTGAGGAAAAAATTCAGTCAATTGAAATCAACCCAGAACTGACACAGGTGTTAGAATTAGCACACAAGGACATTAAAACAATTATTTTATTATTTTTTTTAAGATTCTATTTATTTATTTGACAGACAGAGATCACAAGTAGGCAGAGAGGCAGGCAGAGAGAGAGGAGGAAGCAGGTTCCCCGCAGAGCAGAGAGCCCAATGCGGGGCTCGATCCCAGGACCCTGGGATCATGACCTGAGCCAAAGGCAGAGACTTTAACCCGCTGAGCCACCTTGGTGCCCCTAAAACAATTATTAAAATTGTATTCCATATGTCGAAAAGTTACATGAAAGTTTTTGGGCGCCCAGATAGCTCAGTCAGTTAAACGTCTAACTCTTGATTGCGGCTTAGGTCATGATCAAGCCCCTTAGGTCGTGAGATCAAGCCCCTGCCAGGCTCCACGCTCAGGGGAGGCTGCCTAAGATTCTCTGTCTCCTTCTTCCAGCCCCCAACTCCCACCCCATGAGCTCGCTCGCTCTCTCTCTCTCACAAAAAAGAAAAAGGAACATGAAAGGTTGTTTTTTTAATAAAAGATATTTTTTAAAGACCATAATCAACCTTGTAGTAATGAACACTACAATATCTCAAAAAAAAAAAAAAAAAAAACACTGGATAGGATTAGGAGAAGATTACATATTGCAAAAGAAAAGATTAGTAAACTTAAAGACAGCAGCAGAAATTACCCAAAATGAAACACAGAGGGAAAGATTTTTTTTTTTTTTAATTAAAAGCACATCATTGAGCTCTGAGACAACTCTCAGCAACCTAATATATGTGTCACTGGTGTTCAGAAGGAAGTGGGGTTGTGAACAGAAAATATTTGTTGCTGAATTACTAGGTCTAGGGCAAGGCCCAAGAACTTCCATTGCTAACAAGTTCCCAGCTAATGCTAAGGCTTTTGGTCCAAAGTTTCAGAACTCTTGCTCTAAAACAGGAATTGGCAAACTATAAGGGCTAAATCTACCTCTTCTGTAAATTTTTACTGGAACGCAGCCATATTACTGACATATTCTCTATGGCGGGCCTTCATGCTCCAAAAACAGAGTTGAGTTGTAACAGAGACTTAAAGTCTGGGAAGCCTAAAGTATTCACTATTTGGTCGTATACCAAAGAGCTTTGCTCACCCCCACTATAGGAGATAAGTGGGGCCCCAAGTGTTTACAGCCAAGGGACCAGCAGCTGACTACTGCCATTCACAATGCAGAATCTGACTCAAGAGGGCCCAGCCAAGAGGAAGCTGTTGCTGAGGGCTAGTTTCCTAGGTGACATGCAAGTAATCCTAACAGGTACTAGAATTTGGTAGAAATGACGTCAGGGCATTGAACCCCGTCTTTACCAGGGCCTTCTGGAACCACTCAGCTGCCACCTTGTAGACAACCATCTTCCCAAAGAGATGGGGAAAGGCATGTCCCCTCTGCCAGCCATGTTGGTAGCTATTACTGTGAAGGAGGAAAAACCAATGGATGGCATGAGACTGGGACCAGAAATAATCTTCTCTACTAGGGCAACCCAAGGACAGGGAGAACAGGGTCTCAGGAGCCCCTGTCCACCTGTACATCCATGCAACCGCCCATCTCATCCATCTTTCTATCAGTCCAGCCATCAAGCCACTTATTCTTCCAACCACCCGTTCATTCCATGGATGTTTCCAGCTACCATCCGACCATAATCTACCCACCATCCACCGCCCTCAGCTTTCATCCATCTGTCCATTTGGCCATCCATTCAGCCACCCATTCATCCAAAGAAGGTTTACTGAGCACTGTGCTAGCTGCTGGGAATGCAGCAGGAACAAGAGATATGTGGTCCCTGCCCTCAGGAGGTGTAAAGCCTTGCAGGGAAGACAGACGACAAGTGATTACACACAAATACTGACCACAATGACATTTGTGTTAGATGCTCTGAAGAAGTACAGGTAAAACCAGTCCCATCTGGAAGGCTAAAGAAAGCTTCCTAGAGGAAGTGTTGCTGGAGCTGGGGCCTGAAAAGATGTGACATCAGGGCACCTGTGTGGCTCAGTGGGTTAAGGCCTCTACCTTGGCTCAGGTCGTGATCCCAGGGTCCTGGGATCAAGCCCTGCATCAGGCTTTCTGCTGTGCGGGGAGCCTGCTTCCTCCTCTCTCTCTGCCTGCCTCTCTGCCTACTTGTGATCTCTGTCTGTCAGATAAATAAATAATATCTTAAAAAAAAAAAAAAAAAGAATCAGTCAGACCCCAAACCGGGTGGGAGGTGAGCAAGCAGGGTGAGCAAGGGGGCGACAGCTAAGCCTGGAAGGGAGGCTGGACCAGGGGCTGGCCCTGCAGGCCAGGTGAGTACTTTGTTCTGTGTGCTAAGAGAACTGGGGTGACCTTGGAAAACCTAAGCATAGACTACATGATTATACAGCATTTTGATGCAACAGGTGTGTTAGTAATAAACTATAAGTGTAGACTTATAATTAATTAAGTCTACACTTTAATTAATTTATTGTTAATAAACAATAAGTGTAGACTTGTATGACGGGCACAGTTGATGAGAGCCAGAGTGCAAACAGGTGAATAAGTTCAAAAGCTGCTCCCAGGTGAAGATGATGGTGGCCCAGACTTGGGAGGGAGAAGGAGATGGAGAAAAGCGGATAAACTCTAAATACAGCCTTAAATTAGGCTGTGTTTCAGCTCAGAGGGGGCCCAGAAGAAGAGAGGTTTTAGGAGTGGGATTGGGGTTCTGGCCAGAAGGAAAGGGGCCTCAACAGGATGCCGAAGGCCCACTCCCCTGTTCCACCGCAGTTCCAAGCCCTCCCTGCAATCAGCTGATTGCACAAGGCTCGGTTCCTAGGTCAGGCCCCACCCACCAGGGTGACCAAGACTGAAGGGATTTCCCAGGATGCAGGCCTTTCGGTGCCAGTCAACCTAGGCCTAGTATCACGTGTGTGGGCAGTGGAGGTCCAACAGCAGATAGCAGGTAGCTTGGAAAGTGTAAATCCCAATGTCCAGAGTATGAGCTAAAGGGGCATCATCACCCAGGTTCTGGGCCAAATGGAACACATTTCTCGAGCATCTGAGAGCCCCATCCAACATCCTCCATTTACAGAGTGCTTTTGTCACTATCATCTCTCTGGGCCCCACAGCAGCCTCATGAGACGAAGAGGACCAGCCATGTATTACAGATGAAGAAATTAAGGCGTGAGGTGGCAGAGAGTCACTGTAGAATGGTTTGCCTGAGGGCTCCCAGCTAGACAGGAGCCAAGTCCAAGTCAAAGACATACCTCCCACCTCCAGCCCTGCGGAACCAGGTGCGGCCTTATCCCAGGGCTTTGGTGCAGAGACTTATGTGCACCTCGGAGCCTGGCCTCAGAAAGCAGCAGAGAATAGTGTCCACAAGCCACAACACCACAGGACAACCTGAGTTCCGTGTGGGGACAAAAGAAACATGGGGTCGTGAGCTCTCAGTAAGAAGGAATGTAGGAATAGGAGCCACTGAATTTGGATCCAGAAGGACTGATCAAACCCCTGTGTCTCTTCATCTGTGGCTCAGAGTACATGGGCAAGGTCACAGGTTCCTCACCCCTAGGCAGCTTGGTGACAATAAACTCTCAGCCCCATCCCAGACCTAACAAATCAGTTTCTCCAAGGAATGGTGGCCCAGGACTGCTTTAGAAAGCTCAGCAAGCGGTTCAGATGATGACTCAAGCCTGAGAACATTCTCCAGCCAATTTCTCTGGTTTCTCCCAACCATGCAAATACCTTAAAATACACATGGGACTTGCCGGAGCAGGTTCTTGGGAGGCAGCCACCTGTGAAACAGGTACTGTTAATATGCCGTTTCACAGATTAGGAAACTGGACCCCTGTGACACCAGCTGGTCCATGGCTCATTGCGTTTGGCTTTAATGCCATCCCCCAGAACCCAAACTGCCTCAGATCTGTGCTTCCAACGGACATTAATGCACAGGTCAGCAGAATTTTTCTGTGAAGTGCCAAACAGTAAATATTTTAGGCACGGCGGTCCACACAGCCTTGGTTGCAGTTCCTTAACTCGGCTGTGATGACACAAAGGCGGCCTTCCACATTATGTGAATGAGTGAGTATGGCTGTGTACCAATAAAACTTTATGGATACTGAAATGTGAATGTCCTATGTTTTAAGTCACAGAATATTTTTCTTCTTTTGATTTTTTTTTCCAATTATTTAAAAAAATATTCTTAGCTCAGAGGCCATACAAAAACAGGCATCAGGTCAGATTTGGTCCGCGGGGCATAGTTTGCCAACCCCTATACCAATCCATTCGCAACCAGCCAGCAACTCTCCATAGCAATGAGAGGAGTGTCTAGACCCTGTGGGCAGTTTTGCTCTGGGACTTGTCACGTCACTGCCCCTCCCGCTGAACCCCAAGCCACTCATACATATTCCTTCTTGCTTGTCCCTACAGCTGCCCAGCCTGACCTCCTTTTCAGATCTCCACTCGCCACCTGTGCCTGAACGCGGAGTCGGCACTACCCACTGTATCACCCAGCCTCACCAAGCCTCGCCCACAGCCCCCAGACCACCGTTCTTTGGAGAGACCAAACACTTAAGCAGCACATTACATGGAAATCCAAGGTTAGGCACATATATTTTCAGAGAAAATCATACCCTCCCAACCAGTTTGCAACCCATAGCCTGGAGTGGAGAGGCATACACAGCCCTGGGTAAGCCTGTGGTCAGAAGTTGCATTGCTCGGGAGCTCTTCCTAAGTAGCCCCTCGACATTTTATCCTGAAGCTCTTGTGTGATGCTGAACTTTTCAGTGGATTATTTGAGCTACCAGCCAGTTCTGCAATCTTTATCCCCTGGGGTCAAGTTCAAAGAGAATTCCAATGTGATTAAGTAAACATATGCAAGTAGTAGATTCATGCACTACTGTGCTATTCTTTGTGATGTTGGCACTGGGCCGGGAATTATAACCACTCCCGTGTGCTCAGTTTATTTCCTAAGCACCTAGCTCATCAGTCCCCACTGTGGATGAAAGCACTTCTTGGGACATTTGAAGTTCAAAGTGAAACTGCCTTTATGCCTCTATCAGCTGAAGAGGAGGGGGAGAGAGATCAGGAGGAGCAGATGATTATGAGAAGGGACGGCGAAAAAGCGAGCTGGTGAATCTGCTGTTTGTGGATGTGTGTTGTTATGGAGGGAAGAAGAGGTGAGTCTCAGGTATTTCAGTCCATCGTGATGGAGAAATTGAACTGTGAATCTGTAAATGGTGCCTGGAGCCATGGGCTGTAACTGCCCCACGCAGGGAGTTAATGGACATGTGGAGAGCTTTTCTCTCTTAACAAAGTACTTGAGCAATTATCTCAGGACACCCACCGTGCAAGGGGATCACGCAGGCTGCTGGGTTACCAGGGCAGTTAGAGGGAAAATAAATTCCCTGACAGCCTCGGCAGGCCAGATGCTCTGGTCCTGATGTGCCACCAGTAACAAATGATGTTTGGGACCCAAACCCCTTCTCAGCATTGTCTTCTGCACCCTGGGCAACAACTGGTCAACGGATCCAAGTCATGGCCCCATTCCTATACAGAATTCCATTGAATCCGCAATCACCCGGCAAGGAGGGCTTGTCATCACCCCATCTGCCACATGGAATCCCATTTTACAGTGGAGAAAATTGAGGTTCAGGGAGGTTATCGAGGCAGAGCAAGGGCTGGAAATAAAGTCGTCAGCTAGTTCTGAATCTGTGCTCTTTTCATTACACCATGGCGATAAGGCCCTCAGCATCCTGAAATACTCTCGTGCCTCAGCCTTCACATCAAACCCAAGTAGCCTCTCAGTTCAAGCAAGACTCACTGAGGAAGGTAAAGTCTATGACATCTATTAGGTAACTGGAAATTTGAACGCTGACTTAATATTTGATGATATTTTAAGAATCGTTATTAATTTATTTAGAGGTGGTCATTCTGTTATGGATATGTGTTTTACAAATAGTCTTTTTTTTTTTTTTTGAACTTTTTTTTTTTTTTTAAGATTTTATTTGTTTATTTGACAGACAGAGATTACAAGTAGACAGAGAGGCAGGCAGAGAGAGAGAGAGAGAGGGAAGCAGGCTCCCTGCTGAGCAGAGAGCCCTATGCGGGACTCGATCCCAGGACCCTGGGATCATGACCTGAGCCGAAGGCAGCGGCTTAACCCACTGAGCCACCCAGGCGCCCTACAAATAGTCTTTATCTGAGGCATCCTTATCTCAGATGCATCCTGAAATATTTACAGTGACTCTAGTTGAACTCTGAATATGTGGGTCACTGGAAGACCTCAGGGCCTGGGCTTCAGTGGGGGTGATGGTGCTGGGGTGGCCCTGGGGTACCCAGGAGAGATCTGGTCAAAGATGGCAGATGCCTAGCAGAACCTTGGGAAGCCCATGGCGCCACCTGGTGGAAAAGGACTTGAACCTCGGCATGTTTAAGTTAGTTCATGGGAACTTCCTAAATTTCTTGGGCTTGCGGACTAGAGATCCTGTGTGTGCAGCTGGGGTAGAATAAGTTTAACTGGAATTGTAACTTGTAACATGACTCTTCTATATGCATAGGCTGCTAAGATCTTCGGAAAGTCAGGTGACTTATACTTAGAAAAAAGTAACAATTTCTTACACAAATCTGAAGGACTTTTTCTAGATATTCAAATTTCCTGATAGCTTCCTACAGAAGAAAGAACACAGTGCCTCCTTCTAACCAAGGTTTAAATAGTTGGGTTGAAATACACAGCCTTTTCTTTTCCTTAGCAAATTTCTCCCAAACCAGTAATGCTTAAACTTTGGAAGGCAGCATAGGTACTTGCTTACTAAAAATACAGTTTCTGTAAAAAACAAAAACAAAAACAAAAACTCCCAACAAACAAAAGTTCAGGAACACGGCTTCACAGGTGAATTCTACCGAACATTTAAAGAATTAATACCTATTCTTCTCAAATTATTCCAAAAAATAGAAAAGGAAGGAAAGATTCCAAATGTATTGCCAGCATTACCCTAACCCCAAAACCAGATAAAGACACTACAAAAAAAAAGAGAGAACTACAATATCTGTGGCAAATATTTGATGAACATCGACATAAAAATTTTCAACAAAATATAGGCAACTTGAATCCAATAATACATTAAAAAGGTTATTCACCACAATAACATGGAATTTATTTCTGTCATGCAAGGGTGATTCAATATTTCAATATTTGCAAGTCAGTCAACATGATATATCACACCAACCAGAGAAAGGATAAAAACCATACGATCATTTCAGTAGATTCAGAAAAAGCATCTGACAAAGTACAACATCCTTGCATGACAAAAGCCCTAAACAAAGTAGGTTTAGAGAAAACACACCTCAACAAAATAAAGGCCATATATAAAAAATGCTAAGCTAACATCAGATTCCGTAGTGAAACAATGAGAACTTTTCCCCTAAGATCAGAGATAAGACCAGCATGTCTTCTCTTACCACTTTTATTCAACATAGTAGTGGAAGTCTCAGCCATAGCAATCAGACAAGAAAAAGAAATAAACAGCATCCAAATTGGTAAGGAAAAAGTAAAATCACCATTATTTGAGGTTGGCATGATACTCTATATAAAAAACCCTAAAGTGGGGTGCCTGGGTGGCTCAGTGGGTTAAAGCCTCTGCCTTCGGCTCAGGTCATGATCTCAGGGTTCTGGGATCGAACCCGCATCGGGCTCTCTGCTCAGCGGGGAGCCTGCTTCCCCCCTCTCTCTGCCTGCCTCTCTGCCTGCCTGTGATCTCTGTCAAATAAATAAATAAAATCTTTAAAAAAAAATTAAAAAAATAAAAATAAAAATAAAATAAAAAACCCTAAAGATTCTATCAAAAACTACTAGATCGGATAAATTAATTCAGTGACGTCACAGGATACAAAATCGATATGCAGAAATCCACAACATTTTTACACTAATTATGAAGTATCAAAAATACAAATTAAGAAAACAATAACACTTACAACTGCACCAAAAATAATCAAATAATACCAAGGAATAAATTTAACCAAGGAAGTGAAAGACCTGTACTCTGAAAAACTATAAAATATTGGTGATGAAAGTATTTGAAGATGACACAAGCAAATGGAAAGACATTTAATGCTCAAAGATTGGCAGAACAAATGTTGTTTAAATGTCCATACTACTCAATGCAATCTACAGATCTGAGCAATCCCTACCAAAACAAGAACACTGCTTTTTACAGAACTAGAACAAATAGTCCTGAAATCTGTATGGGACCACAAAGACCCCAAATAGCCAAAGCAATCTTGAAAAAGAAGAATGATACTGGAGGTATCACAATTCCAGATTTCAAGATATACTACAAAGCCATGGTAATCAAAACAGTATGGTATTGGCACAAAAATAGACACACAGATCAACAGAACAGAATAGGCAGCCCAGAAATAAACCCATGATTTAATTTATCTGCAACAAAGTAGATAAGAAGATGCAATGGGAAAAAGACAGTCTCTTTAATAAACAGTATTAGGAAGACTGGACAGCTACATGCAAAGAATGAAACTGGACCACTTTCTGGCACCATCCATAAAAATAAACTCAAAAATAGATTAAAGACCTAAATATGAGACCTGAAACCATAAAAGTCCTAGAAGAGAGCACAGGCAGTAACTTCTCTGACATCAGCCAAGGTAACATTTTTCTAGATAGGTTTTCAAAGGCGAGGGAAAGAAAAGCAAAATTAGAATTAGGTGATGGATGCAAAGCCTCATGAATACGGTAAGAACTGCTGAATTGTGCACTTTAAACAGTGTATAATATCATATGTGAATTACATCTCAAAAAGAAAAAAAAAAAAAGCCCAGCTGATAAAAAGCCAGCCAAGAGCCCAACCCAAGTAATTATTCAACCATCCTCTGTTCCAACATCACTCACAATGTCCATTACAGCCTAATACAACCAGAGTCTCTCTGGCGGGGGGTAGGGGGGAATGCCAGGGGGCATTTTGCTACCCACATCTGTTGCTGAAGGGACACTGTTTTATCACCTGATCTAGAGAGGGACATCACTCTTACAGCTAACTGGATTGATAGGGTTGGGGGGGGGGCTGCAACCCCCACAGCCTGCCCAGAAACCTGAGACCTCAACAGCCTGGCTGGAGATGACAGCTTATCTAAGTCAGATCTCTCTGGAATCTGGAACCGGAGAACGAGGCACAAGAGAGTGAAACCACACACCATGAGTGGAGAGGACACAAGGACGACCGACATTCAAAGCAGCCACTGGAGCAGGTGAGAGGGCAGAAGTCAGGGGGAAGCAGCAATGATGTAAAAGCCCAGGAGGACTGTCAGAGGAGAGCAGGAAGAGTAGGCAGCAGGAAGGTCGGTCTCTTTCCTTCCAGTGGCGCTGCAGCCTCCCTGAGCTGCACTCAAATTCCTGTTCTCAGATTCCCATGAGTCCCTGTGGTATCTTCCCAGTAAGACCTGCCCATCACCTGAGCTCATCTGAGCGAGATCCGTTCTTTGCACTAAGAGAATCTGATGAGAACACCCTCGGATTCGTGGCCTTAGGGATGGGTTCTCTGAGAAGTCATTCCTTACAAAGAAAATAGCAGGTCCCAAATGACCTCTTCAGAAGCCCCGCTGAGAGGGCACTGGACATCTGCCTGAGATCCTGTACATAGGACTCCAGGACCTAGTTTAGATGCTGGCCTTGGAAGCCCTCAAACCCGCCCAACAAAGAGAAATTCTGTTTGGCACGGCCATATGTGTAGGCTTCTCCAGCACTGACCCATTACGTTTTGGTATCTTTTACTTTCCTTTGTCTTCTGACTAATTTGATATGATTTAGTCTCTGAAATCCCTGAAGTTAGCCCAATATATGTAAGATAAAAATTGATGTGGATTAATAGAGGTACAGAGACCAGATATCTTTTCTGGAGTGACCTTGAACTTATCAGTATTCTTCAAAGTCAGGAGAAGACAGTTCACATCTCACTTTTAATGAAGGAGAAATACTGTTGCTGGAAATATTTACCTTTCATCTCCTGTGCTGAGAGATGGGGGAGATTTGTCTGCTTTGATCTCCACTTGTTTAATTACCGGGAAATGAAATGCGCCTGAGCCAGCAGGATCATGAAGTCTCACTCTTGCTGCAAAAGTTGGCAGCAGGGGACCCAGCCTGGACTTTACCAGATCAAAGCTGAGCCAGTGCCAAGATGGTAGAAGTGTCCTGATGAGATGAGATACGCTTGAGGAAGAACCAGGTACTGGGGTCCAGACCAGATGCTGGACCAGCATCTCCCAAAGGTTCATCCCTTCCTCCCATCGCACCCTAAGACTGTAGTCCAGGACCCTGCATGGCTTGCTGGAGCCAAGGGTCTGCCCACGCAGCACACGCCAGGCCCCAGCTGGAGGCCAACCCCGGACACCTGTGTACCCCCGGCTTAGTTCTGACCACTGTCTTCAGTGTACTCCTTGTGCTTGATTTCACCCGTTTTGAACCTTCCAGCCACCATCTCAGGCCGGTCCCTTATCTGAGCCTCACCTACACAGCCCAGATAGTTGGAAACATCCTCAGAATAAGACCAGAAGATGGACAATGAGACAAATCTGGCCTTCTCCAAGGACGGAGTGCTCATGACGTGGAAGCTGGGATTTCGTCTCTAGGCACACACAGCTGGCAGGTAACCAACCACTAAATGCGGAGGGGCGACACCGGAGGAAGTACACGGTCGGAGGCGACTGACAGCATCCAACCCTCCTTCCTACAGCGTAACTCCATGATGCTCACTTCTAAAATGAGTGTTGAATTAGACGTTTTTAAGGATCCTTCCCACTTGAACACCTTTAGCATTCTGCTTATCGGGACTCTTCTGTAACCAGAACTACGCTAGCTACTGGAAAAGACCCATGGGATGGTGATGCTGATGACGACCGCGGTGGTCGTGACAGTGACAGCAGCTAGCACGGACTGAACACTCCTTGTGGGCCAGGTGTCCGACAAAGATTACCTAATTTAATCTTCAGAAATACCCATGGGATCGGCCCCTTTATTATCTCCATCTGAGAGATGAGGACACGAAGAATTTAAGTAACTTTCCCCCAAGGTCACAAAGCTGTCACGTGACTAAGCATGATGTCAAATCAGGAACTGCCCTTACATTCCAACCAAGGAGGCAAGACTAACCCACGTGAAACAACCTAAGAGGAAAACAGGACAGAAGGTGAAATTGTGCACTCCAAATGGTAAGCTCTAAAGCCTGTGTCAAAAAACCACAGTACGTGGACAAAGCAGCTTACCACCTGTTTTTGTAGATAAAGTTTTATTGGAACAAAGCCACACCCATTTGTTACATATCCTCTATGGCTGCTTTCAAACGGCCATGACCAAGCCAAGGAGTTGTGACAGAGACCACGTGATCCACAAAGCCTAAAATCCTCACCATCTGACCCTGTAAAGCTCGCCAACCCCCTGTCTTATGGTAACCGACTGTCTGGGTCTTCCCAGCACTGAGCGTGTACCTGAGATACAGGACTTGGTTTCGAAACCAGTAAAATCCTGGGCAACCCGGGACACGTTGGTCACCCTACCTGCTCTAGAGAAGTCCCGAGGAAGGCAGGATCCACGGGAATCGCAGCGGTGACAAAGGTGGACCTTGATGATTGCACACCATCGGATAGATGGTGCTGGGACATGGTGGGGTAGATGGAGAAAGAACATTCAAGATACGAGGATCCGCAGGAGCTTGGAAGAAGACCAGACCGGAATGCCTGTGGGGAAGTGAGGAGAGGAATCAGTCCGCTCGAGCAGTGAGAGCCTGTGGAAGCAGAAGTAGAGTCCAGTAACTGAAAACACAGAGGATATCCTCACGCTTTGTTGGTGGTGGCATGAATTGGTCCCACCTGCTGGACAGTTTACAAATTTGTGTCAATGTGTTAAATGTGCCTGTGTTATGACCGCTGATGGGACAGGGATCTCCTAAGTGCCCCCCCACAGCCTACATCCCACCCTGTAACCAAGCTTTTTAAAACATAACCGTGTAGGGGCGCCTGGGTGGCTTTGGGGGTTCAGCCTCTGCCTTCGGCTCAGGTCATGATCTCAGGGTCCTGGGATCGAGTCCCGCATCGGGCTCTCTGCTCAGCAGGGAGCCTGCTTCCTCCCCTCTCTGCCTCCCTCTCTGACTACTTGTGATCTCTCTCTCTGTGTGCATCAAATAAATAAAATCTTAAAAAAAAAAAACAAAACCATAACTGTGTAGCTCTTCTCATCTGTACCTCTTGATGGTGAGTTCAGTCATGTGACTTGCTTTGATGGACGGGATGTTGGTAGACCAGTGTCACTGTGTTTTCTCTTACTCCTCTGCTTCTGCCCTGAGGACACATCTGGGCCATGGAACAAAGCTGGGCCACCCAGCCGTCCCTGCTGAGGCCATCCCAATCACCCCACCTGCAGCGGACCCGAGGACACGTGAGTGAGCCCGGAACAGCTCAGACAGACCTACCACACTGCCAGCCCTCAGACTCACACGGGAAGTAAACGACTGTCGGCGGCCACGGTGTGTGGGGTGGTCTGTCACGTGGCTTTGTTGCGCAGATACATAACTGACACCGCCTGATCCTTTTCTGGGAGCTTGTCAAGGAGCTAATCAGACAAACATCCAAAGGTGTGGGAACAGGGGATCCTTTACAGCATTGGTTTCCAGTAGTTTTTAAAAAAACAAAACAAAACAAAAAAAAAAACAAAAAAAAAACTTAAAAAAAAATCTGAATGCTCAGTCAAGTTTATGCAAAAAAAATAAATAAAATCCAGTCCACATGTCATTAGCTACAATGCCATTAGCTATTAGAGAAGCTCATGTAAGGGTGCCTGGGTGGCCCAGTCAGCTAAGCATCTGCCTTCTGCTCAGGTCGAGATCTCGGGGTCCTGGGATCGAATTTGGGGATGGAGCCTTGCCTCAGGAATCCCTGCTCAACGGGGAGTCTGCTTCTCCCTCTCCCTCTGCCCAACCCCCCCCCCCACTCGCACTCTCTCTCTCTTTGATCTCAAATAAATAAATAAAACCTATTAAAAAAAAAGAAAAGGTCATGTATATCGATATGTATTGACAAGGAAACACATCCACTTCACGTTACATTTTTAAAAACAGAAAAACAGCTTTTAAGCTATGATCTGTTATTTCTGTGAACTCTGGAGAGAGAGATGCATCACAATATTAACAGCCATTATCTTGGAGTGGTTGGATTTTTTACTCTTTATCCTATTCCAGTAGTATATGAATCTGCAAAATGACAACGTTATCTTTACACAAAGGGGTAAAAATGGAAATGTCACTAAGAAAAGCTTTCTCTCTCTACGTAAAAACCGTGGCCTTCAACAGACACATGAAAAAGTGCTCCATATCACTCAGCATCAGGGAAATACAAATCAAAACCACAATGAGATATCACCTCACACCAGTCAGAATGGCTAAAATCAACAAGACAGGAAATGACAGATGCTGGCGAGGATGTGGAGAAAGGGGAACCCTCCTACACTGTTGGTGGGAATGCAAGCTGGTGCAGCCACACTGGAAAACAGCATGGAGGTTCCTCAGAATGTTGAAAATAGAACTGCCCTATGACCCAGCAATTGCACTATTGGGTATTTACCCTAAAGATACAAATGTAGTGATCCAAAGGGGCACATGCACCCGAATGTTTATAGCAGCAATGTCCACAATAGCCAAACTATGGAAAGAACCTAGATGTCCATCCACAGATGAATGGATCAAGAAGATGTGGTATATATACACAATGGAATACTATGCAGCCATCAAAAGAAATGAAGTCTTGCCATTTGCGACAACATGGATGGAACTAGAGCGTATCATGCTTAGCGAAATAAGTCAAGCAGAGAAAGACAACTATCATATGATCTCCCTGATATGAGGAAGTGGTGATGCAACATGGAGGCTTAAGTGGGTAGGAGAAGAATAAATGAAACAAGATGGGATTGGGAGGGAGACAAACCATAAGTGACTCTTAATCTCACAAAACAAACTGAGGGTTGCTGGGGGGAGGGGGTTTGGGAGAAGGGGGTGGGATTATGGACATTGGGGAGGGTATGTGCTTTGGTGAGTGCTGTGAAGTGTGTAAACCTGGTGATTCACAGACCTGTACCCCTGGGGATAAAAATATATGTTTATGAAAGTTAAAAAAAAATAATAATAATAATAATAATAAATAAAAATAAAATAAAAAAAAATTAAAAAAAAAAAAAAACCGTGGCCTTCCAGTCCTGAGAAAACCTCTGCCCTCTCCCCCAGCTTCCCTTGCTACCAACTTCTGTGACGGACTCTGACTGACTGACCTTGAGGTTGCCTTTCCCCACCACTGGCCCAGGAGAACAGAACCCACTGTGGGGGGGAGGGGACAGCACCTTGCTCCAGGGAGGCTTTCTTTGGAGAGGGTCAGGGAAAAGTCTCCCTTCCCAACCTTGTGCAAACAGAGCAAAGAAATTACCCACAGAACCAACCCCAGCCATGTTAAAAAAAAAAAACAAAAAAAAACCCTCCACACAAGTCATAATATTTTTGGAATGAGATTTACTTTACAATATTTTAATAACCACAGCATTGCAACTGGAAGTCCTTTGTAGCTGGTCTCAGGGGCCTTCCTGGGACGTTGTGCTTAATGAGGTTTATAATTCAATATAACTACATCTGCATCTTTAATTATGCCTAACATTTAATCTTCACTGCTCCACTTGAATTGGAAGAGCTAAAATTAGGCCTGCTGTAGTTTAATCTGATAATAAACATCCATGACATTTAGAGCAAAAATGTACTCATTTCATTAGAGTGGCGGACACATTTACCATTTGCCTGAACTAAACAAATAGTTTCAGCAGTCCTTCTAAGTGCAACAGAGAACATTGTTTGAAACAACCCCCCTGTAGACTCCTGTAACTCTAGACTGTGGAGGTTAAGTAGTCCAACATCACTGTTGTTCAAGGGAGGGCACTGAGGCCCAGAGCGGTTCAATCACTTGTCCAAAGTCACACAGCAAGTTAATACGTAGAGGATACTAAAGGAAACAAGACCCAGGATTCTTGATTCCCTGCCCAGTGGTGCATCTGTCATTCCTCTCTTGCCACCCTAGCACGTATGGCTAAATTAGGACATTGTTTCTTGTGGTCAAGCAGCCATCTGGGGAGCACTCCCCTCTGTTTTGTCATTTTTTTTAAAGATTTTATGTATTTATTTGAGAGAGAGACAGAGGGGGCACCCTTGCACACAAGTGTTGGGGGAAGGGGAGGAGGCAGAGGGAAAAGCGGACTCCCCACCGAGCATGGAGCCCCATGAGGGGCTTGATCCCAGGACCCCGAGATCATGACCTGAGCTGAAGGCAGACGGTTAACCCACTGAGCCCCCAAGTGCCCTTCCCCTCCGTTGTTTGTACAGAACCCAGACGAGACACTATTCAAGGACCTACATTAAGCCTCATGCTCTGACTCCAAACCCAAAGCAATAACAAATAATATATAAAAGGAAAAAATTAAAGATAATATATCCTCATTGAAAACAGGATAAATATGTCCGTGGACCAAACCCCCCAAAATAAAACATTAAATGGGCTGAAGTTTGATGCTACTTGCCTATAGGTCTGGAAGGAGGCAGAGTTGGTCAAGAAAGAGTTTGGTTACCCGGCATACTGAGAACCAAATATGCCCCATTTAAGACCAGAGATGGGAAGCAAGCTCTTTGATTTAAGCTCAGACAGTGACTGAAAAAACTATCTTGCCACTGCCAGGGGCTACAGCACATATCAGCTTGTTTGAGTAGAGAAAGTTGAGAGGTCAGAAGGAACAGGCAAGACCTGGCCTTTGAACTGGGCCTCCAAGGAGAAAGAGAAAACCTTCCATTCCAGATGAGCCTGTCACAAACATGCGTGCGTGTGCACACACACACACACACACACACTTCTGTTCACAGTTAAAAACCACGTGCAACCTAGAAGACAAACTATTATGAAGAGAGCTATCAAATTTTAAAATAGGAGAACTTGTACCAGAAATGGTGGAAAAATTAGAAACACCTTCAACAGTATATTGAAGTAGATTACATGGAGGTTTCTGGAAGTCCACTCACTGGGAACCAGTCCTCCGCCTAACCAGGGTAGGCTTCGAAATACCCCCCATGTGGTGGCGCCAAGTGCTGTAGAAAGTGGGGGAAGGTCTAGCGATGTAGCTATGAATTAGGCCAGAGAGAACTAGGTGTTTTTTCTGGAAAACTAAAAGGAAGGAAAAAAAAAAAAAAAGATGAGCCCACAAATCCAAATTCCAAAACAGTGAAGAATATAAAAACTAACATAATAAATTTAACCAGGAGAAGTGTTCACATCAGACAAAAGAAAAACAGCAGAGTAACCTGATAAAAACTAGAAAATATGTAAGTTTATAATCCTCAAAGAGATAACATTCATGGAAAAGAACAGGAGCTCACAAAGTGAAAATGAACCAAATCTGAAATAAAACAGGCAGATTTTTTTTTTTAAAGTCAGATAACCCGACATTGGAAAGAGCCAGGAAAAGAGAAGTCAGGTCCCCTGGCCACATCCACAGTATAAGAAAGGCTTGGAATGGCGTCTGAGAACATGTCTTGGATGAAGCGAGTAAAGCGTGTAGAAGTCCATGACTGAGGGCTGCACCCCTGGCTGGCTGGGGAGGTGGGGAACTCCAGTCAGGACATCTGAAAGGACCCCAGCCAGGAACCGAGCTGTGCCTTTCAAGGGTGGCACTGTGTTTCAGCCTGGTTTCCGCAGTCATCAACTCTAGCACCCTAGCAGGATGAAGAGAAAGCACACCCTGCCCTCCCAGTAGCTCACCTAAGAGGATGGCAAGGAGACTTTGCCCTCTCCATCTCAAAGCAGCAGAAAGTGGGATAAGGACAAGCCATGAAAAACATCAGCAAGATGAGAAACAAACACTCGGGAAAACAAAAAGAAAGAAAGAATGGAGGGAAGAAGAGAGAAAAGGAAGAAAGGAGGAAGACGGGGGAGAGAGGGAGAGAGAGAGAAGCGGTGGGGAGAGAGATTCAAAATATAGACGTGGAAGATAGGAAGACGAAGCTGGCACTGTCTTGGGTAATGTCTACCCCACTCTTCCTGCAAAGTTGAAACAATTAGCTCCATCTTGCACGTGCAGAAAGTGGAGCTCAGAGGGCTGGGTACCTCGCTGATGCTGCTTAAGAGGGAATACTGATCAGGAGCTCAGGGTAGGGCAATGGACTTTTTTTTAACAGAGATACAACAAGTGTTACAGATATTGGTATGTGCTGAGTACTATACATGAAAATTACAACAAGTTTTATTTTAGGAGGAAACTGTAATGGGTTTAGTTAGTGGGAGTGAAATATGTTAAGTTAGTCTATTCAGAGAAGGTATCAGGGCAAACGGCCACAATCAGTAAGACGAGCCTGCCGGCGTTAATGCATCAAACCTCCTGAGCTTTTCGTTACAGCCTTCCAGTCTCTCGAAGAAGCCAGCCAAGTTGGATCGCGGCCCGTGGAGGAGAGGGTCCACAGCTGAGACTGAACGCGGCAGCCCCCTCTCCAGGGTCTCCCAGCTACAAAACACGCCGCCCCCGGCATGTTCGTGATCTAATGTGGAAACCACATGCAAGAAGTAAATAGTAATTAGGGAAAGAGCAACATGTGGTCCTATTCCCTGACACTCAAAGTCTGGCCTGTGGACCAGCAGCTTGGGCATCACTCCCCAGGAGCTTGTTAGAAATGCAGAATCTCGGATGCCATCCCAGACTCACCTACTCCGAATGCACATGTTACAATATCCCTGGGTGATTCATGTGCATGGAACCCTTTGGAAAGCTCTGGTCTTCCTAGTTCTGTGCTTGGGAATGGGAGAGCTGGGGAAAGGATGAGGATGTCCACAAAGCATGAAATCCAACAAAGACAAATGTAGGCTGTCGATGAAAGGGATCGAACTGAGCCTGCACACTTGGTACTTCTTGGGTACCACAGGCCTAATCAAGCTCCCACTGCTTTGGTCACCGTTAGGTTACCAGGGAGGTGTTAATGGAACCTGGGTAATACTCCATTGTGGTCAGTGGGGGCTGTCATGCCCTGTAGGAAGTTTAGCAGCATCCCTGGCTTCTATCCACTAGATGCCAGTAATGTCTCCAATCCCTCACTACACTCCTCCCCCTCCCACTCCCACCCCTACCATGAGCTGTGATAACCCAAATTGTCTCTAGGCATCACCAAATATTCCCAGGCAGACAGAGGGGAGGAAGTAGGTATCCTTCCATTGAGAAGTAGGACAGTTAAAGCATTTAGATAGATAAAGCATTTTTATGAATTCATGTTGCCTCATCTATTCTGCCTGGGACCATCAGTACATGAAGGAAAACCCAGGCTGGGACATGTATGTGAAGTTTGTTTTTCTGCTCAGGGTGATGCTGCTGCTGCAATGACATCTTGTTCTCTGCTGCCACAGGGTTGGAAGGAAGTTCAACAATAACTTAGAAGGAAGCCAGGATAAAAAGCCAGTCTAGGGACGCCTGGGTGGCTCAGTAGGTTAAGCGGCTGCCTTCAGCTCAGGTCCCACATCGGGCTCCCTGATCGGCAAGGAGCCTGACTCTCCCTCTGCCTCTGCCTACCACTCTATCTGCCTGTGCTCACGCGCTCTCTCTCTCTCTCTCTCTAACAAATAAATAAATAAAATCTTTTAAAAAGCCGGTCTGGCATCTAAGCTCATGTTAATTCCATTACACTGTTACCCCCAAGTCAGAGGAGAGCACGAAGTGCTCTGGTCGATGAGCTATGAGATACAGGCTCTAAAGCCAGCTCAGTCCCTATTAGCTACAGGCTTTTGGTTGAGTCACTTCCCCTCCATGAGACTCAGTTTCCTCTTCTGGGTTGGCCAAAGGATTTCCCCTCCATTTCATTCATTCAATGAAGATTATAGAAATGATCAAAGTTTTACTCATCACCTTCACATGCTGAATCCCCATTTGGGAAACCTAGATACAGATAAGATTGAACTCTTGATTGTCAACTCCTAGCTAGGGGAAAAGAAGATGTGTCCCCCCCATTAGGACCAAGAAACCTAGGTGGGAAATCTCACCATTAAAAAATCTGATCCAATGGAGAAAATGGCCAATGAGAGCAAGTCTCAACCAAGGCAGATATTGCCTTTATCTGCAACAGAGTAATGTGGAAGGATAGTTGCCCAAGACCCTTCCAGAATGGACATTCTATGTGTCTAAGGCTGTTGAACCACCCCTCCCCAGGGGACACACAATAACCTAACCATTCCCAGTCCTAGGGCTCTCTTCAAATAATTTGCTGGAACCCAAATAAACCTGAGCCCATCTCAACACAGGGCTGCATCCAAAGTCATCCAAGTCCAATTGCTCACAGCTTTGGAAAGAAACATAGATCCAGACAGGAGAGCTCTAAAGGAAGTAGCAAAAGGGAAGTCGCTACATAGAGCAAAGCTGAAAAATAATTTACATTCTCTGCCTGCAAACCCTCTCCTCAACACACCTCCAAGTCCCCCCTGCCACAGCCAAAAGCCAACCTTAGCACACCTTCCCAACGTGTCTTCTGTAGTGTCCTGGCTTGCTCCCGGCTTCTATCCTTCTCCTCTCTGCTACCCACCCCACATAGCCCTGCAAAATCCCAGTAGCTGCCTCAGAAACAAGTTTGGCTGCATGAATGAGAAAATAAAAAGTATCACTGGCTTAAACACTCAAGGTCTTAGCTTTCCGCATCACAATTCTGGCAATCAGCAGTCCAGAGCTTGTACAGCAAGCCCTTTAAACCTTCCACTCTGCCCTGTGCACCGCCGGGAGTGGTCTCGGTCACCAAGTCTAGGGCAGCTGCTGTAGCACCTGTCATGATGTCTGTTCCCAGGCCCAGAAAGCAGAAAGGGGGATGAGAAATCCCACACCCACCCTCCGAGGACACTTTCCAGTTTTGCCACTGTTTATAATTTAAAAGGATGTATAGGACTTGATCCTGTGGTAATGACAAGAAAAACTGGGATGAAAATTAAGATCACACTTTTCTATGAGTCTAGCAGTGGGAAGGATTCAAGGAAACCTTGATGAACTGAATTCCAGAAAGAAACAACCTGTCACACGTACACAGAAGGCCAAGTAGCTTCCCTACCTGAGAAGGGATGGGGAGCTGGTATGGGTACCTGGGGCATTCCAGGAGGGGAGAGATTTTCCAAGAAGGAGGAAGAACTGGGCTCAGTCAGTTCTTCAATCAGGGTCAGGGTCAATCAGAGAAACAGAGCTACCACCTGTGGTACAAAATCAGGGATTTATCTCATGGGTTTGACCTTATGCAAGATGGGCAGCAAGCAAACGGTCCACACAGGGTGTTGCCATTGTAACTAGTATTAAGCCCCGAATCACTAGAGGCCAGCTAGACTGGCCTTCAGAAAGGAAAAATGAATGCGGATGGAAGGTCAGGACAAATTGGAATTGTAGGATGTACCAGGATTTATGGGGACAAACTAGAACCCACATCTGCTGCTCACACTTTCCAAGCTTAATCCTGTGAATTATCGATAGGAAAAGCCAATAACCTTTGCCTTGTGCAATTGACCCACAACTCAAAGATGAAAAGGGAGTTCATGGGACCTAGAGGAGCTGGGGTCAAATGTCCCACACCAAGGGAGTGAACCTTCCTGGTGCCCCTGCTGAGCCCCAGAATGCAGAACAATACAGCGGCAGTTTACCTCCCATCTTTCAAGCCTTGTGCAAAATGTTTCTTGTGGTCTAAGCTGACCCAGAAGTGCAGGGAGGGAAGTTTTGGGAAATATTCTCAGTTCAACCACACTGACAAAATACAGAGTTACTACAAACTGTGTGGGCTGGCAGGATGGGCTACCATCTGGAAGAGCTCCAAATGCAATAGTAAATTACTCAGCTCCGCAATGCTGCCCCCGTCAAAAATTTTGCCAAGGAAGGAGTCATCAAGAAAGGGCAGGTGAGCAAAGACAAACCGCTTAGTCCCATTCAGCTTCATCATGAACATGGAGATTGGATTTGGGGGCCCTGAGGAGTTAAATCCAAAATGAACCAAAAATATCTGAACTGCAATCCAATCTCCCCCCAAGTCAACTACTGACCAGGTACAGGGCAGGAGTCATGGTGGACTCGATCTCATTAAGGTTGTAAACTCGATCTCATTAAGGCTGCAGGCCAACCAGACTCAAGGAAGAGTCTGACCAACTAGCCCTGCACTCTATCTGCGAGACAGAGGAGTTAGCGTGCCTGCTCCAGGAAACAAACAAATACTACACTTTCACCTCCACAGCAAAAGATTATGAAACATGGAAAGAGCAGGAACCTATAACCAAAAGTCAGGAAAATCACAGTCAGTAGGGACAGATTCACAAACTAGTTGTTGGAATTAACAGCTAAGAAATTTAAATCAGGTGTTATAAATACATTAGATAAGTTACAGGAAAAAATGAATACAATGGCTGAATATGTGGGTTATTTCAAGAAAGAAATTGAAAAAATAGAAACTCTAGAACTGCAAAATAATAATTCTGTACTATAGACTTATAATGTATGTAAAAGTAAAATATGACAAAATAGCACCAAAGATGAAGGAGAGTAAAAGTTTTTACAATATTCATGAATTCAAGGTAGACTATGAGAAATTAAGAATACATGTTTAATCTCTAGAGAAACCACTGCAAAAGTTAAAATATATATATACAGCTAAAAATCCAGTAGAACTTAGAAGATAAAATATAAAATAAGTACTGGCTTAATCCAAAAGGTAGGAAAGAAGAAACAAAGAACAAATGGAACAAAATGAAAACAAATAAGAAGAAGGTAAGTTTAAATACAACTATAGGGTACCCGGGTGGCTCAGTCATTGAGCATTTGCCTTTGGCTCAGGTCATGTCCTGTGATCAAGTCCCACATCAGGCTCCCTGCTCAATGGGGGGTCTGCTTCTCCCTGCTTGTGTTCCTTCTCATGCTATCTCTCTCTTTGTAAAATAAATAAAATTTAAAAAATAAATACATACACACATACAACTATAAAAATAATTACATCACATGTAAATGGATCAAACATTGCTACTAAAAGGAAAAATTTTCAGGGGCACCTGGCTAGCTCAGTTGGTGGATAATGCAACTCTTGATCTTGGGGCTGTAAATTTGAATCCCACATTGAGTGCAGAGATGACTTATCAACTCTATGATCAAATAATCTTTGACAAAACAGGAAAAAAATATACAGTGGAAAAAAGACAGTCTTTTCAATAAATGGTGCTGGGAAAATTGGACAGCTATATGTAGAAGAATGAAACTCGACCATTCTCTTACACTATACACAAAGATAAACTCAAAAAGGATAAAAGACCTCAACGTGAGACAAGAATCCATCAGAATCAAAAAGAACATAGGCAGTAACCTCTTCGATTTCAGCCACAGCAACTTCTTTCAAGATATGTCTCCAAAGGCAAAGGAAACAAAAGCAAAAATGAACTTTTGGGACTTCATCAAGATCAAAAGCTTCTGCACAGCAAAGGAAACAGTCAACAAAACAAAGAGGCAATCCACAGAATGGGAGAAGATATTTGCAAATGACAGTGCAGACAAAAGGCTGATATCCAGGATCTATAAAGAACTTCTCAAATTCAACACACACAAAACAGATAATCATGTCAAAAAATGGGCAGAAGACATGAACAGACACTTCTCCAATGAAAACATACAAATGGCTATCAGACACATGAAAAAATGTTCATCATCACTAGCCATCAGGGAGATTAAAATTAAAACCACATTGAGATACCACCTTACACCAGTTAGAAGGGCCAAAATTAGCAAGACAGGAAACAACGTGTGTTGGAGAGGATGTGGAGAAAGGGTAACTCTCTTACACTGTTGGTGGGAATATAAGTTGGTACAACCAATTTGGAGAACAGTGTGGAGATTCCTCAAGAAATTAAAAATAGAGCTTCCCTATGGCCCTTCAATTGCACTACTGGGTACTTACCCAAAGATACAGATAATCATGTCAAAAAATGGGCAGAAGACATGAACAGACACTTCTCCAATGAAAACATACAAATGGCTATCAGACACATGAAAAAATGTTCATCATCACTAGCCATCAGGGAGATGAAAAGAAGGGCCATCTGTACCCCAATGTTTTTAACAGCAATGGCCACGGTCACCAAACTGTGGAAAGAACCAAGACGCCCTTCAGTGGACGATGGATAAGGAAGATGTGGTCCATATACACTATGGAGTATTATGCCTCCATCAGAAAGGATGAATACCCAATTTTGTATCAACATGGACGGGACTGGAAGAGATTATGCTGAGTGAAATAAGTCAAGCAGAGAGAGTCAATTATCATATGGTTTCACTTACTTGTGGAGCATAAGAAATAACACGAAAGACATGGGGAGATAGAGAGGAGAAGGGAGTTGAGGGAAATTGGAGTGGGTGATGAACCATGAGAGACTATGGACTCTGAAAAACAATCTGAGGGTTATGAAGGGGCGGGGGGTGAGGTTGGGGGATCCTGGTGGTGGGTATTATGGAGGGCATGTATGCATGGAGCTCTGGGTGTGGTGCATAAACAATGAATTCTGTTACACTGAAAAGAAATTTAAAAAATAAAAGTAAAAAAAAAAACAAAAAACCATAGTGAGTACCCAATACATTTCTGTAAACATTATGATTGTAATTATTATTTTAAATTTTTAAAAAAATATTTGAAGACAATGATTCTCAATGCTTTTATATTAAATTATGTATTACTCTCATTAAGCTAACAAAATGCATTAAGTAAAATATATTAATGTAAATATTTAACAGAAATTCAAATATATTTTACTATGTAGGTGATATATTATGTAGTTATGATGTATTGTTTAACCTAAATTCCACATAAGCATATACATAGATCCAAATAAATACATATAATCAAAAGTAAAAAAAAAAAATCTTATAAAACAATGACAGAGAGAGAGAGAAATTGTTTGACTAGCTATGAAACCTAGGCCAAACTATATGCTGACTGACTTTAACTACAAAGATTAAAGTAAAAGGATGAAAATAATATTCCATGTGAAAACTAATCATACAGAAACTAGAGAGGCTATACTACTATTAGACAAAGTAATATTTATGATAAAAAATATTACCAGAGATAAAAGAGAGAATTCATAATGATAAAAAGATCAATTAATTTAAAAGACACAATAATCTTCAATGCATATATAACTAATAACATAACTTCAAAATGCATATGGCAAGAAATTGACAAAAATGGGAGAAATAGATCCATAACCATAAAATATATTTTAACATTATTTTCTCAGAAATTCATAGAAGCAGACAAAATATCAATAGGAATATAGCAAATCTGAAAAACACTATCAACCAGCTGGACCAAATTGATGTTCACATATACTAAGCCATGATAAAAGTCCTAAAAAAATTTTTTTTAAATATTCATTTGTTAATTTTTGTGAGAATGAGAGAGTGAGTGAGGGGGCATAAGGGAGAGGGAGAGAAAGAGAAGAAGACTCCCTGACAAGTATAGAGGCCAATGCATGGATTGATCCCAGGATCCTGGAATCATGATCTGAGCCAAAACCAAGAGTTGGAGTCTCAACCGAGACACCCAGCTCCCCTTAAAATTTTTATATGATCAAAATAATTCAGAGTTCAATTCTCTGACCAAATGTAATTAAATTAGAAATCAATAATAAAATCAAGAAAATCCCTGTATATCTGAAAATTAAGCAACATTCTTTTAAGCACTCCATGGGTCAATGAAGAAATCACAAGAGAAATTAGACAATATTTCCAATAGAATGATAAAAGCACAATTCATCAAAACTTGAGGGATGCTGCTAAAGGAGCACTTAGAGGAAAAATTATATCCTTAAATGCTTATATTAGAGAAGAAAGATTTAAAATCAATAACCCAAGCTTCCACTTTAAGAAGCTAGAAAAATAAGAATAAAAATGCAAAATAAGTAGAAGAAAATAATAAAGAATGAAAATCAATGAAATAGAAAACATATAAACAACAGAAACATTAATAAATCTAGAAGTTAATTCTTTGAATAGATTAATAAAATTGATAAACCCTAGCAAAGTTAAGCAAGAAAAAAAAATTACCAGTCTTAGGAATAAAAATGGGGCATCACTAAATATCATATATATACTAAATGGTAATAAGGGAACATGAATAACCTATGCAATAAAGTTGACTTCTTACAAATGCATTGTAAGACATAATTTTGCAAAATTGACATAAGAGCCCTTTATCTGCCCCCAAAACCAATGCATTTATAATTTAAAACCTTCTACAGGGTGGCCCAGTCAATTAAGCATCCACTTTTGACTCGGGTCATGATCCCAGGGTGCTGGGATGGAACCCCACATTGAGCAAGGAGCCCAATGCAGGGCTTGATCCCAGGACCCTGGGATCATGACCTGGGCCGAAAAGCAAATGCTTAACTGACTGAGCCACCCAGGTGCCCCACAAAATAAAATTTTTAGAAGAATCATACCTACAGCAGCATTTTTAAAATACTTACGGGCACATTTAACAGAAGACATGCAAAACTTTTACATTGAAAATCACGCACATTGCTGAGAAAAATTAAAGGAGGCCTAAAAAGATACAATGGTGTACTGTTGTTTATAGATTATCAAGACTCAGTATTTTTAGGATGTCAATTCTTTCCAGATTCAAAACAACTCTAATAAATGCTTCATTTCTGTAGAAATTGAAAAACAGGTTCTAACATCTGTAATAGAAATAAATGCAAAGGACCTAGACTAGCCAAAGCAATTTTGGAAAAAAAAAAATTTGAAAACTCATACTACTTGATGTCAAAACTAACAACAAAGTCACAGTAATCCAAACAGTGTGGTATTTAAATAAGGACAAAACTATGAATGGAACAGAGTCCAGAACTATATCCAAATATATACTGCTAGCTTATTTTTGACAAGACACTAAGGTCATTCAAGGCCTGGAGGGGGTGCTTTCAAGATATTGTGCTGGAACAACTAGACATCCATGGGGGGAGAAAATGAACCTCCACTCTTCCTCATCCCGTATACAGAATTTAATTTGAGATGGGTCACAGATCATAAGGTAAAACCTAATCTTATCTTTTCTTAAGATTTTATTTATTTAGGGACGCCTGGGTGGCTCAGTTGGTTAAGCAGCTGCCTTCGGCTCAGGTCATGATCCCAGCGTCCTGGGATCGAGTCCCATATCGGGCTCCTTGCTCCGCAGGGAGCCTGCTTCTCCGTCTGACTCTGCCTTCCACTCTGTCTGCCTGTGTTCGCTCTCGCTCGCTCTGACAAATAAATAAAATCTTTAAAAAAAATTTTTTTTATTTATTTATTTAAGAGAGAGAGAGAGAGAGCATGAGCAAGGGGAGAGGGAGAAGCAGACTCCCCACAGAGCAGGAAGCCCGATGTGGGACTTGATCCCAGGACCCTGAAATCATAACCTGAGGTGAAGGTAGATGCTTAATCAACTGAGCCATCCTGGTGCCCCAAAGCTAACATCATTAAGCTTCTAGGAGAAATCATTTGAGAATACCTTCACAAATGTGAGGTAGACAAAAATGTCTCAAAGAGCACCCAGAAAGTGTAAAACATAAAAAAGGAAATTGACAACTTCCATTTCATCAAAAACTTTTGCTTTTTTTAGAATACTGTTAAACACTGACTGAGGAAAATACATGCAAAGTATGTCCATGATAAAGGACCTATGTTTAGAATCATAAATTACTCTTGCAATTCAGTAAGAAGACAACCAAATAAAAAAAGGAGGGGGCGACGATTTGAAGAGATATTTCACAAAATAAGATATTGAATGGCAAATAAACACATGAAAATGTGAACATTATTAGTCACAGGAAAATGTGAATTAAAGCTACAATTAGATGCCACTACACACCCACTAAAGTGGCTAAAATTAAAACAAATGACAATACCACGTGACGATGAGACTATGGAGAACTAAAACGCTTGTACATTGATGCCAGGAATGTAAAATGGTACAATCATTTCAGGGAAAAGCATGATAGGTTCTTACACAGTTGAGCATACAACCTGGTAATTCAATTCCTAGGTGTTTGTTTACACAAGAGAAATGAAAACATATCCACATAAAGTCTTGTATATAAGTGTTCATAGAAGCTTTATCATAATAGCCCCGAACTGGAAACCACCCATCAGTTGATCCACCATTCATCAATCAATGAACGTATAAACAAACTGTGGCGCATCCATAAATGTTACCCAGCTGTAACCAAAAAAAAATATCGATACATGCAATTATGTCGATATAACTCAAAAACAGTATGCTGCAAAAAAAGTCTGACACAAAAGAGCATATACCATATGATTCCATTCATTTGAAATTTTACAAAGGGAAAACTAATCTATTAGGGCAAAAACTAATCCCGGGACTGGGAGTAGGGTGGTCAAATGAAAATTGGCTGCAAAGAGGCATTTGGAGAACTTTGTGAGGTGATGGAAATATTCTGTATCTTGCTTGTGGTGCTGGTTTAAAGGTACATGCAGGGGCGCCTGGGTGGCTCAGTGGGTTAAGCCGCTGCCTTCGGCTCAGGTCATGATCTCAGAGTCCTGGGATCGAGTCCCGCATCGGGCTCTCTGCTCAGCGGGGAGCCTGCTTCCCTCTCTCTCTCTGCCTGCCTCTCCATCTACTTGTGATTTCTCTCTGTCAAATAAATAAATAAAATCTTTAAAAAAAAAAAATAAAAATAAAGGTACATGCATTTGTGAAAATTCTTTGAACTCTACACTAGAAATTGATGCCTTTTTTTTTTTTTTTTTTTTTTTTTTTTTGCATGCAACGAATTAGGATTCTTATGGGGTGCCTGGATGGCTCAGTTGGTTAGGCAGCTGACTTGGTTTCACCTTAGGTCATGATCTCAGTGTGGTGAGATTGAACCCCACATTGGGTTCTGGGTTCAGAATGGCGTCTGCTTGAGATTCTCTCCCCCTCCCTCCTCCTTGCCCCCTCCTAAGGTGAATGAATGAATGGATAAATAAATAAATAAATAAAATCTTTTAAAAAAACAAATTAGGTTTTTCAAAAATAGGAGCAACCCCCTCCCCCCCAAATACAAACAGCCCAAATTTAAAATGGGCAAAACCCTTAAAAAGACATCTCATTAAAAAAAAAATACACATGGAGAGGCAAATAAAAAGGTCATTTTTAGGGGCGCCTGGGTGGCTCAGTGGATTAAGCCGCTGCCTTCGGCTCAGGTCATGATCTCAGGGTCCTGGGATCGGGTCCCGCATCGAGCTCTCTGCTCAGCAGGGAGCTTGCTTCCCTCTCTCTCTCTGGCTGCCTCTCTGTCTACTTGTGATTTCTCTCTGTCAAATAAATAAATCTTTTAAAAAAAAAAAAAAGGTCATTTTTATTTTTTTGACAAAATATCATTTGTCAACAGGATTGACTTCCATTAGTTTGAAAATGAAAACCCCAAGAGATACCAATTTGCATCCATTCGAATGGCTGAAATTGAAGACGGAGCATACCAAATGTTGGTGAGAACAGAAAACAGCTGGCAGTCTCATCACACATGTAAGATAGGACAGCCAGTTTGGAAAGCTCTTTGACAATTTCTTAAAAAGTTAAACATACTCCTACCTACTGACCCAGCAATCTTATTCCCAAAACAAATGAAAACATATGTCTGAAAAAAAGACTTGTATAAGAACATTCATAGCAGCTGTAATCCAGCACCAGAAACCTCCCAAATGTCTATCAATAGGAGATGGACAAGGAAAATGTGATACATCCATTGCAGTACAAGACCTCAGCAGTAAAAAGGAATGAGGAATTGATACAAGTAACAAAAAGGATGAAACTTACAGAAGCAGAGCCAGATACAAGAGGGTACACACTGTGTAATTGCATTCATAGGAAGTTCAAGAAAGACAAACCTAAGGTAGCTGTTGGGAATCAGGATAGTGGTTAGCAGAGGGTCAGAGGTTGTCTGGATTAGGGCATGGAGAGAGGATTAGTTGGAAAGGGGATGTAGGGAACTTTCATGGGTATTAGCAATGTCCTTTATCTTGACTGGAATGTATACATTTGTCGAATTTCATTGAGCAATACACCTAAGATCTGTATGTAAATTATACTGCATTTTTTACAAGAGATTTATTTGTATTTATTATAGAGTGAGAGAGAGGACACATGCAGGGGGAGGAGCAGAGAGAGAGGGAGAGAGAAACACAAGCATCATGGAGCCCAACTTGGGGCTCGATCTCATGATCCTGAGATCAGACCTGAGCTGATACCAAGAATCAGATGTCAGCCCACTGCACCACGCAGATGCCCCTACTGCATTTTTTTTTAATAATGAAAGAAAAAGAAAAAGAAGTTAAACCTACCACTGCTGCTTGGATCCCAAGGACTAAAATTTAGTCACGTGGCCATGCTTAGCTGTCAGAGAGACAAGGAGCTACAGGCATTCCTCCCAGTAGCTCTATGCTCTGTTAAAATTGGGGGGTATTTTGACTGCAGAAGCAGAAACTTGATTTAGAGGGACAACTAATAGTCTCTGCTATTGGCCAACCAAGCAAAGAAATGACTCTTCTTTGAGGGGAGAGGGCAGGGCTGCCTCAAGGAAGATTTCAGACACTTTTAATTTAATAATTCTTCCAATTTTTGCTGTCATGCTACTTTCTATAATTTTTCAATGTTTCCTTTTCCTTACTGTAATAAGCAAGTCCACCCTTGCTGCAATGACCGTAACCTTGAGAATCTGCCAAGGGCATGCTGGTGACAAACAGAGAGGGGGCCAAAGGAAGGAGGGTAGCAGGGCTGGAGAGGAAAATGAAACAGCCTTGAAAGTGTGAATGAAAACCTACACCGCAGACTCAGCATGCGTGACATTTGCCACCTTCCAGTCAGAAGAAACTGCCTCCTTTTGTGTTGAAAGCTTGACCCGGCTTCCTTCGGGGGCTACACAGGCTTTCTCTGGTTTTAACCTGTAATGAGAGACACAGCAACAGAAGCATTCCCAGTCCCTGGAAGTCTTGGGTCCATGCAGGGGACTGAAGTGCTAAGGATGTCTGCCAGAGACACAGGAGATCTTCCTGACAACAAACAGTCCAAAGCTGACACTGCTACTGGGCTAGAATTTTCCTCTGGAGACTCTCACTCCATAGGCAAGAACTGGAGAGGACCCTGACTTCATTTCCCATTGAAAACACCCACAACTGATTTCCTTGCTGCATGTAACCCTATACCAGTGCTTTCTCAGTGGGACAACCTCTATTGAGCTCTTGCTTTGCCTGGCTCTGGGCTCAAAGCTGGGAAAACAGAGAAAGCTCAGAACCATGGCCTAGACTGGGAGTCCGTCTTGTGTTCTCAGCACACCCCCTGAACAGAGCACCTTTGCCACTGATGTCAGCCAGAACCATGCCTAAGCTCCCCCCACCAAGCACTCTGGGGATGAGCCCCATTCGATTTCCCCAGCCACCTCCGGATCCTGATTCCCCCACACTGGCCCATGCTCCTGCTTGAGCCAGACACAACCTCTTTCCCAATACAGATGGAAGAGAGATGAGCAGAGTCCGCTTGCTGAAATTGGTCCGAGGGCTGCCTCCAAGATCTGGCTGCAAGAGAATGGACTGGAAATTGCACAGTCATTATCTTTGCAGACAACCCCTCTCCGCCCCATCTTTTCAACATAATGAATTGCATGGAGAGCTCAGCTGTCAGGAAAGCTTTTGAATTCCAGCTCTACCATCTTCCAGGACATCCTTAGAGGTTATCTCAGCAAGGCAGGTGGAAGAGGAAAGAGGAACGCTTAACCCTATAAGAATAATTATGATGTATTATTAGCAACTGATGGCAATCTAATGCAGGATTTTCAATATAGACACTGCTGGCTGTAATTTTTCTCTGTCATAGGCGCGCGCGCACACACACACACACACACACACACAGGCTACATTTAATGACTCCAAAGTTCAGAGCAGCTTCTCAGACTAAATTTAGTTCCTTAGAAGCAGTATCTTAATACAAGACTTTTTAATAAAATAGAGACACAGTCTGAACGTTGGAGACAGTTTTTAGACGGAAATGCTAGGAGTATGTTTATATAATAAGACCACTGGCTGGCATTCGTGCTGAGTTTACATGGACAGGCTAACTGCATTATAAACAGCAATCAGTCACACTCAAAATCGCAGAACCACATTTGCCATTGGATCTAAGCACACCGTGAATAACTTGCAGGCGACAGTCTAATTAGTTCCTCCATCCTCCGCCCCGAGCCCAGTGCTGGACACAGCAGATGTCTGGTCAGTGATCGCTGGCTGGACAGAGGGACAGATGGATGAATGGTTGGCTGGACCAGTGTGCACCTTGAGCAGTTTATTTGAATGGGTTGAGACACCGATCTTGTTACGGAGAGGCTAAAAGCCTGGGGCATAAATTCAAAACACAGAGATACGATTGCCTGGAATCTGTTTGACTTGGTTAAAAATTATCAATACCTGTGTCTGTGAGTTAGTCTTTTGGGTCTCTCCACCCTAGTTAGATGCAGAACACAAAAATTAGAAACTTCTATAGGCTGAGCTCCCCCTAAAGCAGACCTTGAAATAAGGGTTAAGGTGCACGTGGCTTATTTGGTAGGAGGAAGGAGACAGGAAGGGGAGAAAAAAAAATCTATAAAAGGTGTAAAAATGAGAGGTTACCACTCTGGGCAAGTGGGGTTCACTCTCACTGAGGACCAACCGTGTCCGAAAATTTTCCCACGGGGACAGAAAGCTGCGCCGTTAACTGCAAAACCCCATCCCCCACTGGCTGAAATTTGCCCCCAGAACATTCCCACCTTCACCCTCCAGCTTGCCCCTGCATTTAGCAGAGTGAGTTCGAGGTAAAGGAACAGCCCTGAGTCAGAAACCAAGTTCGGCTCAGCCACTTTGGAAGGGAAGCGGGGATCAGCAGCCTTCCCGTAGAGCATTTTAACAGGAATTAGGTACTCACTGCAAGGGCCAGAGAAGCCTTTCTCGGCTGGTCTCCAGGAATGACTCCCAGACAAAAAAAAAAAAGCACAGACTCACCTGGATACCTTTGCCCTGTGATGTCACCACTGCTGTTGGCTGTTTCCCGCCAAATCTCTGCACAGCCAGGAGGCTACAACATGGGCTTTGCAACACGGCTGCAGAAATCCTCAGTTTCCATGACCCAAATCATCAGAAAGCAGCCTACGGGGGTCTCATGTGCTTATGTCTAATGGACAGGCCCTGATTCACATCCTGAATGCTAGCTGTCAGACCACTGGGCAATGTGGTATTCAGCTTTCCAACTCTTGAACTGGAAGGAGGGTGGAAAGAGGTTGGGGAAGCCAATGTGTCTTATCTATCATGCTCTTTAATGACTCACACATAGTTTGTGCGTTCATCACCGTCCAGAGCTTCTCAGAAGGGAAGCACACCTATGACCACCCTTCTGCCTGCCCGTGGAAGTTACCAATGATGGACACAAGTCTACCTTTCAATGCAGCCACACCAGCCTTCTCTCGGTTTCTCAAAAATGCCAAGTTCTCCCTAGCCACAGGGCCTTCACACAATGCATTCCCTCTGCTAGAATGGTCTCCCCACCTCACCATCCACCACCCTCTTCAGGTTAATGTTATCCTTTGAATTGCAGCTCAAACAATGCCTCCTCCAGGAAGCCTTCCCTAACTCCCCAGACAGGATCAACTTCCCCAATTAGAGGCTCACTTAGCAGTAAGGATTTGCTGATCGTTAGCAGATAGTGGGCCACCTACTCAGCCACACCCAACCTCAGTGTCACCTTGGCTTGTAGGTCTAGACTGAATTGAGTTCGGCTGACCCTTGGATGGCCTCGCCCCCACAGCTGTAGTCACTGTCCTTGTTCTCTAAGAGGCACTGACATTCATGGTTTCTGTCGTCATCCTTTCAACTCCACATTTAAATACCCTAACATCACAATTTTTGTTTCCATAAAACAGGATAGACCCAAATGGCTCTGACCCTAGTTACGTATCTGAGGTAAGTTACTTCACCTCACCAACGCTCGATTTTCTCATCTTTAAAAAGGGATAATATGCTCTAGATAGCTATTCTAAGAACTAAGTAAAATAACACGAGAGGGACAGCAAGCTCCTGCCTAGCACACAGGACACCTTATGACCGCCATCACCAATCTTTTGGGGACACTTAGGGTCTTCATTAGGGAGTGTGCAATGCCAGGGCTTTCGGTTTTTTGTTTGCTTGTGGTTTTTTTGCTTTTGTTTTTTGTTAAAGATGTCATTTCTAACTCTTCCTCAGGCAGATGGAGATAATTTTTTTTAAAGATTTTATTTATTCATTTGACAGACAGAGGTCACAAGTACACAGAGAAGCGGGCAGAGAGAGAGAGTGGAGGAAACAGGCTCTCTGCTCTGTAGAGAGCCCAATGTAAGGCTCGATCCCAGGGTCCTAGGATCATGACCCGAGCTGAAGGCAGAGGCTTTAACCCACTGAGCCACCCAGGTGCCCCTAATTTTTGACATTCTGAAGGAAAGTGAGAGCTAGGAACCCTTACGAACTGTTTTCTATACATGCCGATCTAAAGGGCTGTATACAGCCCACCGGGATGGCTGAGGACATCAGCTCACCCGTCTGGAAAAGCATCAGGAGCCAGGAGCCGTCTCCAGCCTCTGGCCCAAAAATTCCACTTGTGGACAACATGCTAAAGAAGTAATTAAAAGAAAACAAGTTTTCTTTGTGACAACGTTCATTATAGTAACCCAAGCCTGGAAACCCCCTCAGATACCGACAACGAGGGAGCAGTTGGGCAAACTGGCAAAGTGATTTTGCAGCCCTTGGAAGAATCACTACAAAGCCCTCTGTAGGAACATGGGAAAACATTTCTGATAGAACGTTAAGAGAAAAAGCCATGGTAGACATGGGGTGAGGCGGACATGCAAAAATGGAATTGTCTTGGGAAGAGGCATAGTCAGAGAATTTTTTTTTATGTTCTTGGTGTTCAGTATTTAGGGGGGGTGGAGAGAGAGAACAAGCGAGCAGGGGGAGAGGGAGAGAATCGTAAGCAGGCTCCACACCACCTTAAACCCAACACAGGGATCACTCTCACAACCCTGAGGTCACGACCTGCGCTGAAATCAAGAGCCGGATGCTCAATCGACAGAGCCACCCAGGCGCCCAATGTTCTTGGTGTTCATGTTAATGCTATGCTATTTCTACAGACTCAAACCATGCAGCCTACTGGGTACTTTCTAGCAAATGATTGGAAGCCAAAAGAAAATCCTTGTCCCAACTAAGGGAAATAAAGTGTTCCTTCCTCGCTAGAACAGTGTTGATTTGGTGAAGTCCATACTTCAAATAAGACTATCTGAAGCAAGGGCACCTCGGTGGCTCAGTTGTTGGGTGTCTGCCTTCGGCTTGGCTCATGATCCCAGTGTCCTGGGATAGAGCCCTGCATCAGGCTCCCTGCTCAGTGGGAAGCCTGCTTCTCTCTGTCTCACTACCCCTGCTTGTGCTCCCTCTCTCGCTGTGTCTCCTCCTGTCAAATAAATAAATTCTTTTTTTAAAAAAAAGATTTTTATTTATTTATTTGACAGACAGAGATCACAAGTAGACGGGGGGGCGGGGGAGAGTGGCGGGGGAAGCAGGCTTCCTGCTATGCAGAGAGCCTGATGCGGGGCTTGATCCCAGGACCCTGGGATCATGACCTGAGCTGAAGGCAGAGGCTTTAACCCACTGAGCCACCCAGGCACCCCAATAAATAAATTTTTATTAAAGAAAAAAAAAGACTATCTAAAGCAGACAAGGCAAGTAATATCAGAGAGACTAGTTAGCAGGAAACATCAGATCTATTCTAGTCTAGAATGAGGTGGAACATTTATCATCATTTAAAGGGTCATAAATCATGAGGAGACAACCAGGCTCGGTCTTCCCATTCTGATGCACCAAAAGTGGACAAGGCCCGCATTGGGTACCATGGACAAAAGCCGAAAGAGCGGGAAGCACGCCACCTGAACACCGTGACGGTGAGGCTCTGAAAGCTATCTGCGACTTAGCGTGGCACTTAGGACTGGGTCACGGTGTTTGCGTCCAGTATTTCTCCCCAGGCTCTTAAACGAGAAGCTGACTCAAGACCATTCATTCCATGAAAACACCCAGAGACAAGCACTGCCCGTGATTTTCATCCAGCGTAGAACTCAGAAACTCCTGTATGTTCAGCACCACAGGCTTCAGTTCACCAAAATTCCAAGACCCATGTTCTGAACTTTTAAATCACGGAGGCAGACACCCTGAAATCCAAATGTATTCACATCCAGTTAAGGCTGGACACATTCAGTCTGGTCTTCCCCAGTCTCTTCCTGTTTCTGTCTTTAAATCTACACTAAAACTCAAAATCCAGAATGGTGCCTCTTTGGCCTTACAAACTCGTGAGAACCACACCCTAATACTGGCAGCTAAACAGAAGATGCCAGAACCAAGAGCAATCTCAGGAACAGGCAAGGGAAAACCCAAGTGGGTCAAGAGCCATTCTCAGGAATGCCCAGGAGCAGGAAATCGGCCCAGGGCACCTGGACGGACCCTAGTACCAAGTGGGGGGGATCCTCAGTTCTGAAAAAACAGGAGTACAAGGTAGAAGTGCATCAAAAGAAACAAAGCCAGGGCATTATCTCCTGGAACTTGGGCATTGTGGCAGGACGTAGCCAGAGCAGAGCAGGTACCAGGTCCCCACTGGGCTGTGGGCTGAGGGCAAAGGGTGTGAGGACAGGGATTACCCTAGAATTCATTCTGTTCTCATCAGGCCTGAGAAAGCCTGGGAGTTCCGCACCACGTTCACCTATCCTGACTTCAAATATGCCCTACTGTCAGGGACCGGCCTGCTTTGGTGTCAGGAAAGGACAGTCATTACCTTAACTGGAGCTCCCCTAGAAGCAGATTCAGAGATAAGGATCTGTGGTGCATTTGGGAGGTGAAGAACAGGTGTGCAGAAGGCACCCGTCACCCTCATCCAGTGAACGGTGCTTCATCAGGCCAGCTCCTGCTGCAGGGGATGGAGGCATGGTGTGCACAGACGCAAAACCCTAGGGGTGAAGGCACCGAGCTACCCAGACCCACCGGTCGCCAGCTGGGGGTCCCAGAGAGAGGTGGCACTAATTCCTCAGTGTTTCCAGCATGAGCAGCACGGGTAAATAAAATAGTTGCAATGCCTCAAAACTGCCCTCCAGGGCCCAGGGTTGGAAGTCAGGTTTTCCTGCCCTAACTCGGTAAGGATGCAGGCATTTGGGTGGATCATGACGTCACCAAATTTAAAGGCTATGTGATTCTGTGATGCCAGCTGGTAAGCAGACCTTCCAAGAGTTCCTCCAGCTTCACTGACGATCTCCTCCAGTAATAGGGAACCCATTACCCACCTCCCAAGGCAGCCCAGCATTTCTGTTCCGGGGAGCCTTCTGGGGTAGGAAGTTCGCACCCCCCAGGGACCTGACATTAAGGTCTCTGCAGCTTCCACCTGCTGGTCTCGGCGTTGCCCTCTGAGCCATGCAGATCCACAGGAAGGCTCTTCCCTCCAGGAATTCAATTCCCTTCATGATGGTATTCTTAACTCAGGCAAAACAGCAAAGCAAGCAAATGCTCTTCGGGAAAAAATTCCCACAAAGGACTGTGCAAACCAGAGGAATATTTTCATTAATTAATACAAAAAGTGCACGTGAGCAGACAAGTCCCCACCCAGTCCTTCTGGTGAATGAAACATCCACTGTAGGGCAGTAGGTATTACGAGGTGGGCCAAGGGCCACGTGCGTTGATCATAAAATGCGCAGCTTAAATTCAATATCAAGTCAAATGAAGGCTCCCTGGGAGACGAGGAGCTCTGCTTTCAGAGTGCAGAATATTGGCTCTCAGCAAACAGTACTTCTAATTTGATCCTGCAAAGATTCCCACAAAGAGGAAAGCAACAATAAGTCAGGAGAATATGGTGAGTGTACACCCCTCTAGGTATTTTTTTTTATCATGGCCACATTCTTCAAGATCTCAGTCATCAATTATTTGTGACAGGCAGCCAATTGTTTATCTTTCAAGAACATTACCACTTACTTGCCTTTATATATCTCCCCTGTATTATTGTAGGGACGAGATCATCTATTTTCCCCTCCCTCCCAAGCCCTTCTGTCATTTACTGCCCAGCATCCCGGTGTAACGTCCTGGAATGATGGGCTTTGTGAGGCTGTTAGAGAAATTACTTTGTGCTCTCCCCTCACCAGTGGATGCACCAAAGGGCACCAAAACTGGCATTTAATTCAGCCCAAATGTCAGGGCCCTGCTCGTGGAAATTCACCTCTGCGTGTGAGAACAGGTGCTCCTGGGAGATGTCCAGAGAAACTGGAACAGCCAGAAGCAAAAACATCCCCCCCCATCCCGGTTCAGAAAATAGAAGCAAGTTTCTGCCACAAAAAAAAAAAACCAATTTTGCTTAAAACACCAGCCTGAAATAATTGCATATTTGTTGGGGATTGACAGTTGAGGGGTTTTTTTTTTTTCATGAATTTTGCTATCTTTTGACAGTAGCAAATAAGTAGGTAGAGAAATGCACTCTCTCTGGGCTTTTAATGGCAAAAAAAGAAAAAAAAAATCACAGTAGGAAAATTGCACCAAAGAGCATGGCAATATTTTCATACTTTGCTGCACTTAAGGGAAGAAAATGGTCATTAAACGTAACAGGGTTGTTATAAAAACAGCGGTTCTATTTCCGGGTCTTTCATTTGCCAAAAACCATGGTACGCTGTATGCAGTCACTGAAGGTAGGAGCGGCTGAACTGGAATTTCTATAATGTGCCTTGCAAACAACTGGATTTATTCTTAATGAGGCCTTTCTGCATTTTTACATCATGCAGCATGTAATTAGCTATTAAATGACTTAGGAAAACCAACTCAGATTTGTTGGACCCGATGCCTAATGAATAATTTCATGCTGTTCTTTTAAATCAACGCTGTGTTGACTGTAATTTAGTGGTAGATTTGAGGGTTTTTCTGTGGGGGGGGAGAGGGGTTAAAGATCTCCCAGTCTGAAACCTGAAATGACAGCGCAGTATTAACTTAATTATAAACCTTTTCACCAACCCGCAGTCTCCAAGAAGTTCTGGGTAGCACACGCTGAATTCAATGTCTGCAAATCGTGCTTCAGACACTCTGATCAGACACTCTGATCACCAGAGCAAATACACACGCACACACACACACACACACACACAAAAGGCCCCCCTTTTTCTACAATGTCAGGGGATATTGTTTTTTTACCTGAATTATTGATTAACAGGTATAAATTTATGAAACCCCTATCATATTCCCAGCATGGCTTGATGCTGGGGTGACAGGTCATCTGCTGTCATCTCCATCTCCATTTTGTTCTGGAAGCACTTTCCCCACACCCCTACCCTGCCCTCCAAGAAGGTGGCTAGGGCCCCTTGGCTCAAAGGCAGCTTGCTCACCCAGGACCTGAAATAGAGGCTGCTTGCAGAAAATCTGATCGCTTCTATGAGACCATAAGCTCATTAGTGGCTGATGCTAAATGGTCCAGGACATGAGAAGGGAGGGCAGAGTCTCTTTGAAGAGGGGCAGAGCAGGAACGGCAGGAAACTGGGGGAGGTGAGGTTTCTTGTCTGAGTGGTCAGGAAGACAGAAGTCTGCAGATATTAGATACAGACCCAAAGTAACCCAAAGAACCTCTGGAGGAGGTGATGGTAAAGATCCCTGAGGTGCTGGCTGGGGCACCAGGTCTCCTAAGGCCAAGCAGGGGCAGTTGTAGATGCTACAGAAGCCTTTGCTCAGCACAAGACCCCTGAGACCTGCACACAGCCCTGGCCAGGGGAAGGAGTCACGATCATATCAGAAGACATCGCCAGCCTGGCAGGATGAAGGGCTTGGAGTGAGAGCCAGTACGGTTTTAAAGAGGTACTGGGGCATTTCTTACGCACCCAAGCTTGTCAAGACAACAGTCATGCCCACAACAGCTATTGGTCTTGACTGATGACCTTGGGACCTTTGCCTTCTCCAGTCATGCCACTGCTATTCATATTGAGGGTGAAGGCCAGAACTACCATGACCATTATGGGGGGTGCCTCCAGGGTACCATTCAGCATGGCTTGGAATGACAACTTACAAGCCTGCCCAAGCCAGGAGCAGACAGGACCACTCTAGGTCCCAAATCCCACCATCCCCTCTTCCCATGATGGTAGATAACTCCCCTTGCCTGGGTTTCTACTCTGACCTCTACTCTGAAAAATCTGCCTGGTGCCCCACTCCCTCCAAAGCAGGCCCAGGGCCTGCCTTTGACCAGGACCCTGGCTTCATGCTCACACCCACCCACAGAGATCTGACCTTCAATATACATCCATTCATTCAACAAGTATTTTTAAACACTTACCACTGTGCTAAGTGCTCAGGATCCAACAGGGAATGAGACAGATGAACTCCCTGCGTTCCCAGGTCCCCAAGGCAGCTCTACTGGACTCCACATTACCACCTGCCCACCTGGTCCCATCCATGAGTGCTTCAACAGCTGAAGCCTGAATCCTGACCGGCAGCCCCAGTGGTCATGTTAGTGCCCATCATCTCCTTGCTCTTCCCCTGCCCACCCCCATGTTGCACATGGGTCCCATGATGCCTCTACACAAACCCACTAAGGGGACAGAAAAAGCTTGGCTGCCATCTTGAATTGGGGAGGGAATGAGAATAATCAGTGAGAGCAAAACATAAATTAATATCTCAATAAGTCATTATAGCACCAAACAATTACTGAAAATTGCAGTGCCGAGGAGATAAGAGGGAACCCTCGGGGCTAGAAGTGGAGGACAGAGCCGAGTGGAAGCAAGCAGGTAGAGGGTCCAAAAGCACAGACATGGAGTGCATCATAGTTTTCATCTTCTAAGACCTGCCCTTTGAATTACAGTGTAGACAGGAGAAAGCAACGAGCTGTTGCTTGGGCATTGCTGATGCGAGTGAAAGAGGCATAATTTCTTCGAAAGCAATTTGTCAAAACATTTCAAGAGCCATAAAACCTTCTAACCTTTGGTCCAATCATCTCACTTCTGGGAATATATCTGTAAAGAGCAAATCAAAAACCACAGTAAGAAAGGAAATAAAAGGTTATAATAGCTGAGCCAGACACTATTCCAAACACTTTATGCATTTTCTCCTTTAATTCTCACAACCCTATGAGATGGATACTATTTTATGCCCATTTTATAGATGATAACACTGAAGCACTAAGACTTTGACAACTTTTCATACAGCCACAGAACTGGGAGCCAAATCTAGAGCCAGTCTTCTTAATTACTAATCTACAGTGCCCCCAAAGATCAAGAAAATGCTAGGCAGCACTGTCTCCAATGGTGCAACAACGGTGCAACATTTTCTGCCCAGTAACATGTGATGGTGGGGACGCCAGCTGACAGAATCCTAGGAAGGCACAAAAGGGATTATAATGAAGACTACCCAGCAACATGAGAGAACATAAAAGGCAGCAGGAGAAACAGATGTCTAGGCTGAATCCAGAGGAATCGGTAAAAATAATCCACTTTGGTCATAGAAATGCTCAAGGGCTCTAGAGGTGTAGAAAGTTACTCCAAGCAGAGGAAGGCAGACAAAGGAAGGAGCCCAGGCTCTTCAAGGAACCACGAGGCCTGGGAATGGCTGAGCCATGGAGACCAGAGGGAAGCATCGAGATGGGGCTGAATCAGAGAGCAGGAGCCAATGGCCCAGAAAACCCAGAGATGGTGCACGGGAATCCAGAGCCACTTAGTGGAAAACAACAGGGCTTGGAGGTAAATCACATGCATGAGTAAGGAACAAGGAACTCTGGGTTTCTCAGTGAATTGCTGTGCTGGGCCCACGGGCAATGTGGTGCAGCCTCATCGAACAGCTTCAGACGCTTCTGGCCTCTGAGGCTCCAGAGATTCATGTAAGCATCAAGAGCTTGTGTATTTTTTTTTTAATTTGGTATACATATACGTGTATTTACACATGTGTGTATAACCACAATAATTAAACGTTGGCATTTGCAGCTATTGAGATGATGTTATTTAGAGCCTGGATAAGGTCTACCATAAGAAATGTTGAAATATGGCCAAAGAATGAATTAGAGGAGAAAAACTGACCCTAAGATTGCTGGGGAAGAGATGAGTCATTGCACGGGACCTGCTTCAGCGGCAGATCACGGTCACTCAGCAGTTCCAGGAACAGAACCTGAGGTCACCGGGACGACCTGTCTTCCTTCAGCTCTCGCAGAGCAGTTTGGAGTTCACTCAGGAATACCAAGAAACCAGAGTCCTTCTAAGGGCCCAGCCTGTCTCCCCAGAAACGGCCCCTGCCACAGGACCAGCAACGGTGGCATTTGAAAGGGCAACTTTGTCACGTGGTGTCCCAAGGTCAGCAACAAGTCCCATGTGGAGCTGGGTTGTCATCGGTCTCAGGACCATCAAGGTCCAGTTGATGGCTTGGTCCTGCCTCCTCCCAGAGGCCCTCCTTCCTTGGGCAGCTAAAGAGCTGGTCCCTCACGACTCCAAAGACCAGGGCCTGACTTCACTTGCCCTCCAGATTCCCGGCCCTGAGACCCAGGCTGCTCCAGACACTAGTAACTGGAAGCGTTTGGGAAGAAGACACCCTCCATGTCTCCCAGGTCATGAGGACAAGAAGCCAGCAGCTCAGCCTCCTGCGCCCTGGGTCTTGGCGACATCAGAATTCCCCTAGGCTTTCTCAAGACGTTGGAGCGGGGTGGGGCCAGGGGACCACTTGGCCTGACTACCTTCTTTTACAAAGAGAAGAGAAGGGACTCAGCTGTCAATACATCATGGGGACCAGAGTCCAACTTTCCTGACAACCGCCCCAATGCTGAAGAATGTGCCTCACTCTGGAACTCCCTGCAGCGGGCCAAAAATCCCAGTGAGAACAGCTCCTTCTACTTTACCCAAACTACTACTAGATGGGGGAGGGATGGCCTCTTTGCCTCAAGACCAGCCATCTTGCTCCCAATTACACTGTCTTTAATGCATTTTTTAAAGATTTTTTTATTTATTCATTGGAGAGATGGAGAGAGCAAGTGAGAGCATGGATGGGGGGCGGGGCAGAGGGAGAAGCAGACTCCCCGCTGAGCAGGGAGCCTGATGTGTGGGGCTCCATCCCAGGACCCTGGGATCATGACCTGGGCCAAAGGCGTAGATGTTTAACTGAGTGACCGCCCAGGCGCCCTGCCTTTATTGCATTCTTACTGAGTATCTACTGCATCCCCAGCTGTTCTGGGCTCCAGGAATATTGAGATGAAAACAACATGACCCTGGCTGAGGGTCCAGTCATCATTTCTTCTCCAATACTTCATTCTTACTCCCATTAATTCTGTTGACCCACAAACAGTAGCGCCAGGTGAGCTCTGTGCCCAGGAGCTCATGGAACAACAAAGAAGCTAAGATGGGGAACCTGGGTGGCTCAGTCACTAAGCCTCTGCCTTCAGTTCAGGTCATGGTTCCAGAGTCCTGGGATGGAGGCCCGCATCGGGCTCCCTGCTCAGCAGGAAGCCTGCTTCTCCCTCTCCCACCCCCTCTGCTTGCCTTCCCTCTCTCACTGTGTCTCTGTCAAATAAATAAAATCTTTAAAAAAAACAAAAGGCAGCAGCAGCAGCAGCTGGGCTTGACCCATCTCCTTCCACACTGCTTGGGAAGCCTGCACTTTCCTCTCTGAGGCTCAGTTTACCCATCTTGAGTACCAACATGGGATCTGAGAGGCTACATCTGAATGCTGCCTAGAGCTTCTAGCCCTGTTGGTCCTGCCCCTGGACTTTCAACCCAAAGAAATGTAAACCCCTTGATGAGAGTCACCAACCCTGTGTCCCTTCATCAGGTCCAACGGAAAGTGAGCACTGAAATGGGTGGAGAGAAACGCCTGCCTTCTTCCAGCACATGCCCACCGAGCCCCAGACACACAAGAGTCATAACATAAGCACCAACCCCACGAATGATCCCTCCTTTCTGGCCTGAGGGGAGCCCGGAAAGGCGGCACCATTCCCACCGGGCCCCAAGCAACCACTGCCACGGGGGGTTGGGTGCAGCACAGTCGTGTGGCTGGTCCCAGCTGCCCCACCCCTGACACGGCGCGGCATGTCCCAGAGCGTTCACGTCAGGGAAGCCAGGAGAGGGACAGCTAAGCCGGGCAGGCAGGTGGCGCGTAGAACAGAAGCCGATGTTTCAGGGCACGGAGGACCATCTGGAGGCAGGCATTTGAGTCCTGTCCCGGGTGTCCTGGCCGCTAATGAAGACAATGCCGGGAAAGGGTTTGCAGAACTGGCTGAGGATGAAGGGGAAAAATCAGTTCAGACAGCTCACTTTAGATTTAATTGTTCCATTTCGCAAATCCGTCTGGCTGCCGGTCGCTGGGACCGTGTGTCTGGGCCCGGCCCAGGCTGGGGGAGGAAGGGCTCCCCCGATTGAATTCTCGCATCTCCAGGTACTCAGGGCAGCAGCTCTGAGTGGGAGCCAGAGGAGCAAATGACAGCTCCCGAGTCCTGCCGTGTCCCCGGCGTCCCCACCCCCCAGGGCACACAGAAGATCTTCACAGTTAATTTCGTGACAGTCTGTGGTCCTGAAGCCCCAGAGCGGGAATGCAACGGAGGGTCGGACTCGGCACCAATTTCAATTAGGCAGAGCCGGGATGGGGTGGCAGGGGGGCATCATGGGGGCAGAGCGTGGGAATGGGGGCCTGTGGGAAGGCCTCAGCCAGGTTCCAGAATCTTCCTGGTGACATTCCAGGGAATTCACCTGCGGTCACCAGACACGGCCTTTCTCACTATAAATGGAGGTGAAACAAGAGGCCACCACAAAAATGTGACACCCTCTGCTTTTCACTCAGGATCTTTGTGCCAATAAATGAGGACACACACACACGTCCCTTCCTCATTCAGTGGCTGTTTTATCCCTGAGGGCCTGGAGAAAGGGCACTTGCCTGGGAGTCCGGCGACCAGAGTTTAGCACTGAGTCCACCATTTAACTGTTCATTATCGGGTGAATCAGCTTCCTTCTCTGGCTCTCTTTCTAACAAGATCAGACCAAAGCCAGATACCAGAGGCAAAAATACAGCTTCTCATGACAGCAGGTGACGGGCATCAGGGCTGCCCCTCCTGCCCCACCCTGGAAGCCCCCCAGCCCCCAGTGCTGGGACCCATGGAGCAGTCGTCTGGAAAACTCTGAGCCAAATACCCACAGTGGCAGGCCAGTGACGGGCCTGCCAAAGATGGCCATGTCCTCCTCCCCAGAACCCATGATGTGTGGCCTTACAGCAAGAGGAACTTTGGGGATGTGATTAAGGATCCTGAGATGGGGACATCTGTCCAGATGGGCCCGAGGTATTCCCAGGGATCCTCTTAAGGAGGCAGGAGGGGCGCCTGGGTTGCTCAGTTGGTTAAGTGTCTGCCTTCGGCTTGGGTCCCAGGATCGAGCCCCACATGAGGCTCTCTGCTCAGCCGGGAACCTGCTTCTCCCTCTCCCTGCCGCTTTCCTGTGGTAAACAAATAAATAAATAAATAAAATCTTTTTTTCAGCAAAGGAAGCAGGAGCACGAAGCAGGAGAAGGCAGCGTGATACAGGAAGGGGCGACGAGCCTAGGAACACAGGTGTCCCCTCGATGCTGGAAAAGGTGAGGAGGCGACGTCTCCCTTAGAGCCTCTGGAAGGAATGCGGCTCTGCCCACACTTTGGTATCAGGACTCCGGCCTCCAGGACAGCAGGAGAATAAATGTGTTCTCATCCTCTAGGCGGGGTGACTCGCGGCGGCAGCAACGGGAGACGAGCGCACTCACATGCGACAACCCTGTGGGGACAGAAGCGCCGTGGAGAGAACCCCCCCAGGCCAGCCCCTCTCCTCTCCCTCTCACCGATCAGCTGGGAAGGTGGCATCAGAACCCGTCTCACCGGAGCCACGCCACCCCTCCCTAAAGGGGGCAGGCCACTCCTGCGGCCACCGCCCCGAACGCAGAAAGAGCCCAGGAAGCGCCCAGGGCTGCTCCGCTCCCGGCCATGGGCCACGGACGCGGACCCTTCCCTTCCCCGGGCTGGCACCCCCACCCCGAGGGCTTTCACACACACGCCCCAAGACTTAATCCTCATGTTCTGATCTATAGGTTTTCCTCTCTCTTCTCCTCAACTTCCTGCTCCGGAGAGACTAGGAAGGGAAACTTCGGATTTGGTTTAAGGATTTCAATTCAGGGATTAATGCAGGGACATGAATACTGATGAATCCATTCCCTCCTTCTGCAAATCCGCAGGCCTTGGGACTTTTCCAGCCCCCCAAACCTGAGCTGACCTGACTCCCCTCCCTGCCAGGCCCACTTGGATCCCTAGGGCCAGCTTGGACAGCTGACAGCCGTCAGCACGGGCACACACACAAACACACACACACACACATACCTAGGAGATGGCACGGCAGGTGACTCGTGGGTCACATCAGGTCCACTGGTGCACAGAGGGCTGGCAATCCAAGGAGGTGGGCTGGACAGGGGAGTCCAGGGGACCTAAGGACCAGGAGCAAAGAGCTCCAGAGGCAGGGGTGGGGGAGTGAGGGGAGGGGATGGCCTTCCTCAGGGAAAGAACAGACATGGAGCCCTGGTCTCTGGCTGGCAGTAGCTGTCAACACAGAGGGCAAGACCCTTCTGGGAATCAGGTCGGTAAAGAACAAGACTGTTTTCAACCTGCAATGCGTACAAGCTTCCCATCCAGTTTTTGGAAGAATTCATTGAGTGCCTTCCATTCATAGGGACCATTTCGGGTTTTCAGGTAACGCTTTTCCTACTTCTAATGTCTCCTTCCCTGTGGAAGGCGCTGCACGAGCAAACTCTCCTGCACCACCTCCCGCTTCCCCAGAGAGGAAGAGCTTGACCTCGTTGGTGAGTTTGGAGAGAGGAACGGGCCATCTGCTCCGGTCCCTCGGCATGACAGTCTCTAAGGGGCCTGCTTCACTCATCGACACCAGGGCCACCTGTCTCTGGGAAATCAGCCCAAGCCACATCTGCAAACACCACCTTCACACAGGAATAAAGAGAATATTTTGGCTTCCGTCTGCTGGCTGGGCTGAATGCGCTTAGCTGGACCCAACCCTGGGCGAGGGATGAAGTGCCACCAGGCTCTGCGTCCAGTTACAGCGTCCGGGGAGCACAGCAGTGCACCTGCCCTTGTGGAGCTGGCAGTCGGGCCCCGATGCGCATGAGGCTCTCACTGGGGGTACCTGCCATCCTGACCCCCATTCTGAGCCTAGAGAGGCCAGAGCCGGACATCCGGAGGGCCACGTGGCCGAATGATCATGTCCCACCCCTCAGGGGCTCCCCCTGGTCTGAAGGGAAGAACCCACTTCCTGTCTGTTTGGAGGCCCCTGCTGGTCTCTCCAACCTTCCCCTTCCCCACTCTCCATGTTATGTCCATGCAGAGCCCACAGCTGACCTCTTTTACCAGTGGCGTTCTCGCTCGGGTCTTCACACTCGCTATCCTCTCTTCCTGACAAACTACCCCCCTCCCTTGCCCTTTCATCTAATCCCTACTAGTCCTGCAGGTCTCCACTAAGATGTGGCTTCCCCTAGGAAGCCATCGTCCCCCTTGCACTGACAACACAGGTCTGGCTTGGACACCCCTCTCATGACTCACAAAATACTTAGTTTTCCCCCAAAATACTACTTACTAAATCCTAATGACACACTTGGAGGCCTACGTCCCATGCAAAGTCCCAGCAATCGACAAGACAAACCAGACCGCTGTCTACAAAGAGCCTACAGTCCATGAGGAAACAGACACTAAAACAGCAAAGCCCACAAACGCATCAGCTCATGAGGTATTTGCTAATTCTGAGCTCAAGATCAAGGGCACGTACATGCGGCATTTGTCACTCAACAACCTTGATATAAGGACCCAGGCGGTAAACATCATCTCCCTCTTTGTGCCAGAGGGGAAGATGCCTTCTCTGAACACTGCATTTCTTTCCATGAAGAGACTCATCGGAAGCCCATCCTATCTCCGCCGCTGTTCCATCTGCCAGGAAGTGCAGGACCAAATTTAGACCTCAATCACAGTAATCACTTCATTTCTGTTTCTGCTACTATCTCTCCTTATCCACGTAGTTTTTGTTTTCTGTAATTTACATGCCCCTGTCTACCCACAGTTGTGTTTTTACCGTAAGTCCCCCAAGCCCCATGGAAGCAGAGGAAACCCTTCCAACTCCTTCACGGAAGCAGACAGAATGCAGTTTCTGCATCCCATGGCTGCTTCTCCTGGCCTGACCCAAGAAGGCCCAGCGTCCTTGTCCTGCCAACCCATGCTTCCACCCACCTGCAGGAAGAAGCTTCTGCTCCAGCCCTAGGTAGGGACAGAGCTCAAGGACACAAGTGGCCCTGGTAAACGTAGTCTGGCCAATGTGCCCTGAGGAGGCAGCCACGGTTGTGTCTCCCGCTGCTGTGCAGCAGAGCTGCTATTTAAAGGGCCAGACCTTCAGGATGTTAACAAAGGGCAGAGGAGAAAAGGAAACATCATGCGAGAGATAAGAAGTAGGTAGGAGGCTGAGGGTACAGAAGTTCTAGGGGAGAATCATCATCTTATCACCAGCCCCCCTCCCTCATCACACACTCCTCCCAGAGGGGCTCAGGTGGGCTCTGCCCAAGAGATGCCAGGGATGCCTTCTAATGCCACTTGGGGGCCTAATCCTATTAGATCAAATTAGATCCTATTAGATCAAAGCTTTCCCATTAACGGGGCTCCAGGTAAGAATCACAGATCTGACATCATGAGTCCACTCTGGGACATGCCATGTAGCCTGCTTATGTCACACTGCTTCTCTGCACCCCAGTCTCCCCATGTCAGTCATTTGGTGAGTGTTTTCTGACAATCCTGAGAGTGTCAGTAAGCAACAGATGAAATCACTGTTCCCAACTAGATAACTATCCCATCTTAACATAATCCTCCACAGGTGTATGATGCCTTTACTCAATACTGCCACACATTTGCTTTTCCATAAACTAATCCTAATAACTCTCCTGAGATGTAAGCAAGATAGATATCAGCCCCATTTCACAGATGAGGAGACTGAGACTCAAAGAGGCAAAGTGACCATCTAAGCCTGAAACTCTGGGCTTCCGTCTGAAAGCACATGCATCTGGCTTGTGAACTTGCAAAGCCCATCTTCCTGTGCCAGACACACCGACTGCAGTGATCAATAAAACTTAGAGCTAAAGTGGGGCACCCTGGGTGACTCAGTCGGTAAAGCTTCCAACTCTGGATCTCAGCTCAGGTCTTGATCTCTGGATCATGAGTTCAAGCCCTACACTGGGCACCATGATGGGTGTGGAGCCTACTTTAAAAACAAAAACAAAAAAAACTTAGAGCTAAAGCATTTGTGCCCCATGGTCCCCCACCAGAGCCCACTGCCTACTCTAAAAACCAAAAAGCTGCATCCGAATGGGCACTAATGCTGGGCGCCATCTTCCACCTTGGCCGCCCCATGCCTGTCTCCATCTATATGGCTCAGGTGAGAAAGTCACCCTTGAGATGCTCCAGCCCATCCTATGACCAAGGTCAATGACAGAATCACAAAGCAAGGGAGCAGAAAGGGACCTTACAGATTACCTAGTGACCTATCTGGCTGGCACAGTCCATTGTCAACCCTAACTGGGTGGTGGAGCAGGGTCATAAACCCATCTTTTGCCTGCCGGACCAGTGCTCTTTCCCGGTGATGACCTATTGCCCCAAATACATCACTGGCCCTTGTGCTGTTCTTATAGCAATGGGATGGGTCTGCCATCAATAAATAATAGCAGGATTATTTCATTCCTTCCTTTTTGCCCACTGGACTCTGCGCCAAAGTGACATCTGGTGTTCTCTTGTGCCCAGCACCCCTTCCTCTGCCATCTGGTAAAAACACTCTGCTATTCTTTTGAGAAAACTACCTTTCCCCACTTTATTTGCACCTGGCTTGCCTATCACAGGTCCTTGAGTCCCTTTAACGTAGAGTTGGACATGTGACACAGATTAGCCAATCAGAATGTTCTCTCTCTGGATAGCATGACTGGCTCCGAAATGAACACATGGCCTCCGGTGGGCCAATCAAAGACTTCTCTGAGACTTCAGTGTAGACTCACCAGGTGGGAGTCTTCCTCCAGGGGCAGTGAGGGGCCAGAAGAAGACACAACAGGAACTGCTGTAGCCATCTTATCCAACTGCATGAAACAGACCAACTGCAAGATGAAGCCAACACAGCCGAAAGCCAGGCCAACCAGTGAAAGACAGAGCCGTGACAACACCATCTGAGCCTCTAGACACAGCCAGGCAGGAGCCACGCTTGCCAGCTACGTGAGCTCGGGCTTGTATGCACAGTGTTTCTGATACTTGCAACAGAAAGTGTGTGATACTAAGAATGCTTTATCGCTCTGATTGGTTCATCCTGATTGACTGCATTTTTTCCCCATTTTGTTTTGTTTTTTTTTTTTTTACCTCACCCCGTGTCAACACCATTTGTCATATGACTTTGGAATCTTCCCCATCAAGGCAAAGCATATTTGCTGGTCCTTTGATTTTTCAAAGCAGAATCATGCGATTTGCTTTGATCACTAGAATGAGGTAGAAGTGACAGCATGCCCAGTCCAAACCTAGGCCTTAAAAAGCCTGGCCCGTGTCTGCTTACCCTGGTGAACTGCTCCTCACATCATGAGGAGGACATGTGTGCTTGGCCTAAATCAATCAACTTCCAGCCAACTCACAGACGTGGGAGCTAAGTTAGCGCTTACTCTTGAACCGAGATCTTAAGGTTGTCATTATGCCCCAATAACTGACCATGCGAGACATCTGTCACTCTTCTTCTTTGGGCTTCTCACAGATAGGAACCACATCTTAGGCACTGCCATCTCCCTAGGGACTAGGGCAGCCCCTCGTATGTGGAGGGAGGGGAGAAGGGAAGAAGGAGACTGGCTCTCGCATGCCACTCTAGCAGGTTTGAAGTCCTGACCTCAACAAAGGAGGGACGTACCCTCAGGCTGACAGTGACACTCTCTTCCTGGCATAAAATACACACTTTGGAAATTCTCTTTAGGGACTACAGTTCCAAGGTTGATGCCTAAGGACTGTCCCAGATGCCCAGTCCAGATCCTCACTCGTCCGCCTGTCATTTGAGGGAGACCATAAAGCCTCTGCCCATTTCTGCCCCCAAGACAGGCAAATGAGATTATGCTGTTGGGTAACCGGGTGCACAGTACCATGGTCACACAGCCACAGATGCCTGCTAACCACACCCAGTTGGTACTTGCCACTTGCCATTGGAAGGCATTTTACAGTGCCTCATTAAAATCGGGAGAAGGATTAAGAGGCCCCTTTCCTGATTAATGACTTTCTCTGCCTGAGAGATATAATCCTATCTATAACCCCAAATAACTAGAAACAAAATTAAATTTCCACGGCGAGATCACTTGAGGCACGTGTTACACCATGTCCCTAAGTCTTATTTTCTTTACATATTTTATCCAGCTTACAGGCACAAGATGTTCTGATCCCCAAAACCAGAGCCGTTCTGAGATAGGGGAAGGCAGCAGCGACAGGAAGGGAATTTCCCTGGCTTTTCTACCACACTAACGAGCTTATGTTTTCAAAAGAACAGCCACTCTCCCTTAGGTAAAGACCAGATCGGGTGTGCGTAGACAGAGTGAAAATATCTCAAGATCACTCTTTTCCTCACATCCTTTTAAAGAAATAGGCAGGCATCAAGAAATCAAAAACCAAAGCTTTTTCTACTGACTTCACTGATTTCCTTCAATGGATTTCAATTATCAAGAAAGAATTCAGAGGATCATGGACCATTCAAACTAGAAGAGACCTTCAAGACCCTTGAGTCAAATCCTGTAACCTGACAGACAGGGGCTGCCCAGATAGGGAAGGGAACTTACTCAGAATGACGATCGGCTGACTCCTGGTCAGCCTTCCTGTTATCATTCACACTCCGTCTCACTCCATCAGGCTGCTATCACAAAAATACCACAGACTGGGTGGCCACAAAAATCACCAAGTCCAAGATCAAGGTGCTGGCAGATCCTGTTTGTGGTGAGAGCCTGGTCTGTGGTTCATAAATGACCATCTTCTCACTGTGGTTCCATGTGGTAGAAGGAGCCGAGCAGCCCCCAGATCTTTTTTGTAAGGCACCTAGGCCTTGTATGCGGGTCCACCCTCATGCCCTGGTCACCACCCAAAAGCCCCATTCAGATACCATCACACTGGGCATTAGGGTTCAACGTTTGAATTCTGGGTGATCACAAATATTCAGCCCATAGTGTGGGCACGCCCACACATGCACACACACGTCGGAACCAACATCCATCAAGCACCTTTTCTATAGGAGCCCTGATGGGGAATCCAAACAAAAAAAGATGCTCATTCAACGTCTGTTCCAACCTCCAACCCCCTTGTGCTGCCCAGCGGTCTGCTCAGAGGAAGCTCATGCAAGGGCTTTCCTAAATTTCCTGGCAGCTAGAGGTTTCGGTGTGATTTAGGTCCAACAGTCACATGTACTTGCATCTTAAGATCTCAAGATATTGAGAACGAAGTCGCATGGAGGAAAAGGTGCTTGTAGCAAGCTTTGACTTGGGAAGGAGTTACATGGGGAGAGAGAGATGCAAAGGCATTCATCCTGCTGATTGATCCTAGCAGAGATGGTGCAGGTCTGGCCCAGGACCTGCGGCAGGTGCTGTCCCTGTTAAGAAGCTCTTAAAAAATAAAAAATTTAAAAAAAAAAAAAAGAAGAAGAAGCTCTCTGACCATGGAGAGGCAGCAGCTCCCGTGGCGACTGAATTCTGCAGTGCGGTTTTGGAAGTGATTCCCGGAATAGACTCAAGACTGTCTCTTCCACCATCTCAACCATTCTGTGGGCTAGCTAGATCTCCCAGTGAGTCATTTCCACCTAAACCACCCACAGTGCTATCATTTGTCTGTAGTTAGCAACCTAATCAGTAACTCAGGAACTTGAATTATTTAAAACAGAAGTTAGGATTCAGATGTTTTTCTAGTCCGGACTGCTCTTTCCACAAGTAGTTCGAATTGGACGTGTTTGATCATACACACAAGCATTGTATGGAATGTATACCCAGAGATTTAAGACCTTTATACAAGGGAGTAGAAAGGGGCTCGTTTGTGTTACTGTGTGATAGATCATATAATCACATTCATTTCAATACAATTTCTAGAAGAGAGTTTCAAAATGGTTAGAATAAGAAAAAAAGGTTATAATTGCACCTGAGCTTAAGCAAGGTAAGTAAAATTCAATGATCTGGAATCAGGTGCAGAATCTAACGAGACATCGGTTCAAAACTGAGTCACCAGTATGAGCAGCCATTGCTGGATGCAGGAAGGAGTAGTCCCCCAGTTGCCAGAGCAGACAATTGTTTCCCTGACATACAAGCTTTCTAATCACCCCACTTCTGCTATCTACCTCTACAGCTGGGACTTGAGACCTAGAAAGATACCCAGTACTCCAGGGTGGGATTGGTCCAGAGGAACAGAAAAGACTGAGCAGAAACGTCACCCCCTGAGACCAAAATGGAGCCGAAGGTACTGGTGCTGGAAAAACACAAAGGTGGGAGGTGAGTACCATTGGCTTCTCACCCTGAAACATGGAGAAAGGGGTCCGTTTTCAGTTGGAGAAAATTTACCAAGCATGAGATAAAATGAGGACATACTTGAGATAAAGCAAGCCATAGTTGGTGTGAGTAAAATGTCAGCCCAAAACCTGGTTGCTGTAGTTCCTTTACCAACCCCATGAGCTGTCACAGAAGCCTACCCAGCAATGTAAGCCATAAACCCCTCTTGCTGACGCCCATCTGATTTGGGGTTACTTCAACCCAGAGAATCCCAATAACTGGCTATGGAAAGTACGGGCCCAGCACCATTAAGACCCTGGTTTCCCCAGAAGGTGGAAATAAAGAAGACGGGTACAGTCAGCCTGCAGCAGCTGCCCCTCCAAGACAAGCAGGCCGCTCAGCTTCCCTGAGGTGAGAGACGCACCTGACTTGGCAATATCATGGCAACATGAATCCTGGTTCAAGTTTATGCATTGCCAGGAAAGCACCATGCGTGCATGTTTCCCCTTCCCGTATGCCAAAAGCTAAGCCCCGCCAACACCCTCTGAGATGAGTCAGCACCCACCTTGACAGACCTTGGGTTGGGTTGAGCACCACTGCTACTCAGGGGCAGGGCACCCCAGGGAGACTCAGACTAAGTTTCACCCCAAAAGAGAGGTGGGGGGCCCACAGCCAGCCCAATGCTGTGCCCACCATGCTTCTTTCCAGCCCTTATATAGCCTGGGGTGGAGAGTGGTTTGAGGGATGTTATTTATAACCCCCTACACTTTGTGTCCATTCAGGGGGGTGAGTCCCACACCTGGAGGATTATTTTATTGAGTTTGGTTCTACTCACTGAAAGAAGTTACTGGGGCAAAGTGACCTGCTCTAAATAACACAGTGAGAAATGTGCTCTTCTGGGGAAAATGAGAAGGAAGGCTAGACACCGGGTGTGGGGTGGGGCGGAATGGGGGTGAAGTGGAAGTTCTCTCTAGAGAAGAGGTTATAGTGAGTAAAGATTTTTCAAGTAAAGGCTCTCCACTGCATGATGTGATCCCTGCCTAGGCCCTTAGATTTTTAGTAAACAAGGCCAAAAAGTGCTTTGTCTGCCTTTATTTCTCATGGAAACCAGGGAAGGGGCTAGGCTATATTAATTGGAGGACAAGGTGGGAACCAAAACTGAGTCAGAGTCCCCAAACAAAAGGAAACCTGAGGGCACTTGGGGGGCTCAGTTGGTTAAGCATCTGCCTTCAGCTCAGGTCATGATCCCAGGGTCCTGGGATCGAGCCCCACATCGGGCTCTCTGCTCAGTGGGGAGCCTGCTTCCCCCCCTCTCTGCCTGCCTCTCTGCCTACTTGTGCTCTCTGTCAAATAAATAAATAAAATCTTTTAAGGAAAAAGGGAGGACCTGATATCAGGTTACATTTCTACAGGTTTGAATTCATTAAATCTTAATATAATCTAGTAAATTATGGTACTTCTACTTAATGGAATATCACAGTTCCTTAAAATGGTAAAGCTATATACAGGGGGAAATGTGCAAGGTAGTAGCTTTTAAAAAAAACAAACTTTGATTTGTATGTTCACTGTGAATATAGCTCTGAGAGTGCAGACGCAAGTCTGAGGTAAAGAGCAAAAATAAGATAAGATGTGTTAAAGTAGGGATGTTATGGTGGTTTTCTCCTCTTTTCTAAACATTTCTTTTGGGGTTTTCTTTAAGGATTTTATTTCTTTATTTTAGAGAGAGAGACTGTATGAGCAGGAGGGGCAGAGGAAGAGAGAGAATATCAAGCAGATTCCGTGCGGAGCATGGAGCTGGCACAGGGCTCCATCCCAGGACCCCAAGGTCATGACCGGAGGTGAAACCAAGAGTTGGACACTCAACCAACTGTACCACCTAGGAGCCCCTAAACATTTCTTTTAATGTCATTTTAAAATCTAGACCATGAAATCAAGATCATGTGATGCACACATTTGGCGAGAACCTACTACATGCAAAGCCCTGGGAAGTGCCCTGATCCTGGTGCACTACCAGGGAGCTTGTAGGCTAGTAAGAAGACAGCATTTATAGCTAATTAGCAGGAAGAAAGTGGTAAGTGCAATGACTGCAGAGGAAAAAGGCCCCCTATGGCTCAGTTGGTTAAGTGTTCAGCTCAGATCATGATCCCAGGGTCCTGGGATCAAATTCTGTATCAGGCTCTTTGCTCAGCAGGGAGTCTGCTTCTCCTTCTGCCTGATGCTCTCCCTGCTTGTCATCTCTCCCTCTCTCTGACAAATAAATAAAACAAATAAATAAAATCTTTGTGGAAATTAAAAAAAAAATCCCGTATGGGGGCACAGAGAAGAAACTATATCCATCCAGTTGGCAGATTAAAAATAGCATTCTGGAGGAAGGAATTCAAAAACTTTGAACACCCCAATCTGAGGTGGGAGTCACTGAAGGTATATGAAAAGAGGCGTGCCATGAACAGATCCCTGCTTTATAGAAATACCATGGTATCATGTGTAGAATAGAAGGCCAGAAAGATAAAGGCTGTTACAGACCAGGAAGGCTTGGCCTAGAGTAGTTCAAGGGTTAAAAAGGGAAGAAGAAGAAGAAACGGATTAGACTACAGGTTGTAAAATAGCTTGAATGGGGAAAAAAAAGACCCCAAGATGGCAGCCTGAGAAAGACCTGATGAGACTGAGCAAACATCTGCATAAAGATGACAGGTCTATTAGTCTACTTGGGTGACCATAACAAAACACCACAGACTGGGCCACTTACCCAACGGAAATTTATTTTCTCATAGTTCTGGAGCCTGGAAGGTCTAAGATCAAGGCCCAGCAGGGTTTGATTTGTGAGAGCTCTCCAGACTTGTAGACAGCCACCTCTCAGTATGTCCTCATACAGCCTTTTTTCAGTGTGTGCATCTGGAGAAAGGGAGCTCTTGTTGTAAGGACACTAATCCTGGGGCAGCCAGGTGGCTCACATGGTCAATCATGTGACTCATGATCTCAGCTCAGGTCTGGATCTCAGGGTCATGAGTTCAAGTACTGTATTGGGCCCCGTACTACTAAAAAAAGGTAGGGGTCAGGGAGAGTGGAGACACTAATCCCATCATAAGGTCCCACTTTCATGACCTCATTTAAATCTAATTATCTTCCAAAGATCTCACCTCCAAATACTATCACACTAGATAGAGATGAGGGCTTGAATATATGATGTTAGAGGGACACGATTCAGTCGCTGGCAGCAGGGCCGTACTGCCACTCCTTGATTGATGGATATGAAAGTGAATACACACATTGTGTGTATGTCAGATGGTACTGGTCAGGAAAGACATTTACTATATTAGAGGGTAAAAGTCAATCAAGATTAGTAAGTGAGTAAAAATAGAATTTATTAAGTCACAGAATTCAGGGGAAAGCATAGAGGTCACCAAAACACTATAGGAAAGCAGACTAGATAAGAAGAGAAGACGGGGTCACCTGGCTGGCTCAGTTGTAGAGTATGCCTCACTTGATCTAGGGGTGTAAGTTCAAACCCCAAGCTGGATGTAGGGATTATTTAAAAATAAAATCTTAAAGGGGCACCTGGGTAGCTCAGTGGGTTAAAGCCTCTGCCTTTGGCTTAGGTCATGATCCCAGGGTCCTGGAATCGAGCCCCACATTGGGTTCTCTTCTCAGCAGGGAGCCTGCTTCCTCCTCTCTCTCTGCCTGCCTCTCTGCCTACTTGTGATCTCTATCAAATAAATAAATAAAATCTTAAAAAATAATAAAGTAAAATAAAATCTTAAAAAAAAAGAGGAAGACACCAAAATATTCTCATTCTTGCAACCACAACAATGAGTGTAAATAGAATGTTGGGAGAGGGGCGCCTGGGTGGCTCAGTTGTTAAGCATCTGTCCTCAGCTCAGGTCATGATCCTACGTAGGGTCCTGGGATCGAGCCCCGCATCAGGCTCCCTGCTCGGTAGAGAGCCTGCTTCTCCCTCTCCCACTCCCCCTGCTTCCGTTCTCTGTCTCTCTGTCAAATAAATAAATAAAATCTTTCATTAAAAAAAAGAATGTAGGTAGAAACTGATCAATAAAATAAGTTTGGACTTCTACTTCCAGTCAAGGTGGAAAAGAAGGACCAGATTTACCCTGCTGCCTGAAACAACTAAAAATCTGGACAAAAATGTTTGAAACAACAATTTTCAAGAGACTGATTGTGAGGATGAAAGACAGTAGGGTCCAGAGAGTCAGGAAAGCTTGCTGCCTTCGCAGAGTTTCCAGATTGCAGCACTAAGAGGGAGAATCCAGGCAGCACCAGAAGCCCTGAGCTGAGGAGACAGAATGGAGAGTCCAGGCAGATAGAACAGCTAGTGTTCACAGGACAAGTATCACAAAGGAGACACCTATACAGGGAGAAAACTCTAGAGACCTGCAGAGGGTCCTCTAGGAACATTCAGCAGAGTACTGATTAGCACAGTGTGTGAGGAAACTACCCACGACTAGAAAATGAATAACCCAAAAGGATAAGAGGAAACAATACACAGCACTCAGAGGACCAGAAATTTCCTGTCCCACCAAACCTCCTAATTCAGAGAGCAAGAGCCTTGCTTCAGTAGTGGCAATAATTAACCCCAAACTAAACACAACTCTGGTCCAACCTGACAGATCTTAAAAACAAGACCCCAAAGGATCAAATGTTTCCAAGTAATGTAAGTACATCCCAGAACAACGCTCAATAGTATTTATAAGAAAACACATCCAATGTAAAAAAAAAAAAGGTAAAAGTCAAATTCTAGAATCCAGTGAGAAATTACCAGGAAAGGAAAAAAAAAAATCAAGAGAAAGAAAGAAAACAGAAAAATAAATAACAGAAAAATAACAGCCATGATGAGGAAAAAGTTAGTCAGCTGAAACTTCTCCAGAACTGACAAAAGTACTAGAACTATCAGACAAGAATGTTAAAATAGTATTAAACTGTATTTCATATGTTTCAAAAGTTAAGGAGAGCAGTGGAAGATGTAAAAAAAAAAAAAAAAAATTGAAGCCACAAAATTAAAACTATAATGTCTGAGTTTGAAAATATACCCAATGGGGCACCTGGGTGGCTCTGTCGGTTTAACTGCTGCCTTCGACTCAGGTCATGATCCCAGGGTCCTGGGACTGAGTCCCACATCAGGCTCTCTGCTTAGCAGGGAGCCTGCTCCTCCCCCACTCTCTCTCTCGGCTTGCCTCTCTGCCTACTTGTGATCTCTGTCTGTCAAATAAGTAAATAAAATCCTTAAAAAAAAAACATACACTCAATGGGTTAATGGAAAACTAAACATCACAGAAGAAAACATTGGCAAACTTGAAGATACAGCAATAAAATCTCTCAAAATAAAAATATAGAGAAAAAATTTATTTAAATAAACAAACTATCAGTGAGCAGTAGGACAACTTTGAGCAACCTCAAATATGTGTAATTGAGTCCCCAAAGGAGAAACAGGAAAGCAAGGATCACAGAAAAAAATATCTGAAGAATTCATGGCTGAAACTTCCAAATCTAATAAAAATTATAAACCTACAGATCAAGAAGCTCAATGCACCTAAATATAAGACAAGAAGAAATGATCCCAAGACACATTGTAGTCAAGTTACTCAAAATCATCTATTAAAAAAAAAAACTTAAAAGTAGCCAGAATTTTTTTTAAAGACACATCACATACACAGAAAAAAAGAGAAGGGTGACAGCAGACTTTTTATCAGAAATAATGTAAGCAAGAAGAGAGAGGGATTACATCTCTAAAGTACAAGAGAAAAATCTCTAACTTAGAACTCTATACCCTGTGTATTACTTTTCCATTGCTACCTATAATAAATTGGAGCCTTATAATAAAACCAATTTTATCTCACAGTTTCCATGGTCAGAAGGGCTATATTCATATCAGACAAAGTGCATTTAAAGGCAAAGAATGGGGCACCTGGGTGGCTCAGTCATTAAGCCTCTCCCTTCAGCTCAGGTCATGATCCCAGGGTCCTGGAATCAAGTCCTGCATCAGGCTCCTTGCTCAGCGGGAAGCCTCTTCTCCCTTTGTCTGCTGCTCCCCCTGCTTGTGCTCTCTCTCTCTCTCTCTCTGTCAAAATAAATAACTCTTTTTAAAAATAAAAACTAATAACAGTTCTCTAGAAAGTCTTCAAATATTTAGAGACTAAATGACACATTTCTAGGGTGCCTGGGTGGCTCAATGGGTTAAGCCTCTGCCTTCAGCTCAGGTCATGATCTCAAGGTCCTGGGATCAAGCCCTGCATCAGGCTCTCTGCTCAGCAGGAGCCTGCTTCCTCTTCTCTCTCTGCCTGCCTCTCTGCCTACTTGTGATCTCTGTCTGTCAAGTAAATAAGTAAATAAAAATATTTTTTAAATAAGGGATAAAATTCTCAAATCAATGGTCTCAGCTTCTTAAAAGAAGTAAAGAACAAATCAAACCTAAAGTAAGTAAAAATATCAGAAATCAGAAAGATCAGAAATCAATGAAAGAAAAAAGAAAAACAATAAAGAAAATCAATAAAACCCAAAGCTGATTCTTCAAAAACAGGAATGAAATGGATAAACCTAAGCCAGACTGTTCAGGAAAAAAGATAAGAAAGCAGACACAAATTACCAACATTAGGAATGAGAATATCATTATAGATTCTACTGATAATACAATGATAACAAACGTGATATTATGATCAACTTCATGCCAATAAACTTGGCAACTTAAATAAAATAGAAAAATTCCTTGAAAAACACAAACTACCAAACCTCACTCAAGAAGTAGCAAGTGCCTGGGGCACTCTGGTGGCTCAGTTGGTTAAGTGACTGCCTTCGGCTCAGGTCATGATCCTGGAGTCCAGGGATCGAGACCCGCATCGGGTTCCCTGCTTAGTGGAGAGCCTGCTTCTCCCTCTTCTCCCTCCCCTGTCATGCTCTCTATCCTTCTCTCTCTCAAATAAATAAATAAAATCTTTTTTTTTTTAAAAAAAGGAGTAAATACCTGAATAACCCTTTATTTATTAAAGAAACTTTATATAAAAACTACACACAGAGAGGAGCACCTGACTGACTCAGTTGGTAGAATGTGCAGCTCTTGATCTCAGGATCATGATTCAAGCCCCGTGTTGGGTGTAGAAATTACTCAAAAATAAAACCTTTAAAAAAACAATTTTGGGGGGATGCCTGAGTGGCTCGGTCAGTTAAGCAGCTGCCTTCAGCTCAGGTCATGACTCCAAGGTCCTGGGATCAAGTCCCGCATCAGGCTCCTTGCTCATTGGGCAGTCTGCTTCTCTCTCTGCCTCTGCCTGCCACTCTGCCTGCTTGTGCTCTCTCTCTCTCTCTGACGAATAAACAAATAAAATCTTTTTAAAAAATTGTTTTTAAGTATACTCAAGAAAATTCCTGGTCTAAATGGTTTCACTGGTGAATTCTACTAAACATTTAAGGAAGGCATAATACCAATACTATACAAGTGTTTCAGAAAATTGAAGAGGAGAGAATACTTCCCAACTCATTCTCTGAGGCCAGGATCAATACCAAGCCTGACAGATATCACCAAAAAAAAAAAAAAAATAGAGACCAATATTCCTCATGAATATAGATGCAAAAATTCTAAACATAATTTTATCAAATCAAATCCAACAATATGTAAAAATAATATACATTGTAACCAAGTAGGATTTACCCTAGAAATGCAAGACCAGTATAACATTCAAAAAAATAAATATAACTCAGGGGCACCTGGGTGGCTCAGTGGGTTAAGCCTCTGCCTTCAGCTTGGGTCATGATCTCAGGGTCCTGGGATCAAGCCCTGCATCCGGCTCTCTGCTCAGCAGGGAGCCTGCTTTCCCCTCTCTCTCTGCCTGCCTCTCTGCCTACTTGTGATCTCTGTCTGTCAAATAAATAAATAAAATCTTTCAAAAAATCAAAATATCAATATATTTTCAAAAAATTCAATATACATTAATAAATTAAAAATTGGAAAACCATGTGATTATCTCGACAGACTCAGAAAAAGCACTTGACAAAATCCAATATCCATTCTTCATAAAAACTCTCAGTGAACTAGGAAAAGAGGGAACCTCTACTTTTATAAAGAGCATCTACAAAAACCATACAGCCAACATCATCCTTGATTAAAAAAAAAAAAACAACTGAATGCCTTTCTCCCTTAGATCAGGTACAAGGCAAGAAAGCCAACTCATAACTTCTATTTAATATTGTGTTAGAGGATACACTGAAAAGGAGGAACAACACTGGAGACTGATGATAAAGCTACAATAGTCCAGACAGTGTTCTGAGGGCACCAAAATAGACAAAGAGATCAATGGAATGGAATAGAGAGTTGAGAAAATGGCCACATACACACAGGCAATGCTATCAACAAATGGCCCAGAAACATGTCCCTTGATCCACACCTTGCAGTTCAACTGAAAATGGATCATAGATCTAAATGTAAAAGGTTAAGCAGTAAACTTCTGGATGAAAACAGAAAATCTCTGTGGCCTTAGGTTAGGGAATGAGAGATTACAAGCTTGTGGGCATGAAGGATATGTTCATTTTCTTGATGGCGGTAATAGCTTCACGGTATCTAGGACACCAAGATCACAATTCCTGGAAGGGATTTCCCTTGGGGGAAGGATGAGTGAGTCCATCATCACTCTACACTTGGGTCTTTGGGGGCCCCAACTGGTCTCCCTATTTCCCACCTCCACCCTCCATATGCCTGCCCAGGTGACTGGAGTTCAAGCCAATCAGAGAGCATGATCCAAGGCAATTGTCACATGTCTCCCTGCCACATACAATGGAAGTCCCTGTCACCCCTGTGCATCCACAGAGGAGGGGTGCTTGGCAAGAAAGATGTTCAAGCAGAGACTTGTACAGCCCCATCCTGCCCGATCACACCCACCAGGTGGTTTACGCTAATGGTAATAAGAACAATAATCACTGGAGGGCAATTATTTTAGTAGTGCCAGTTAACATTCATGGGTCACTTGCTCTGAACCAAGCTCTCCCGTAGGCAGTTGATGGCATTGTCTCATTTGACACTCATTACAAGTCTCTTATCTCTACTGAATAAATGGGGAAAACGAGTCTTGGATGAGCAAGGATGAACAAAGGGAACCTTCTAAAGGCTGCCCGTGGCTGCCAACATCAGCAACCAGTGGCAAAAACAGCCACAGCAACTACAGAATGCAAAGGACTACCTCTAGTGTCATATCTATTGGACACTAAAACAGTGTTCCTTTTAGCCCAATATTCTGGCTCATAGTGTGGTTTGCTGTACTTTTCCCACAATCTTCAATGCTCGTCACTGAAATTCAGAACTTTTCACATCCTGGGGAGGGGTTGTCCAGAACACAGGTTTTCAGGACTAGAACTGAGACAGTCCCAGACAAACCCAGATGGCTGGTCATTTCCCAAGCCTAAATTTGCCACCTCACTCCAGACATCGCTGCAAGGCCACACACAGTGGTAGCCAGGCTAAGTCCAGCATGGGCTCTGATCCAAATGGTGACCAAAAGGGTGACACGAAGATGAAGCCTTAATTCAACACACCCCAGCTTCTTTCACTTATTATCAGCTCTTTCAGAGCCTTCACTCAATTTCCTCCTACCTCTTCCAGCAAAGGTACGGGAGCTAGACACCAGGCCGATCATTCAAGGCAATTTATAATTAATTCATACGGCCTGAAATGTATGTCCCACTAGGTCTGTATCATTCTTCATCCAGTTAATGAAAGGATTGATTTTAAAGATACCTTTGGTCATTAAAAGCATGATTAAGACTTCCTCATCCCCCCTTTTTAGGAATGAGCAATACATCTTCCTGCAGCAGAACACCTTCAGTTCTCCCAACAAATGCGCTTGCTGCAATTGTGTGTTTAATTAGTCTCCTTCTTCAGATGAAATAATTGTGTCCCTGCTCTGGATTCCATTCATAAGATCACTGACTTCACATATGGCAGGCTTTCTACTGACTCACTCATTTACTGCGGGGCCATATGGTGCCCACAGAGCAAAGCAAGGACTTGTTAGGCAGAAGCTCAGCGGGAGCAGGGGAAAAGCCAACAGTCTGACATCAGTCAGGCCGCCAGCTGACATTTAATTGACTGTCTACTATGTGCCACCAGCCAGGCTGGGGACTCGGAGGTGAGCAAGAAGCACTTTCTCAACTTCAGGACTACGGACATTCAGGGCCATTTAAGTCTTGGTTGCGGGAGCTGTCCTATTTGTTGTAGGATGAGCCTTTGTGACCTCTGCCCACTAGAAGCTAGTAGTGCTGTTCTCCCAGCCTCCCTCACCCCACTGTATGACAACCAAACAGATCTCTAAGACACCAACATGTGTTTCTTAGGGAACACAGTTGCCCCAGGTTGAGAATCTTAAGGCGTTTGCAATCTAGAAGAGCCACTAAGACAACAACACAACGCTTTGTGATGAAGGACAGCATGGGAGGAATATGGTGGTTGAAAACTCCAATACCCTTGGTAGCCAACAACGGGAATGCCTGGAAGGCAGTGGAGTAGGTCTGATGGGTGAGGACAGTCCTGCCCCAAGGCATCAGCTACAGCTCAACTTCAGCCAAATGTCACCAGATCCTCTCACATTTCTAGTGAATTCTGAAATCTGGAACCCTGTGTGAAATTTCCCAATCTTGCAATGCTCTCAACAGGTTAAAGAATATTTTAATGAAAATGCAACCCTCAAAAATAAATAAACAGATAAAAATATCAAGGGCCTCATTTGGGCACATGCGTCTTCTGTGTAGAAAATTTGGCAGCATCTGAGTCCTACCACTACCTCTGACTCACTTCCACCTGGGCATTGGGGTCTGTTTCTAAAAGTGGCAGGTGGTCCATATGATCAAGCTTAGACAGTGGTTCTTGATCCTAGATGCCCACTTGAATCACCTGGAGAGGGGCACCTGGGTGGCTCAGTTGGTTAAGCATCTGCCTTTGGCTCAGGTCATGATCCTGGAATCCTGGGATCCAGCCCTTCATCAGGCTCCCTGCTCAGCCAGGAATCTCCTCCCTCTAACCCTCCCCCATCTCCTGCTCTCAATCTTTCTCTCTCTCTCTCAAATAAATAAATTCATTTTTTAAAAATCACCTGGAGATATTAAAAAAAAAAAAAAAATCAATGTGCTGGCCCCACCCCAGACCAGAATAGGAGGTTGGGATCTAGGTGTTTATGTTTGTCAAAATCTCCCAGGTGATTCTAACTAAAGAATCCCTAGCTTAGGAAAAGGAAACCATGTGTGTCAAGACCCACCACTAGGTAGTGGATTATTATAATCTGGGACTCCAAACTCAGACCACTTGGGCTCAAATCCTGCTCTTCCCTGGGTAACTATGGGGTCTGAAAGAAACTTAGCTCAGGTTTCAGGGTCTCTATCTGTTAAGTGAAAATAATAGCACTACCTATTTTATTGGGCTGGTGTAAAAAGTCAAAATCTCTAGAGATGGGGCCGAAGCATTAGTGTTTTTTATTTTTCCAGATATTTCTAAATAGCAACCAGGGTTAAGAAACAATAATTAGGTTCCCACCAGCTTTAATACTCTCTGAGTTTCCTGTTGTGTGAAAAGGAAATGAGGACTAGACACCCACTAAGTCTGGGGCTGAGATGCCCCATTGGGATCCCTCAAGAAAGAGTGGAGATAAAGAGCCAGATGCTGGCTGGATGCGACATAACTCCAAAGAAACACAAGATAACCTCCTACACACACAATCATTAGCTGCTAGGAATAAGAAGTACTTTGAATATCATTCTAAAAGGACTTGGCCTGTAAGTGCTACCTCTACTAACATGAAGGACCTTTCACCAAAAATACTTAAAGACCCCTAAATTCCAAATACTGGGTATCTTGAGGCATCTGATCCAGTGTCATGCGGTAATATTTTCATTATTCACCTGAACTTCCGTAATGAGGTGGGTAACTATGGGGCCTCCATCTGGGACACACACATTTATCATTTGATTAGGAGAGATTACCTATTTTTAGATAAAACATATATCCCCTAACAGGGATGGACAGTTATAAATAACTTGGAAAACTCTAGCCGACGCCCAAAACATCATGATTTAGGTTGAAAGAAAAAGCCTTTCTGATCACTGTCCTCTTGTGTTCCTTAGCACATTTTTCATGTTTACTTGCTGTCACCCCAGATAAGTGATCATCTTGGCTGTATCCCATTTCCTCACAGCTAAGATGGGAGGAAGAATCATCGAAATCAAATAGGCAAGATCAAGGCTCCAAGGAAAAGAGACAGGAGTCTGGTGCCTTGGCCCGGCAATCAGTTAATGAGCTACCTACAATTTATGTAGGAAAACTATTGGGGAGCCACAGAAATGGCTACAAGTAAGGCCTCTACCCAAGCTGTCAGATGGAAGAAGGGCTTGAAAGAAGCCAAGCCTCTCCTTCTACACTGAAATGGAGGTCTGGCCCTTCCATGAGGTGAGGTTCCTTCCTTCCCTGACCCTTGAAGCAACCCAGGTGGATTCAAATGCAAAAAAAGGAAAGCCACTCCCAACGACACTCCCAATATACCTGAAAACTCTGAGCAAAAAAGAAAATAATATTGAATTAGAACCTAAAGTATAAAATAAATATCCAAGAGTCCAGAAGATATTTCCATTTCCAGGAAGATGGAATAGACATGTTTTTCCCTATTACTTCCAGTACGTACAACCAAAAACTCTAAATATTGTATAATTATATATAAAATACATAAGTAGACTGAAAGGTAAAGGACAGAAGGTAGATCAGCCAGGGATCTCAGTATCCAAGAAATGAGATTGTGAGCTCCCTCGGCTTTCTTTTTGCTTCATATAGTCCCTACATAGAATGAAGAAGCCAACAATCCAGAAATGCCAACACACACAGGGAGATAAAGAAGATAAAAGAAAAAGAAAAATCCTGCTCTCTCTAGCCAAAGGGTCTGGAAAGAACCAGTCCAGCAAGACAGAACATTTTTAGCCAATAACCATTCTACTTAAGTCAAACACTATAATAAAAATTGTGATCCCACCTCTACTGATGCCAGCAAAGGCCAAGTGGGGAGCCTGTATTTCCATCTTCATGAGGCTATAACAAGGTGCCCCAAATATCAGTCAATGTCAGAGAAGACCAAGTAGGGAAGCAGGGCTTTTATTTCATCCCTGCAGAGTGGTAACACAGCCCTGCCATGTCAGTGAAGACCACATAGGGATCCAGAACTCCCAAACAGCAGTCACAAGGAGCAACCCCCACCTCAGACGTCAACAAATGCCACGTAGGAAACCTGGACTTCTACCTCCACCTGGCAGCTACAAGTAGCACTACAACTTCCCTACTGAAGTGGTGTCAGAGAAATCCAGCCTAAGGTTTAAATAAGATACAGCATCTCATAACATAATACAAAAATGTCCAGGTTTCAAGCAAAAATCACTCATCATAGCAAGACCCAGGAAGAGCTCAAACCAAATGAAAAAATATAATCAATAGGCATCAACATCAAGAAGATAAGAATGTGAGAATTATGTGACTTAAAATTTAAAAGCAGCCATAACAAAAATGCTTAAACAATCAATTACAAATGAACCTGAAGCCAATGAAAAGACAGAAAGCATCAGCAAAGAAAAAGAATATATAAAGAAGAACCAGAAATTCTGGAACTGAAAAATACAGTAACTGAAATAAAAGCTAAGTGAATGGCCTCAATAACCAAATTTCCTCCAACAGAGGAAAGAATCAGTGAACTGGATGACAAACCATAGAAATTACCCAATCTGAACAACAGAAAGTAAACAAAAAACAAAACAAACAAAAAGGAGCAGAATCCCAGAGGAGTGGAGAAAGGGGATGCTGAAAAGTTACTCAAAGAAATAATGGCTGAAAACTCCCCAAATTTAACAAGAGGTATAAATCTACCAATTTAAGATTAGTGAGCCCTCAAACAGGATAAACCCAAAGAAATTCACAAGGAGACACATTATAATTAAAATTATTAAACTTAGGGACACCTGGGTGGCTCAGTCATTAAGCATCGGCTCAGGTCATGATCCTAAGGTCCTGGGATGGAGTCCCGTACTGGGCTCCCTGCTCAGCAGGAAGCCAGCTTCTCCCTCTCTCACTCCCTTTGCTTATGTTCCCTCTCTCTCCCTCTCTCTCTCTCTCTGTCAAATAAATAAAATAGAATCTTCAAAAAAATTTTTTTAACCAAAGGCAAAAATTCTTAAAAGTAACCAGAGGAAAAAACGACACCTTATCTTTAGGGGAAAACAATTAAAATGACAGTAGATTTCTCATCAGAAACCCTGGAGACCAGCAGAAAGTGGCACAATAATTTTTAGGTGATGAAAGAACTGTTAACCTAGAATCCTATACCCAACAAAAATATCCTTCAGGAACAAAGGGGAAACAAAGGCATTCTCAGGTTGAGAAAACCTAATAGAATTTTTCCCAGCAGATGTAACTCTAAATGAATAGCTAAAGAAAGTTCTCTAAACAGAAAAACATTAAAAACAAAACAAAAGACCCTTAGAACATCAGGAAGAAAGGACTTAAGTAAAAACAGGAGTAAATGCAATAAACTTTCCTTCTCTTGAATTATCTAAATTCCTTTTAAAGCTTGAGGCAAAACTGTCAGTGTGGTTCTAAATGCATGTAGAAAAAACCGTGAAGATAATCATATTATAAGCGAAAAAGGGTAACGAGACATAAAAGAAGTAAGGTTTCTATATCTCACTTGAACTGGTAAAAATGACAATACTGGTTTAACTTGATAAGTTACATATATATAATGTAATACCTATAGATAGTACAATCAATAAAAAAGTTAAATAGAGATACGTTCAATACTACAGATAAATAAAAAAGGAATTCTAAAGAATGTTCAAGTAACTGACAGGAACACAGGAAAAAAGAAAATAGAGAAATAAAAAGAGAGACTAGAAAACAAAAAGTTAAATGACAAACTTAGTCCTACTCTACCAAAAATTGAATATAAATGATCTAACATATTAAAACACAGAAACTGGCAGGTAGATTAAAAATATTAACCAACTATCTGCTGTCTACGTGACATTCACTCAAAGTATAATAATACAGGCAGGTTCAAAGTAAGGGGCTGAAAAACAATCATGCAAACATTAATCAAAAGGAAATGGGAATGGCTTTACTGATATTAGACAAAGGAGACATCAGAGCAAAGAAAATTGCCACAAAGAAGAACATTTGATAATGACCAAGAGGACACAGCAGTCCTAAATGTGTATATACCAAAAAATAAAATAAAATAAATGTGTATATACCATATAATAGAGCTACAAAATATATGAAAAGAAAACTGATAAACTGGATAAAGATATGAACAAACCCACAATTATAATTATAGATTTCAGAAACCCTTTCTCAATAATTGATTGAACATCTGGACAGAAAGTCGGGAAGAATAGAAGCTAACGGTGTCAACCAACAGAATCTAATTGACATTTTTAGAACCCTCTACCTAAAAAAAACAGAATATACATTCTTTTCTGGTTTTACAGAACATATATCAGGAAAGACCATAGTTTGGGCCTCAAAACAAACCTCAACAAATTGAAGAGAATTGAAATCATACAGGATGTGTTTTCCAACCACAACGGAATCAAACTAGAAATCGACAACAACAACAACAACAAAAAAAAACCAGGAAAATCTGCAAACACTTGGAAATGAAGCAACACATACTTCTAAGCAAAAAAGGAAGTCTCAAGAGAAATTTTAAAAATAGACTGAAGTGAATGAAAATGAAAATACAATATATCAAAAATTTGGGTACGCATCTAAAGCAGTATTGAAAGGGAAATTTACAGTACTAACTGCATAATTAGAAAAAAGGTACAGGGGTGCCTTAGTGGCTCAGTGGGTTAAAGCCTGTGCCTTCAGCTCAGGTCATGATCCCAGGCTCCTGGGATCGAGCCCCACATCTGGCTTTCTGCTCAGGGGAGAGCCTGCTTCCCTACCCCCACCCTCTCTCTGCCTATCTCTCTGCCTACTTGTGATCTCTGTCAAATAAATAAATAAAAATTAAAAAAAAAAAAAAGAAAAGAAAAAAGGTACAGTGCCAAATTAGTAATCTAAACTACCTCAAGATTCTAGACAAAAAGAGCAAAACAAAACAAAAACAAGCAGAACAAAAGGAATTATAAAGCTATGAGCGGGAAAAAAAATGAAATTGAAGAGGGAAAATAGTTTCTTTTAATATTTTTTTAGGGAAAAAAATTTTTTAGTAGAGGATCAATAGGAGGAAAAATCAACAAAACAAAGAGCTGTTTCCTTGAAAAAAGTCAATAGAATTGACACACCATTAGCAAGAAGGACAAGGAAAAAGAGAGAAGATACAAATTATCAGTATCAGGAACAAAAGGGAGGATCTTACTATTGACCCTGCAGACACCAAAAGGATGAAAAGGAAATACTATGAACAACTCTACACACATAAATTTGACCACTTAGATGAAGTGGTCAAAAAACAACTCATCCAGGGGTGCCTGGGTGGCTCAGTGGGTTAAAGCCTCTGCCGTCGGCTCAGGTCATGATCTCAGGGTCCTGGGATCAAGCCCCACATTGGGCTCTCTGCTCGGCAGGGAGCCTGCTTCCTTCTCTCTCTCTGCCTACTTGTGATCTCTGTCTGTCAAATAAGTAAATAAAATCTTAAAAAAAAAAAAAAAACTCATCCAATGTGGAAGTGATCCATTTAGATAGCCCTCTACTGAGGAAATTTATGACTTAAATCATCCTAAAAAACAAAACAAAAACAGAGATCTATAAACCCTGATAGTTTCAAGGCTGAATTCTATACAATCTCTGCAAGAAAACAGAAGAGGAAGTATCAACTTCCCCATTCATTTTATGAAGGCATTATTACCTTGATATCAAAACCAGAAAAAGACAATACAATAAGAGAAAACTCAGACCAGTATCCCTCATTATAAACATAAGAATCCTTAACAATATGCTAACAAATAGAATTCAGCCATTTATTCTAAAAATTATACTCTAAGATCAAGTCTATTCCATGGATGCAACACTAGCTCAACACTGAAAAATCAATGTAATCTACCATATTAACAAGCTAAAGAACAATGCCATGATCATCTCAACGGATGCAAAAACAAAAATTATTTTACAAAATTTAGAACACATGGATGTTAAAAAAAAAAAAAAACTCTCAGCAAAATAGGAAGAGGGAACTTCCTTAATAAAGAGCATCTACAAAAAAACCTACAACTAACATTTTACTTAACGGTGAAGACTAACCTTTTCTAAAACTGGAAACAAGGGGAAAATATTCACTCTTATCACTCTTATTCAACATACTGCTAGATGTCTTAACCAGACCAGTAAAGCAAGAAAAGGAAACGGAAGTCAGACAGATGGGAAAGGAAGAAATAAAAGTTTCTATGTGCAGGTAACATGATTATTTACACAGCAAATCTAAAAGAACCTACAAAAACTTGAAACTAATAAATGATTTCAGCAAGGTTAGAGGACAGGAGAGAAACATAAAAATCAATTGTATTTCTATATATTAGCAACGAACATGTAGACACTGAAATAAAAATGATATAGTATCATTTTAAATTACTCCAAAAAATTGAAATCCTTGAGTATAAATCTAACAAATCCTTCAAAAATACGGACAGGACTTGAATGCTGAAAATGACAAAATGCTGACAACAGAAATCAAATAATTTCTAAATAAAAAGAAATATCCCATGTTCATAAACTGGAACACTCAACACCACAAAGATATCAATTCTCCCCAAATTTCTCCAAAGATACATAAATGGCCAGTAAGTACATTAAAAGATGCTCAACATCATTAACCTTCATAGATATGCAAATTAAAACCACAAGGACATAGTACTTCACACCCACTAATCAGAAATTCCACTTTTGGTTATATATTCAAGAAAAATTAAAACCGTGTCACACAAAAACTTGTACGTGAGTGTTTGTAGCAGCATCATTCATAATAGTCAAAAAATGGCAACCACATGATAACCGTCAACTGATGAATAGATAAAATGTGGTCGATCCACACAATGGAATACAACTGTCAATAAAGACATTACTGACACAAGCTACGATATGGGTGAAACTTGAAAACACTACGCTGAGTGAAAGAAGCTTGTCACAAAAGACCACACATTGTATCATTCCATTAACGTGAAGTGCCCAGAATAAGTAAATCTACAGAGACAAAAAGTAGATTAGTAGTCACCTAAGTTCATGGGGACTTGGAAGAAATGCAGAGAGATTGCTAATAGATACAGGGTCTCTTTTTGAGGTGACAAGAATGTTCTGGAATTGATTGTGGCTATGGCTGCTGCACAACTCTGGGTATACTAAAAACCACTGAATCATAGGGCACCTGCCTGGCTCCGTCGGAAAAACATGCAACTCCTGATCTCAGGATCCTGAGTTTGAGCCCCACCTCAGGTACAGTGACTATTTAAATTTAAAAAAATATACTGAATCATATACTTTAAGTGGGCAAATTGTATGGTGTCAATAAAGCTGTTATGAACTTATAATTTATGAGCTTTATTAATTTGTGCAAAAGGAATAAATGAGTCCATCCTGATATAAATGATTGAACAAATAAATATATAAATGGAGAAGCATAGGCTCAGTGGGTTAAAGCCTCTGCTTCGGCTCAGGGAATGATCCCAGGGTCCTGGGATCGAGCCTCGCATCGGGCTCTCTGCTCGACAAGTCGCCTGCTTCTTCCTCTCTCTCTGCCTGCCTCTCTGCCTACTTGTGATCTCTGTCAAATAAATAAATAAAATCTTTAAAAGAAAAAAAAAATTTTTTTTAATGGGGAAGCATAGTCAAAGTTTGAGTATAAAAGAATTCCAAATAATTTATGTAAACACTTTGCCCTCAAGGAGGTGGAACATAACCCCCGAGTCCTTAAGCTGCATGTAGTGACTTCCATCCAAAGAGCACGGTATAGACAGGAGGGATGAAAAAAACCACTCTACAGGGAAGAAAATACCTAGGCCAGGTGATCAACATCAATAGTGATGAATCATGTTGGTAGTACATTTCCTTGATATGATGTGAATAACTAAATGTTCTGTGGTCTTCCTCCCAAAAACCAAGGGGGAACGGAGGGAAGAATAGACAAATTTCAACCGAGGGACTTTCTACAAAATACCTGATAGGTATTCCTCAAAAACAGTCAAGGTCATCAAAAACAAGGGAAGTCTGAGAAACTGTCACAGCCAAGAGGAGCCTAAGGAGATATGACAACTAACATAATATGGTCTCCTGTGTGGGATTCTGGAATGGGAATTTTTTTTTAAGATTTTATTTACTTATTTGACACACAATGAGAGAGGAAGAAGCAGGCTCTCTGTCGAGCAGAGAGCCCGACTCGGGGCTCCAAACCAGAACCTTGGGATCATGACCTGAGCCAATGGCAGAGGCTTTAACCCACTGAGCCACCCAGGTGACCATGGAATGGGGATTTTAACATGTGGTTGACAACTAAGGAAATCTGAATAAGGTATGGCTTAATAATCACACATCGAGGGGCGCCTGTGTGGCTCAGTGGGTTAAAGCCTCTGCCTTCGGCTCGGGTCATGATCCCAGGGTCCTGGGATCGAGCCCCGAGTCGGGCTCTCTGCTCAGCGGGGAGCCTGCTTCCTCCTCGATCTCTGCCTGCCTCTCTGCCTATTTGTGATCTCTGCCTGTCAAATAAATAAGTAAAATCTTTTAAAAAAATCATGCATCAATATTTGTTCATCCACGATAACAAATGTGGCACACTAACTGTAAAATATTAATAATAGGGGGAACTGGGTGTGGTGTGTATGGAAACTCTCTATACTATCTTTGAAATTTCACTATAAATTTTAAACTGTTCTAAAATAAAAGGGGTGTTTTCATTTTTTTTTTTTAAAGGTGAGGCTAAGAGTTCTCGTGATGGAAGGAACCAAGGACAGCAGTAAAACTGACCCTCCATAATGGTCAGACCGGAATGTACTGGAACTTTTTACCCCTTTTCTGGTCATCAGAGTCCTCAAAGAACCAGCCCTGAGCAGAGAGCAGCAGGAAAACAGAGAGAAGCCTGGAAACATCCCTCCTGATGAAACGGTCCGCAACACTAACACAGAAAGCACCGAGCTGAGGCTGAAGATCTCTCCGGAATGTCAGTGAGACCCGATGGCTGCCCAGTCTGTGGGCTACCATGCCTCTGGCTGCCAACCTCTCCACAACATGATGGCATCAGCTATGTGGTAGCACACCAGTGAGCTAAAGGGGCACAGGGGACAGGCAGGCAGAGAGAGAGAGAGGAGGAAGCAGGCTCCCCCGATGCGGGGCTCGATCCCAGGACCCTGGGATCATGACCTGAGCTGAAGGCAGAGGCTTTAACCCACTGAGCCACCCAGGCGCCCCGATAACTTTTTAAATTTGTATTTCTTCTTAGTCCCAATAAGAGGGATGTGAACCAGTTTTTTCAGGAAAGCAATCCAGCACTGCATGTCAAGAAAACTCTAAAATATCAGCCTAGATGAACCAGTAATTTCGCTTCTAAGAATCAAGCCGGAGGAAATAATCCAAAATGAGGCTAAAGCCCAGGAAATGTTCATGATTGTTAATGAAAAATTGCTAACAATTTCAACATCCATTAGAGGAATGACTAAGTAAACCGTGGTACATATAATTACGGTCATATGATAGACTCTCGTGTCACCGGTAAAAATATTTGTGAAGAGTTTTCAGTGACATGCAAAAATGTGAAAAAGCAGGATATAAAATCAAATGTAAGATATGACCTCAAAATTGGGGGGCAGAAGAGGCACCTGGGTGGTGCAGTCCCTTAGTGCCCAACTCTTGGTTTCAGCTCGTGATCTCTGGGTCGTGAAACCGAGCCCGGGTCAGCCTCCATGCCCAGTGGGGTGTCGCCTTGGGATTCTCCCTGCCTCTGCCCCTGCCACTCATGCTCTCTATCATTCTCTCTAGAAAATGAATAAATCTTTTTAAAAACCTGGAGGGGGACGCCTGGGTGGCTCAGTTGGTTAAGCATCTGCCCTCGGCTCGGGTCATGATCCCAGGCTCTTGTAACCGAGTCCTGGCTGCATTGGGCTCCCTGCTCAGTGGGGTGTCTGCTTGTCCCTCTCCCTATGGCCCTCCCCTGTTCATCTGTTCATGCTCACTCTCTGTCTCTCCCAAATGAAATCTGAAAGAAAGAAAGAAGGAAAGAAAGAAAGAAAGAAAAACAACATTTAAAAATGAAATAAAATTGGGGCACCTGGGTGGCTCAGTCAGTTAAGCCTCTGCCTGTGCTCAGGTCATGGTCTCAGGGTCCTGGGATCAAGTCCCGCATTGGGATCTCTGCTCAGCGGGGAGCCTGCTTCCCCCCTCTCTCTCTCTCTGCCTGCTTCTCTGCCTGCTTGTGATCTGTCTGTCAAATAAATAAATCTTTTTTTAAGATATTATTTATTTGAGAGAGAGAGAGCGAGCATGAAAGGGGTGAGGGACAGAGAGAGAAGCCGGCTCCCCGATGAGCAGAGAGCCTCATGTGGGACTTGATCCGGGGACTCCAGGATCATGACCTGAGCCAAAGGCAGTTGCTTAACCAACTGAGCCACCCAGGTGCCCCAATAAATAAAATCTTTAAGGTAAAATAAAAATAAATAAAATTAAGAAAACTGGGAGGCAGGGGAACATCTATATATGGTACTAATAATGGTTATCTCTAGGAAGCAGTATTAGTGGTCACTGATTACTCTTTTTATTTTGAAAATTGTCAATATTTTGCAATTTTCATCAATGAGCATGTATGAAATTTTTAATTAAAAAAAAATAAATCAAACGAGTATTTTGTCCAGAGCACCTGGGTGGCTCAGTTAAGTGTCTGCCTTCAGCTCAGGTCATGATCTCAGGGTCCTGGGATCAAGCCTCACATGGGGCTCCCTGCTCGGTGGGGAGCCTGCTCCTCCCTCTTCCTCTGCCCCTGCTCATTCTCCCTCTCTCTTTCAAATAAATAAAATCTTTAAAAAAAAAAAAAAAAAGTGTCTTGTGCAAAGTAAGGGATATGATAGCAGACTGTGAGTTACACCCCAGTACCATCCCAGTATGCCTCTCTTCCTTCTTAAAAGAGCCTCGTTTTTTGGTGGGAACAAGAACACCTAGTTCCCAACCTCCCTTGTAGGTAGGAGAATTATGGGACGGAATTACCAAAATTACGAGTGAAGAAATTATACCAGGTGACTTCCAAGTAAAAGGATTTAAGGTGGATGGTTTTGTCTGACTTGTCAGGCCCAGGTGAAAAAGGGGTTGCTGCGTTGAGTCAGTGGTGGGATTTGGTGGCAGAGAGATAAGGCGCCTAAAGGTGACAACTCAAGGAACAGGCCCTCCCCAGCCCCAGGGAGACCCATCTGTGCTCAGGCACCGTAGCAGGTGCTGCCAGGAGCTCCTCTGAAGATTAGACTTGGTGCGGAAGGACGTGGAAGCAGAGAGAGAGGAGCGCCTGTGTCAGGCGGCGGGACCCTGTCCTGGCTCTCCCCAGCCCTTCCTATTTGGGCAGTGTGCCGATGGCCTGAACGAATCTCCCCCAGTTCCCTTAAGGTAACATCTGTCAATGGTCTCCATGCCTGGGGATTTCCTTACATGCCCAAAGCTCCTTGAGCAACCTGTCCTTTAAATAACAAAAATCACAGGACCGTGCAACTGGACAGTTTCATCCAGCATTAGCGGCCTCCTAAAATCTACAAGAACGCCTAGCGTTTGGTGGAGGGACAGCCATCCATCCAAAATCATGGTGTATTCTCCCAGCATTGAGCTCCACACCATGCTAGTTCCAAACACTGGGATGGTGAGGGGACATTTCCTATGGCCAAATATATTTGGGAAATGCTCCATGTGTTATTCTAATTTAGGAAATTCACACTGCATATTAACATTTTAAAAGTTCTGAAAAGTCCTGCAGTAAAAAGAAACTTTTATACCTTAGTATCTTTCCAAATTATTGAACTGTGACTACTCCACGTGAACCGAATCAGGGTCTGGGCAGGTGAAGAACAGAGCAGGGCACCCAGGTGCCTGGAGAAGGCATTCCTAGGGAAAGGGCCAGCTGCCCCTCTGCCCTGGTCTACTGCACGCCTATTGGGACAAGCTGATTGTTCAAGAAAAATCTCTAAAGTTTGTGAACAGCTATCAAGTTTTGATCCCTGCCAACTGGAATGGGTTGAAGAGTGTCCTCCAAAAATTCATGTCCACCTGGAAACTCAGAAAGTGACCATATCTGGAAATAGGGTCTGTGCAGATGTATGTATAAGGATCCAGATGGGATCATACTGAAGTGAAGTGCCCCCCAAATCCAGTGATGGTGTCCTCGTAAGACAAACATTTCTAGTGTTAACTAATCTGATTTAATAAACAGCCACTTCCAAGATCAGCTGAGAATCTCCCTCCTCTAAGAAGGCCCCCTGGTCCCCAGCTGAAATTCATTTCTTCTCCTCCCACGTTCCCATGGCACTTCGTCTCTGCTCAGGCAGTTGGCCCCGTCTGCTGGTTCTAAAGTGGCACCTGTACTCAACCCTCTTCCCCTGGTCACGGCATCCCTGGAGGACCAACCATCATCTGGCTTTGGGTCCCTTAGAGCTTCTGACCCAGGGCAGCAGATACTGAATTCCTACTTGGTATAAACTGAGTGTGTGTACTGGGTTTTATGCAGCTCCATCAACCTGAATCTGAGAGTAGTTTAATGAATGCAGCTTCCACCAGTTACCAGATTTCTGTGACTCGTGTTCCATGGGTGCAGGTTACAACAATGAGGTTGCCCTTGGGCAGCGTCACAGTTCATAGAACCCCACCCTTTCAGCCCCAGACTGAACTTCATACCCAAAAGATAAACTCAGATCCTTCCCCTGGCCCAGCTCCAAAAAAAGAGAGACCAGATCTAAAAATACCCAGGAGTGGTTAGCTCCTCCCCCAGGAAAGAAGGTTCCAACAAACCCCCAGATCGGGGTGGGTGGAGAAGCAGAAGCTTTCCCCTTACAGAGTAGCTATGCCAAGCAGGTGTTTGGTCATTTGCAAGCAGGTGACCTTTTTTTTTTTAAGGTTTTACTTATTTATTTGACACAGAAAGAGATCACAAGTAGGCAGAGAGGCAGGCAGAGACAGAGGTGGAAGCAGGCTCCCTGTTGAGCAGAGAGCCCAGTGGGGGGCTCAATCCCAGGACCCTGGGATCCTGACCTGAGCTGAAGGCAGAGGCTTAACCTACTGAACCACCCAGGCGCCCCGCAGATGACCTTTTTTCAACTTGACTTTGCTGGTTCCTCCAGCAAATCAGAGCCACAATTACATTGTAATTTAACAGGATTAGTCATGCAGGCACATCCTGGGCACACACTTCTCATTCGTCTTTTAAAGAGAGCCTGAGGGACGTCTGGGTGGCTCAGTTGGTTAAGCAGCTGCCTTCGGCTCAGGTCATGATCCCAGCGTCCTGGGATCGAGTCCCACATCAGTCCCACATCGGACTTCTTGCTCGGCAGGGAGCCTGCTTCTCCCTCTGCCTCTACCTACCACTCTGTCTGCCTGTGCTCACTCACTCTGACAAATAAATAAATAAATCTTTGAAAAAATAATAAAAAAGAAAGAAAGAAAGAAAGCCTGAGGCTGGTAGGTCAGAGAATTGCCTCCACATCTCCCTGGACCCTCAGACACAAAGTGACAGCACCTCCAGTTAAAATTTGAATTTCAGACAAGCAACAAACAATTGTAACATAACTATGTCCCATGCAATACTTGAGATCTACTTATACTAAAAGATATTCTGTGATTTCTGAGGTTTCAAATTGAACCAGGTGTCCTGTATTTTTACTTAATAAAGATGGTGATACTTTTCAAGCAGGATCTTAAAAAAAAAAAACTAAGGTGTAGGACCCCTGAATCTCTTCCAGAGCAGGTCCTTCTAAATGATAGGAAGATCAGAGAAACCATAATATGGAATCATCTGAGCTATGTGGGGTTCACAAGTGACCATAAAAAGCCTGATCAGACACTCAGTACAACTTACACCAAATGTTTTTCAAGGGCATAATAGCTTGGATAAAACCCATTAGCACACTTAAATTAATTCTGCACTCCGCGTAATAACACAGCCACTCTCCCTTACTTGTTCTTCCCAGGGGAAACACTTGACCACTTCCGTCGGTCACCTGCTTGAATGCCTAGGTACACAAACAGTGTGACAGTTATTGATTTTTGATGAATGACAGAGCTCTCGCTTCTGAGCTATCACTGCTTTGTTTTCAAACCTTACTTAATTGTTCGGTGATTTCTGATTTTTTTTTTCTTTCCAGAGAAATAAATGCAAAGTGTTTATTCTCCAAAGGCCGTACACAGAGCTTGCGGGTCTGGTTTCTATGACAACCCCACTTGATACAGCAAACCTAGATTATCTCTAATGACAGACATGAAGTTTAAATTGCACATTCTGAACAAACAGTGCTCTGCTGACCTTTTATTGAAAAATGGAATATGGGGTGATTAGCATAATGTGTTATATAAAAAGGAAAACCGTGTATTCATGGGCATTAGGTACTGGCGATTAGCCGCATCGCTAGTCCTTAACAAACTGCTCGCCGGGATGGAGAGCTTGGGAAATTAAGATCTGCCGTCTATCATTCTCAAATTCCGTAAAGTCTGCGGCAGTAATTGCACTAAACAGTTTTCAAATAACACATGCTGCTGTTTCTCTTACTTATTCAATGGAGTCTTTTAGCAGGGGAGTAAGAACGCAGAGGAAAATTTTACCCATTGTACCAAAAAAAATAATAACTGTTGGCTCCAATAGCTCTTCGGAAACCATCTCTGCCTCTTAATCCCCTGCTGTAGCTCCTGGAGGAAGCCTGACGTCTTTTGTGTCCTGGCAGCAACCTCCTAGAAGCTGCTCGTTGGCGGGGTGGCACAGCGGGGGTCCAGGGTTGGTTAACTGCAGGGGGGGGCATGTAGGCACAGCCCACCCACTGGGAACAGAGACCAAGTTCCATGGTCTCAGCCACCACAAAATGGCCAAGGACTGGAGACTTCAGGTTCTAAAGAAAACCACCGGCCTCCAGTCCTGGCTTTGCCTCCTTCCTCCTTGTGACCTTGGGCAGATTCCCTCCAAGACTGGGGTTCTCTTTCTGCACCACGGGAGTTCTATCCAAGGGGCACTGGGTCCCAGGATAGGACCCGCTTCAGAGGATCCCTGTGAGGATTACAGAGAGCAAAGTGCTGTAGGTGGGGGTGGGGGCCAGCCCCCTGTGACCGCTAGCTGCCTTCACTGCCAAGGGTGAGTCAGGTTCCGTCTTCTCTCTCCTCTGCAGTGTACTCATGGCAGGACCCTCCAGATAGGGCTTTTGAGCTCTAATGAGACACCATGGGATACAGAAACAGTATTGACTCGTTCCTTTGACCACATCCGCTGAGCAGGGATGCAGCGTGGACCACAAGGTCAAACCGAAGCTGGTCCAACTCTCTTAGCTGTGGGACTTTGTGCTGGTCTTTCAATCTCACAGAAGTAATCTTTATTGGATCCTCCTAACAACCCTGGACGGAGGAGGTCACGCTCACCAACCTCAGTTCACAAATGTTTAACCAAGTCTCCCAGCAATGGCAAGGCAGCTGGGTGGGGTGCACGGCATTCGTCCTAGCACCGGAAGCTGCCGGATGCTCTTGTTCAACTCCCTGCCTTAGGTGGCAGGTAGCACAGTGACCCAGAGGTCTGCAGCCACCCTCACAGGTGGGGACTATCGGTGGGCCCCGTGACCATGGAACCTGCATCTTGCCAGGTCACGGACACCACCCTCAGAGTCCCAGCTTTACCTCGAAACTCTGCCCAGCGGTGGGGGGGGGGGAACGAGGGGCCTCCCCAGAACCCCTGGGGGCTACCAGGGGCTCAGTCACAATCTGCCACCTTCCTCCACTCTGGCCTTTTCCCTGCTGCCCACACACCATTCAGGGCATTTATGGGTTTCTTCCCATAAATCCACCACCTCAGTCAGCTCGTGAGAAGACATCAGGTCTATCGGACCCCTTGTCTTCCAAAGTGTCTGGGTAACGAAAGGCCGGGAAAGATGGAGAAAATGCTCACCAGCTGGGGACACGTGAGGACTCAGAAATAAGAGGACGGAGGCCCTGGGTGGTGCAGTCATTAAGCACCTGCCATCTCCCAGGGTACAAAACCCGCAAGGTGCCAGCCAGCCGTGCGTCTTTCCCTCTGTGTGCCAGGCTCAAATGGTGCAGGGGCCCTCCCAGTCAGGGCCCCATGGTGTCCCCACAGCCCGAAGCAGCATTGCCTGAGCCCCATGTCTTGCAAAAGCAACTACTTCCGTTTCCTGCTTCTAGAGAGACCTAAAGCGAGTCGTTGGAGCTGAGGAGGAAAGCAGACAGACTCCATCCTCCCTCCCCAGTGCCCCTCTCAGCCCCAGGCACACCATGCCCAAATATTATTTCTCCTCCTTGGGCCAAATAGAAAATATCTTTCATGAGATGGTTTTTTAATTTCTTGCCTACCTAATGACCTCAAATCCAAACAGCCCCTATACTGTAAGACAAGATGGCTGGGCTATTATTATTCCCACTTCTCAAAGGAGAGACTCGACTCCGGCTTGCCAGAGGTCACACCAGATTAATAAAGGCTAGAGCCAAGGCCGGAACCTCACAGGGCTGATACAAAACCAAACACCTTCTTCCCAGCCTGTCCCTCAGTTCCAGTAAAAGCTGAAGTGTCTAAATTCCACAGGAGCACAGGAATTGTACAAACCTCCAATTTTTTTCAGTCATCAACCACAGTTACTTTTAGTTTGGGTTTCCTTCCATTTTTTTTTTTTTTTTTAAGAAAATTCTCCACCCAACATGAGGCTCAAACTCATGACCTCAAGATTAAGAGTCACATGCTCTACCTCCTGAACCAACCAGGCGCTCCTTGGTTTCCTTTTAAAGCACAGGGTCTTACTGGGGCCAACAACGGATTCTCCTCCAGGACATAACTGCAAACAGGACGCTAACGAATGGATCTGCAAACTGTTTCACATTCAGAGGGCGGCCACAGATCAATGGGTGCACTGCCGAACAGGCTGTCCCCAGTGGTGTCTCCGGATGGGCCAGAGCTCGTGTAGCCCCTTCCCGCACTGTGAGCTCCCCACCTCTGCCTCCCTCCTGTTGATAGACACACCGACCTCCTCCCAGCAAGTGCTCCCCTGCGTAACTCGGGGACTCCCAGCTTCTGTGAGAAACTCTCCTTCCTACCCTGGAGTCAACCCTCTGAAAAAATGCCAGCTTCCTCCGGGAAGCCAGTGCAAACCACATTCTGCCTTCAGTGCAGAGGTGGTGGAGGTGGCCGACCAGAGCCCCCAGCCGGCTGTTACCTGAAACCCAGCAGTTCTGTGAACCGGCCAACAGGATAGGCTTGAGATTCAGGACCTTTGAAAAGAAGCCACGGCCTGGCCTGGCCGCAGAGAGAAGCCAAACTGGTCCAAAACCCGCTGCCTCCCAGCAGAGCATGGGGAGGGAGCAGGAACCTGCCTGCGGAGAACGGCGGGGGGGGGGGGGGGGGGGGGGGGCAGAACCAGCGGCCATGGGGTTAACAGCAGCCAAGGTCAATCTCAGTCGCTTGGTAACCTGCGCCCTCCAGAAGCAAGCACAGAGAAGGGGTCCCCCTGTGGGTTTCTTCCCATAAATCCACCACCTCAGTCAGCTCGTGAGAAGACATCAGGTCTATCGGACCCCTTCTCTTCGAAAGTGTCCGGGTAACGAAAAGCCAGGAAAGATGGAGAAAATGCTCACCAGCTGGGGACACGTGAGGACTCAGAAATAAGGAGGACAGGGGCCCTGGGTGGTGCAGTCATTAAGCATCTGCCTTTGGCTCAGGTCATGATGCTGGGGTCCACTGGGAGCCCCACAGTGGGCCTCCCTGCTCAGCGGGAGGCCTGCTTCTCCCTCTCCCTCTGCAGCTCAACTGGCTTGCGTTCCCTCTCTCCCTGTGTCTCTCCTTCTGTCAAAGAAATAAATAAAATCTTTAAAAAATAAAATAAGATGAGGAAGGGGCACCTGGGTGGCACAGTTGGCAGTCAGTTAAGCATCCAGACTCTTGGTTTTGGTTCTGGTTGTGATCCCACGGTCCTGGGATCAAGCCCTGCTGGCATCAGGCTCAGCACTTAATGGGGAGTCTGCTTAAGACTCGTCTTCTCCCTCCCCCACTGCCCCTGCCACTCATGCTTTCTCTCTAATAAATAAACTCTTTTTTAAAAATTAATAAAAATAAATTTAGTCAAAAGCTTCTGCACAGCAAAGGAAACAGTCAAAAAAACAAAGAGGCAACCCATGGAATGGGAGAAGATATTTGCAAATGACAGTACAGACAAAAGGTTGATATCCAGGATCTATAATGAACTCCTCAAACTCAACACACACGAAACAGGCAAAACATATAAAAAAATGGGCAGAAGATATGAACAGACACTTCTCCAATCAAGACATACAAATGGCTATCAGACACATGAAAAAATGTTCATCATCATTAGCCCTCAGGGAGATTCAAATTAAAACCACATTGAGATATCACCTTACACCAGTTAGAATGGTCAAAATTAACAAAACAGGAAACAACATGTGTTGGAGAGGATGTGGAGAAAGGGGAACCCTCTTACACTGTTGGTGGGAATGCAAGTTGGTGCAACCACTTTGGAGAACAGTGTGGAGATTCCTCAAGAAATTAAAAATAGAGTTTCCCTATGACCCTGCAATTGCACTCCTGGGTATTTACCCCAAGGATACAGATGTCGTGAAAAGAAGAGCCATCTGTACCCCAACGTTTATAGCAGCAATGGCCACGGTCGCCAAACTATGGAAAGAACCAAGATGCCCTTCAACGGACGAATGGATAAGGAAGATGTGGTCCATATACACTATGGACTATTATGCCTCCATCAGAAAGGATGAATACCCAACTTTTGTAGCAACATGGACGGGACTGGAAGAGATTATGCTGAGTGAAATAAATCAAGCAGAGAGAGTCAATTATCATATGGTTTCACTTATTTGTGGAGCATAACAAATATCATGGAGGACAAGGGGTGTTAGAGAGAAGAAGGGAGTTGGGGAAATTGGAAGGGGAGGTGAATCATGAGAGACTATGGACTCTGAAAAACAATCTGAGAGGTTTCAAGTGGCAGGGGGGTGGGAGGTTGGGGTACCAGGTGGTGGGTATTATAGAGGGCACAGATTGCATGGAGCACTGGGTGTGGTGAAAAAATAATGAATACTGTTTCTCTGAAAATAAATAAATTGAAAAAATTAAAAATAAATAAATAAATTTAGTAAAAATAAAAGTTAATAAAGATAAAAATAAAAAATTAATAAATCTATAAAATCCTTTTAAAAATAAGGACACATAACAACTAAAAGCAAAGGAGGATCTTGGATCAATCCTGGAACAGAAAATGGACATCAGTGGGGGGCAAATGGGGAGACTTGAATCAAGTCTGCAGTTCAGTTAATAGTACCAGCAATGTTCACTTACTAGTTTTGATAAATGCGTGACAAGTATGTAAGCTGCTACCATAAAACCCGATGAGGGCGTACAGGAAAACGGCATCAGCCTTGCAACTCTCAGCTAAACCTAAAATTACTGCAAAACAAAGTTTTCAAACAAACCACCTCCCCCCACCAAAAAAAAAGAAAAAGTGTGTGTGTGTGTAACAGTGTTTCAGGGTGGACATTGGACAGCCTGGGCCCCATACGCGAGCTGTCGAAATGGTTTTTCCTCTCCCTGTGACCCTGGCCCTTTGCTTTCATCTCCCGGTGGTTGACTGTCCTCTCAGCCCGGCACGGTCCTCATCTGTGGGTCTCGCTTCCCTGTCCCTCCTCCACAGGGAACAGAGCCCATCTTTGGAAGGAGAAAGGATGTCAAACCCAGTGTCAGAACATTTAGTTCTCAGGAGGCCGAGCCCCTTCCCCAGCGGGCAGCCCAGCCCCAGGCCCAGCCAGTCAACTGCTCCCTCCCCTGGCCACAGGGCCTGCTTTGGACATTGGTCCTTTACTCAGTAGGTTCTGGGCTGGGACTGTTCCTAAAATCGTCTGAAAAGAGGCAGTCTTTCTAGTGAGATTGCTCAGCCGGTAGAATATAAACTGGGGCCAGGGGAGAGGGAAACCACACGGAGAACATCCCCCCTTCCAGAACGAAGCCAACAGCCAAGAAAACAGAGGAGAGATGGAGACAACGGAGGACTTCATTTGAGCCCCATGAACCAGCCATGCTTCAAGTTCGTGTCACCACCAGAACTTCTCAGTTACATAAGCCAACATTTCCTCCTTGTTGCTTAAACTAGTTAGAATGGAGTTTCTGTGGCTCACGACCTCCAAAGCTGAGCCTTCCCTGGTGGCGAGCCCTGTAAGTCTCTCCCCCCTTCCCCACAGGCTCCCGCGCCCCTTCCACCAGCCTTGGTGCCCACTGTGTGCAGCAGGAGAGACGAGACAGGTTCCCGCTAGCCTTCAGGGGCCTGACCGAACATCTGTGTTTGGGTTCCCCCAGCAGCAGAGCCTGAGATAAGGAAGCACGGGTCGGGGCAGGGGATGAATAAATGAGATAGGGAAGGAGTGTCCCCATGTGGGTTACGGTCATTAGTAACCACGATCCCTCCCAAGACCTCCAAGGGAGGGTGTAGATGCCCGCCCACCTGAGGTCCAAGCAAGCGAAGGGTTTACACACCAAATTTGAGCCTCTCGGGTTGAGGGCTGCTCCTGGAGAAATTAATTAGCATTCCTGGCCTGCCCGTGTGCTGGGCGAGTACAGGCCCAGGCAGACCAGCAGGTGCTTCCAGGATGGACTCATCAGTGTTCACAGAAACGTGAGCACCCAGGGAGGCGGGCAGGTCCAATGGCAGCAGCTATGTGTGCCCACCCCATCGGGCGACTGGGCTTCCGCTTAGTTTTCCAGCCTCTGAGGCATCCCTGGATTCCCAGGCCCTGTGCACTGCTTTCCGGTCAAAACCCCAGGTCTCCAGGGACAATCACTTGGGACCACACCCTATGGACACGGTCACATTCTGTCCAGGGCCTCCGTGTTCCTGCAGTTCTGGGCCCGCTCACACTGGACAGGGAGGGGTGCCCCATCCTGTAAGACCTAACCTGGCACAGCCTGGCTCTCCGTCTCCGTAGCACCTGCCCTGTCTAGGCCAGATGCCTCTATCCCCGGCCCCCTACCCTCTTCCACAGGACCCGATCCCTCACCCCCATCTTCCCGCAGCTCCTGAAATCCCACCTCCTCCACGACACTCTCCCAGTTTTAGCCTCCCTAGAGAAAAAGCAAATAAGTGGTCATTTGACTGGAAAGGACAGTTTCTTTTCAAAGGATGCTAGCCCAAGTAGCTCTCCTTCTGGAAGAAAGAACCACTGGATGGTACCAGGTACCTACCTGAAACTATTCACAAAAGTAAGTTCTAGATGGAATGTGTATTCACATGTAAGAAAGTAAAACAATAAAAATCACACAATTTAGGAGACCAAACAAAATGTAAGTGAGGCCTGAGGAAACTTTTTTTTAAATATTTTATTTATTTATTTGGCAGACAGAGATCACAAGTAGGCAGAGAGGCAGGCAGAGAGAGAGGAGGAAGCAGGCTCCCTTCTGAGCAGAGAGCCCGATGCGGGGCTCCATCCCAGGACCCTGAGATCATGACCTGAGCAGAGGCTCAACCCACTGAGCCACCCAGGTGCCCCCTGAGGAAACTTTTTAATGGAGAGAGAAAATTCCAAGTTTATAAAAAGCAGTTTTAACCAAAAATATTAAACAGTCCTGAATAGCAAAGGATAGAAGTAAACGGAAAAATTATTGAGTAGGGAAAATATTTTCATTTGAGGGAATCAAGAGTTACTATCTGTCCTGTATAAAGAGTTCTCACAAATTGATAAAAGAAAGACAACAGAAGTAGGCAAAGGATACATTCACAAATTCACTAAAAATCCAATCTAAATGGCTAATAAATATCTGAAGACCAAAAAAAGGGAGGGAGTGGAAGATGCACATGACCAGGACAAGGATTTATCAGAGGCCAACTACTCCTGCCCACTTGAGGCCACACAGCACAGAACATAAAAGCCTGGGCAGCCGGAGCTACACACTCCAGTGCGTGCACTAGCTGTGTCCACGCACTCTGAGCCTGCTCGTCTCTAAACCGGATAATGATGGGACCCAGCATGGGGGACCTGTGGTAAGTTTCAGTGAGATGCTAGGGTACGTCAGCACAGGGACTGGCGGACAGTGAACCCTCAAAACACAGGAAATGCTGCCGGACTGTGGAAGGCGGAAAAGAGGTCTTTCAGGACGGTGACAGTTCCCTCCCAACCCAGAGCCACCTGCCACAAAAGGGCTTTGCTTAGGGATGGAATTATGTCCCCCACAAAGATATGTTGAATGCTTAAGACCGTCGACCTCAAAATGTGACCTCACGTCTCAGGCTGTTGCAGATATAATTCATCAAGATGACGTCACACTGGAGTAGGGTGGGACCCTAATCCAGTGCAAGGAGAGAGCGACACAGAGACAGATCAACAGACGGAAGATGGGCACACGAAGACGGAGGCAGAGCCCAGGATGAAGCTGTCACAGGCCAGCACCCACCAGGAGGCGGCAGAGGGAGCATGGCCCTGCCAACACCAGAAGACACATTTGCCTGCTGGTGGCATCACCCCAGGGTCAAGTCAGGGCACAAGACTGCAGGCTGCTGCAGCTACAGACCGGTGGCCACAAGGGTTACTTCAAGTGTCATTTCGTGGCCATGTTCAGGCATCCCCTGCCTCATTCCCCCCGCACACCCTACACACACACACACACACACGCACGCACGCACGCACACTCTCAGCTGTATTTGCTCTCCCCCATGGCAAACGGTCTCTTGGTTTGATCTGATTTTGTTACCTACCTCCCAACCCCCAACCTCACCCGTTCCAACCAGCTCCCCAACCCCTCTACCCCATCAGTTGACATTTAACCTCCCCTAAAATCTTTGGTTTGAGGGGGCAAACGATCTGGCTCCTTAAAAAAGAAAACCGATTTCCAAATGCTGAGTCATTCACCCCCGGAGCAGGGCCTGAGGGAGAAGTAGGTCAGCCCAGGGTGCAGAAGCGCCTGGCTGAGTACGGCCCGCCCGCGGGCAGCCAGAGCTGCTGAGTGCTGCGTGTGTTCACCGGTTCCAGCTGCACGACAGCCCAGAGGGATGAACTACGATCCTCCCCATTTTCTAGATGAGAAATGGAAGCCCAGCAACCAGGCTGCATGCTGACCCAAAACGAGTTGCTAATCCCAGACACAGCAGCAAGAGACAGGGGTTCATCATTCGCTTTCATTCATTCATCAAACATTTGGTGAGCAGCACCCTACCCTCAAGACACTTGCTCTGCTGGAGGAGACAGACAAGAAGAGCCCCTAATTATAACAGTGGGTGGTCAACAGTCTACTGAGGGAAAGCCAGGAGAAACACCCAGTCTTTGGTCTTTGGCAGTGGGGGGATTGGTCAGGGAGAGCTTCCTGGAGGAAGCAGTCACAGAGTCAGGTCCTGAAAAGGAGTGGGAATTGGCCAGGTAGAAAGGCAGACATGCGGTAGACTAGAAGCCAGAAGATGGCGAGGGCCTTTGAAGGAAAAGGAGGGGCAGCAAGAGACTGAAGCCAGCTGCGTCCAAGGAAGCGCTCTGGCCCACGGCCATATTTCAAGCTAGAAAACCTAGATATGAACTCTGACCCCACCTGTTCCTAGCTGGGTGACCTTGGGCAAACCACCCCTCTGGGCCACAGCTCCCCCCGTCTGGAGCACGCAGAAAGGAGCAGGAGCTCCCAAAGAGGGCTCCGTAAAGGTGACAGGAGCGGCAAGCACTGGGCCTCTCCAGAGGCCCGGGCTCCGGGCATCCTCACTCTCCTCCGAGAGCGTCAGCCCCACACAAGGCAACACTCGGCCCAGGGTCCAGCGAAGCAGAGAGGCGGGCCTGCGGCTCTCATGAAGGAGAAGAATCTTAAGTCTTGGCATCAGCGAGACCCCAGGAAACCCACCCTCCCACGACTGACCCAAATCTTCAGGTCGCCTCCTCCTTCCCAAGAGAAGGCTCAGCCCAGAAGCTGCACTGAAATTCCAAGAAAGGTCACTGTGAGTTTCCCCCAGCCCTAAGCAGAAACGGTGCAGAGGAAAACATGCAGCGGTTTCTCCGCGTGAGGAAGCCAGCGGGGCAGGGAGAAACCCCACCCGCCTGCCTCTTCACCAGACACCCCCCCCCCCGCCCTGTCCCTGGGCAACACGGCAGGAGGTGCGTGTGGAGCGCCCCCGCCCTGGGGACGCCAGGCTGCACAGGCAGGGAGGAGGCTCCAGGAGCTATGACAAGGGTGTGCTCTCCCCATGGCTCCTGAATTTGGAAGGGAAGCAGCGGATTTAAAGTAACCATTAAAAATAACCAGACAGGGACACCTGGGTGGCTCGGTTGGTTGGGCAGCTGCCTTCAGTTCAGGTCATGGTCCCCGGGTACTGAGATCGAGTCCCATGTCGGGCTCCTTACTCCTCGCTCAGTGGGGAGCCTGCTTCTCTCTCTGCCTGCCTGCCACTTTACCTGCTTGTGTTCTTTCTCTCTCTCTGACAAATAAATACAAAATCTTAAAAACAAAAACAAAAACAGAAATAACCAGACAGAACCGTAGGCTGGAGCAACCCGCACCTGGATCCCTTTCCGGGCAGAGTCGCGGAAACCTTCCCAGGAAACTTCTCAAGCGGTCATCTGGCCTTCCCAGCTAGTGGGAATCCTCGGAAACAGGACCCCAACGCCGGTCTTCAGCCACCCTGGGTCTAATGGGGGAGCGGCTGCTCCTTGACCCTTGACCTCGCTATTTCCACAGCCTTCAGGCTTGGTCAGTCATGGTGAGCACAGGCCACCGCGGGAGAAACCAGGTCTTACTCTGGTTTGTACAACTAGCCTCCAAACACCCCTCTTTATGTTTAAAGATTTATTTTGAGAAAGAGAGAGAGAGTGAGAGTACGCGCACATAAGCGCCACACGAGGAAGGGGCAGAGGGAGAGAGAGAATCCTAAGAATGCTCCCCACTGAGCCCAGAGCCTGAGGCAGGGCTCGATCCCAGGACCCTGAGATCATGACCTGAGCCAAAACAACCTACTGAGCCACCCAGGCGCCCCCAATACCGATTCTCTAAAATAACCCTGATTATAATAAATCATACGGAAGAAACTGCCCTTTGCGGAAGGAGGGGATTTTAATCTCATTTATTTAAAAACAAAATAAAACGACTCACCAACTCACAAATGCCACCAGCTACAGTTTGCCTCTCTGGACTCACGGCTTGCCGGTCAGAAGAGAAGGGTGGGGCCGCTGAGGGGAAACGTGAGAAGAAATGTCCCCTGAAGGCCCCGAGGACTGAGCCACTGACTGTCAAGTGTGGGGAGAGCAACCATGTGGAAGTTACCAGAAAGCACGAGGGTAACGTGTTTCTGAAGAAATTCACACGCCACACGGAGACTACTTTCCTGCCTCTGATGTTCCTCGAGAGACAGAGTCGGCATCTGCGCTACCTTTAATTGCCTCCAAGGTGCCACACTATCTTCCTTGAAAGCGGCTTCCCACAGAGACCGGGACACAGGGGACCCGTGGTAATAACCCGGTTACCTCGAACTCAGTGTCTGGAAGAGTCAATACTAAATAAATGATCTTTCTTTGGCTGTTATTAATAATCCACTCAGACTGTTTAATCCGAGGAGGGGGATGCCCAAATAGAAGCCTCCAAAGCCCTGGGTCATTAGTCTCCTTCCCCACACGGATACCCAACCTAGCCTGTGCCTGTTGTTGTTGTTGTTGTCTTTTTGAGCGTTCATGTACCTCGAGTTTAGAGACCCACGGAGAAAGGTGCCTCCTGGTCAGGCCACGGCACCCACAAATGAACAGCCCATTGGACCCCTGGGCAGCCCAGAAGGTTCCAGAACGCTGATGGATGGAGCCTAACTCATCTGTCAGGAGTCCAGGGGCAGCCTCAGGCCACAGGCTTCATCCCAAAAGATAGAAGTGTCTCTGAGTATTTGCCAACCTACTGTTTTTCCAAACACCCTGAAAACACCCACGACCAGCTGGTGACAGCTTAGAGAAATGCTGGCTTTTTCCTCCGTGGGGGCTGCCTTGAGAATTTAGAAGTAAGAAGGGGGACCACCAGGAGCTTGTGATACTGTACAGCAACCGGTGTATCTGGGACTTTCTCTGCAGGTGTCTGTCCTAGGGGTCTATAAAGGCAGATCAGTATTTGGGGACCATCTCATTTATGGGAGTCTTTGAGATTTCTTGTGTTTTGTTCTAGGGACTTTTTTTGCTGGTGTTTTTCCCTCAAAAAAAAAAAAAAAATTCCTAGCAGTTCCTAGGCCTGTGAGCAGACAAGGTCACCCCCACTTCCCAACCAAGTTGTAAAGCCCCCAGACACAAAGGGAGCCACTCCCAGTTCTCCGCTTTCAGGACCTGGTCACCCCCCGGGGAAAACAGGTCACATCCAATGGCATCTCTTGTTTCTGGCCTCCCCTGAGTGCCAAGTCCACATGGAGAAACCTAGCATCAAGCTCACTGAATTCTCACAGCAGACTCTGAGAGGGGCTACTGCTATCCCCACTTGAGGTAGAGAAACGGAGGCCCAGGGAGGTAGACCAGTTTTCCCAAGTCCAGAGAGCCATGGGAGGTTCAAACCACGTTCTGGCTCACTCCAGAACCCACACGCTTACTACTTGATACCACAGGAGATGGGAAGGAACCTGCTCCAGGTACCTCGGGCCCGTGGCCTGCTGCCAGTGTGCACTGAAGTCATGTGGGGACACTGAGAAGAGCACTGCCTCGGCCTCAGGAAGCACCTGCCGGGGGAACGCCAAGCCCCAGCCCCTAAGAGCCTGCTTTGTCAGCTTTTCCCTGGCCGCCTTCTGCAGCACAGTCCCCGGGATAAGAGGCCATGTGGGAGGAGTATCTGCCCTGGGGCTCCTTCGTGCCACCTTCTGCCTCCCAACAAGCACCAGGAGAGGCTCTGGCTCTCTCTCTTGACCTCATGGCAAGGCACTGCCTGCTCTGACGCTTCTTTCGGGGACAACTGTAATTTGAGGGGACCAGAGTACAGAAAGCAAAGCAGTACCTGTCCATCCTACTCAGCAGCTTTTCCCCAACTCATGTCATCCTCCCAAGAACCCTGTGCAGTGAGCAGGGCAGGACCAAGGATCCCTGTGTTACAGATGAAACAGTAGAGGCTCTGAGGGCTTTGCCTGATGTTCTGAGCTTTAATGGAAGAACTGGCTCTGTGCCATCTGCCCTGTGCACAGACTGCCAGCTTTCTCTTCCACTTTCTACTGCTTTCCTTAATGTTCCCAAGGCTCTGAGTGCTTGCATTGAAATAGTCCTCTGCAAACCAGTACCCTGGACAGAGCAACCATGAACAGCCACACAGGTTGCACACTGCACAACTCCAGGGAGTACCATTCACTTGGAGTATGATGCCCAGAGTTTTGCCCTGAGTCCAGACCCCACAGAGGCCTGGCCCAGCATCTCCCCCAGTTATACAGAGCCCAATGCCCCCTGTGCCCTAGTCTTCTGGACTCCTTCAGTTGAGCATGGCCTCATCAGCCTGGACAGACAATCACACTCAAAAGCCTACTGGTCCCAACCGATTCTCACTCTAAACCAAGCCCTATCTGAGGCCACAGCACAACCCATGAGGACTGGCTGGAGAAGGCTGGGGGGCTGTACTCAGGTCAGCACAGCAGGAAATCCACCTTCCACAGCCGCAGTCCCATCTTCCCCGCCCCTCGGCTTTACTTTCCAATGCGCCCCGCAGGACCATTATTCAGGGTCCACAGCATAAACATATGCACTGAGTAAATCTAGCCCGAGTCCCCGGGGAAGAGGACTTGAGGAGTGTACAGCACTGCCAACAGCTAATGAAATCCCAGCCCTGGACAGGAACCAGGCTCACACAGTGATTTATCCCCGCTCAGTTAATTCTCCCCCATTACGGATCCAACCAGAGACTTGTAACCATGGGCTTGTTAGCAAGAAGGGGAAAAAAAACTAGCCCTGCAGACTCATCATATGGAACAAGAGAAGCTTAGCTTTGAGTCAGAGAACAAGCTTATTTATATTCATTAACCCCAAAGTGACCGTCATTAACTGAGCGCAAACTAGGTGTCAGGGGCTCTCTGAAATTCCTTCCGTGTGTCACCTCCGTTAGATTTCAGGGCAACAAAGTGAAGTGAGCACTCTGCTGTGCCCATTTTAAAGACGGGAAACCAAAGGCATAAAGACAGCAGGATGATCTTGCCTATGATCGTCAGGCAGCGGGCGGCAAAGACCCAGCTCCTGTGCCAGGTATGTATTTGTCCAGCCGCTGCCTCCTCTGTGCCACAGACTTGCCAGGTGCAGCTCACAGACAGCAGAGCCCGTCCCAAGCCTGCTGCCTTTGGAGGCTGGCGGCAAAGGTGGCTTTCATCACACGGACGACACAAAATGCACCCGTGGAAGGTGGCCAGGGGAGGATATGGAGGCCTTCTGGTGCAGGGGCCGGAGGAGGTCTGGGAAGGCTTCTCTGAGGAGCCAAGGAGAGCTAAGGGATGCCAAACAGAGGTGAGGAAGAGTAAGGAAAGAGGAAGGTTAGACCCCATGGCAAGAGGGCAGCAGGATTCCAAGGACTTGGAAAGAGACCGTATATAAGACAAGAACACTTACTGGAAGGTTCTAGCAAAAGTCATCCATCTGTAGTGGCAGTGGTTGCCTGGGCTGGGAGGCGGAACAGGGGAGAGATTACCAAGGGTCACTGACCTGTTCACTATCCTGACGGTGGTGACAGCTACACAGGGGTATACTTGTGTCAAAGCTCGTGGAACTGCACAACGTCCAGCTTACTCACCATCCATTACGATGGCCCACCAAAGATGTTAAGAAATGAATATGGGAGGCTGGGGTGGCCGGAGATGGACAGGAGAGGAGGCTGGAGGCCCAAGAGGGGCTGGCTCAGCCGGGCTTTACCACTGAGGGCTGGGGCCATATTCGGAGGCACCAGCGACCAGGACTCGAACATGGAAATTTGTGGGGGTCACATTCAACCCCCAACCGGCAGTCTGAGAAGAAGAACTCAGCGAGATGGAGGAAGGAAGAACAGTGGCTGAGAGCAGGCCAGAGTTAGAATTCTGTTTTGCCACCTCCTCTGAGAGTCGGGGCCACACTCCTGCCACAGTGACATGCAGGACAGTACACCCAGGGCCAGGAGAGCACAGAGGACAGCCCGGCTCCCCAGCCTCCTCCGATCCAGGACTCCTCTCCAGCACCTGAACTGAGATACCAAAGAAAAACTGTTAGGGCTCCAGTGCCAAGCCTCAGAGGGCGGGTAGCGTGGTAGACAAAATAATGCCGCCCCCCAAAATGTCCACACCCTCATGCCCCGGAAGCCCCGGGATTACCTTGCACGGCCTCAGGACTGACAAATGTGAGGATGGTTAAGGATCTTTCGATGGGGAGACTATCCTGGATCACCTGGTACCTGAGCCACTGGAGGCCTTAAAAGAGGAGGTGGCAGAGGGAGCGGGAGGACGGAGAAAGGAAGGAGCGTTCGGAAATATGAGACTCCACCCCCTGGCTCTGCAGCCGGGAGGAAGGGGCCATAGGCAAAGGATGCAGGTGACCTCTAGAAGCTGGGAGAGGCAAGAAAACAGGTTGTCCCTGAGCCTCCAGGAGCAACACAGCCCCGCCCACCTGATTTTAGCCCGGTGAGACTTGTGCCAAACACTGGCCCGACTGTTAGAAAAATCAGTCTGTGCGGCTTTAAGCCACTAAGCTTATGATGGGTTGCAGCACGGGAAAGCTCATGTGGGTGGAACTGGACACTCTGGCCCCGAGAAGAGGATGGGCCCAGGCAGGGTCTAAGAAGCGAAGCGAGGCTGACCCTGGTCCCCACCCTCCAACTGCAAAGGTCCTCACTGGGTCCCCTCCAGCGAGTGAGGAGCTCATCACAGCTGCACTGAAGGGCTGCTGGGGTTCTGGACTCATGGGGCAGGAGACTTCTGGTGCTCGGAGCTGTGGTTACTGCTCTGGGGCCGGGACATGAGCAAAGGGACCCCAGAGGACAGGAAAGCTGGGCTGTCGGACCTCACATCACTCCTGTAAACTTGCTTTGCTAAGGAGAAACATGACGGAGAAAGGACACTTGTTCGGGGTCCCTAGGAAGTTAGAGGCCAGAGCCAAAGTAGAACCAAGGTCTCCCACCATCCAGGCTGCAGCCCTCGGTGGAGGCTCCCTACATCACAGCAAGGGCTCCTGATGGAGGTTTTCTACCTAGGCATAGATCTCGGGCCCCACAAGAACCCTGCATCCCGCACTCGCAGCCTCTGGGGACCTGGTTCCCAAGGGAGCTCACAAGCCCACCGGGTGCCCCACAACGCCCCACACCATCTCAGGGAAGCCTCCTGCAGCTTCCAAACAGTGCTGAGACAAATACCAAGGCTGCCAAGCACATGGTAAAACTCATTCCCAGGGAGGGCTCTGGAGGCTTGTCCCACAACGATTCGTTTGCACCCTCTGGCCGGGAGGGCCTAAGCAGGCCCAGCTGGGGATCTGCATATCCTATCGGCCCTTCTGGACAGGCAGCAGGCGCCAAGGTCAGCTACGTGCTGGAAGTGGAAGGAAGTGACGAGTATGGGAGCCTGAGGTTCCAGCTCCCCAGGGAAAGGCATCTCTCAGGTCTCAGATAACTCACTGAACATTGCCAGCGCATCCCCGTGCAGGATCCTTCCCTCAGTAGGGTGGTGAAGCCACCCGGAGCGTCAGCAGTGGGCCATGACATTACCCCAGGTGGGTTTTGCAAAAACGGTAAAGAATTTTAAAACCTGGCCTCCCTCCCAGCACCACAAGAGCCAAATGAACGGGGCCGCGGCACTGTGGGAGCGCGGCCGAGGGAATCCGTCACCTTGGCCGATTCATAAGACACTGTTTAATGCAAAGAATCGTTCAAGACGGCTTCTCCTTGCTTTTCTCTGAGCGCCAGGATATTTTATTGTCATCGTGTGAAGGTCCATTAGCAGCAGTCCTGGGAAATGGCTCTTTCAAGGTCAGGGCGGTACAAGCAAAGGAACAGAAGGAGCAATTACTCCAAATGTGGGACCGTTCAGACGCTTTACGCTTAGAGAAAGCGAGGCATCCAGTTGGAAATAAAGCCACACACCGCGTTCCGGGACTGGCACATTTTCTGACTGAGCAGGAGCAGCGGGATCGTGCAAACAGGATGCGGTGCTTCGTACCAGAGATGGCTCAGACGCGACTACAGGCTGGTCCGCGGCAACCCGACCAGCTGGACGGCTTCCTGGCCTCCCCACCCTGCTCTGCGCGTCTCAGCTTTGGGCTGGGCTTGTCCAGTGGCGGTCCCGGCAAGAGAGTAAGATGGCAGGACAGGGTCGTGGGGGAAGGGAGATCTCGGCTATAGACCAGCAGCTCCCAATCCCCCACCCTCCAGCCAACAGCTCTGGACAAGGTGCTCTGCTCTGCTCCAGGCTCGGACACCACTAGCTGGCCAGCATGGTAAGCACCTCATCCCAGGAAGGGGGGGGCAGTCCTTTCTTCCCCATTCTCCCCTCTGTGAGCAGTCCCTAAGCCCAGCAACCTCAGGGACCCCCTTGGGTGTGCCCTCAGCTCCTGCCAAGGCCCAAATGACCTTCCCACCTCCAGAAGTTCTCCCTGGACGACTCTAGCCTCCTTCCTTGAGTCGCTAATGAACACAGTAGGTCTTCAGATACTAGTCCAGTTGGCCAGGCCCGTTTTGGCACCTCCCGGGCAGGAACCAGACTGTATAAACCATTCACCTTCCCACAGTGCCCACAGAGAGTGATCTGGCTGAGCTGGTCAGCCCTTCAGGAGAAAAACCCCTTTTTCCCTGTCAAGTTCATGGGCCTGAAGGCAGTGGCTAGGATGCCCTGGGAGAGCCGGGATGAGCTTGGGAAAGAGAAACACGAACATGAGTGACCAGAGTCAAGGTAGAGGGGAGGCATCCCTCAAACCCTCCTCCCCCTACCCCTTCCTGCTTCCTGCAGCCAACTGCCCGCCCCAAGGCGAGAGGCAGGACTGTCCTCAAGGTCTGGCATGGAAGAAAACACATCCAGTCAGCGAACGTGGAAAGGTTGTCCAGGCCACCTCCAAATCACGCCTCTGGGCCATAAACAAACAAGACCTAGATGCGGGCTAGGCTCTGGCCTCGACCTTCCAAGTCTCCATCGATCAGAGAAGGGGATCCAGTCAGCCTGAGCTTAGTAGTTTGTGGGGTCCCCAAAAGAAGACCCTGATGAAGGATGGGAGGACAGGTAGTTTATCTGGGACACGATCACAAGAAGCACAGGCTCCTGAAGCAGGTACGGCAGGGAAGGGAGGAAGGCCAGCGAGAGGTACTGACCGCCAGGGCTGGCGGGGTCGATCCACCGCAAACTCCCGGAGACCAGGCAGAGCTGCCCGGAGTTGTCCCACTGAGAGCCACTGCCTGGAGCTTCAGACTAGCCACGCACACAGACCAGCACATGCCCCAGAGAACAGCCTCGGAAAGAGACACAGGATGTCACCAGGGTGCAGGGACTATCCAGGGGACTTCAGGGATGGGCTGGGGAGCACATCCTCAGCCACTCCTTTCACCTCTCTGAGAAATGGGCACACGTGTTGGGAAGGCTGAGTGGTGGGAAGTTTCAGAAGCCTTCTCCACACAGTGCTGAGCAGTCAAGAAGGGCTCTGCACAGAGAGCCGCGACGTTCCAGAACTACAGCAGTGCCACGTGTCCATGAGCTACGGGACAGAGCACAGGGATCCCGCAGAGGGACTGCAGGTTGGTGCCTGGGAGACTTCCCAGAGGAGGCATCTAAAGACTGGGTAGTGTTTGGGGCACCTGCGTGGCACAACTCTTGAGCGGCCAACTCTTGGCTTCAGCTCGGGTCATGATCTCAGGGCCATGAGGTGAGCCTGCCTGGGGCTCCGGGCTCAGCACGGGGCTGCCTTGAGATTCTCTCTCCCTCTGTCCCTCATGCTCGTTCTCTCTCTCTCTCTCTCTCTCTCTCAAATAAATCAGTCTTTAAGGACGGGCTAGTATTTGATCAGCAGATAAAGAATCCGACTTAATAACCCAACCCTTCCTTTGTGGAATCACAGACACTACTTCCAGAAGGGACCTCAGAGGCAAAGAAGTGATCCCTCCAGAGGAGAAGGAAGGCAGCCAGGGCCCCCAGAAGTGAGGGAGCTCCCAGTGCTTGGCCCCTCCCTGCAGGCAGCCCCAGGGGCCCAGGGAACCATTAGAACAGGTGCCAGTTCTTAAAGGACCAGCTGCCCGGTGCTGCCATCCAACTCAACATGCAGAAGAGCCTCACAGAAGTGCCTCCTTCCGACGGTGATGGAGCCAAGTGAGGAAATGTCATACTCACACCAGACACATTGTCCCACGTGAGTCTCATTCATCTGATTTAAATCGCTTTCATTCTGTCAACACTTACTGAGGCTTTTAGGAACCAGGCTTTGAGGACCAAGTCCAGATTAGAGACAAACAGAAGTCAACGACAACATTCACCAGAGAAGTGTGATACCCAGAGACTTAAAGTACAGTGGAATGCAGGCAAGGGAGCAATTAGGTATGCCAGGGGGACAGACACACGGAGAGCCAAACTGGGTCTTAAAGGATGCATAGGAGTTTGCTAGGCAGAAGAAAAGCAGCGCGGGGAGGCCATTCCAACTGGAAGAATCAGCAGGGACAAAGAAGAGAGGTATGGAGTGCTCATGCCCAGGAGGACAGGCTGGGTAGGGCTGAAGAAGCAGGCAGAGAGGAGAGTTGTGGGCGTCACCATGGCAACTCCAACTGTTTGTGGCCAGCACCTGTCCTGATTGGTCAGTACCTGTGCTCGGACCAGCTGTTAAACAATTGGACTATCAGACCCTGTTTGGGCAGGGGCTCAGAGCAGCAAACTAGGATTGCTAGGATCCAATTTGTTTTTAAAGAAAACTCCTGTGTTGAGCTCGGGCAGGAGGGGCTCAGACGTGGGCCGGGATGCCCAGAGAATCCACATGCAGCCGTAATACCAACCCGAGGCCCACACTGCTCTGTGAATTCGAATCTCAGAATTTAAGCTCCAGAAGATCCCTCTGGAGACCACCCAGGTCATGTCCCTTGTTTCACAGATGAGTTACCAGAGATGAAACTAGAACTAATAACACATTCAATCATTCAGCTCATACTGGAGGGCCCCTCTGCGCCACGCACGGCCCGAGGCCTTAGAGGACAGAGCAGAGGACAGAGCAGCCAAGGCTCTCACCCTTGTGAAGTTCACAGAGCAAACAAAAAAATAAGCAGAATAAAATCATACCGATTGTGGGAGGTCGCAGGAGGGAAATGCACGGAGTGACACAGCACAGGGTTTGGCAAAGCACGACCCTCCCGCCAAATCCTGCCCTCAGCCTCCTTGGACGCCAGCAAGCTGAAAACACTCACATTTTTAAGGGCTTGTACCAAACCAAAAATATGTGCAACAGAGACTGCACAGCCCACAGAGCCTATCATGTGCGCGGTCGTGCTGGTCAGGAAAATTCTGCAGACCCCTATAGGGAGCTGGAGGGGAAGAAAGCTCTCTAACTAGAAGATCTGGGTTCCGGCCTTGTAATACGGCCTCTTCCTGCTCCCCCAGCCCTGCTTCCACCTTGGGGAGGCTAGAACACTGAAATGGTGCATCCAAAGTTCAGAGTTGGCAGCCTGCCTGCAGCCAAGAGTCCGGATTTCTGGACGCCTCCTTCCCCACCTGCTGTCTGGGGCCTTTCTCAAGCAAACTGATCCTCATCCCAACTCATCCCCAGGTGGTGGCCAAGAGCCACAGAGACAACGGCTTCTCCCCATGGACCCCTCACCCTCACCCCTCCAACTCTTGCCTGAACTACGTAGTCAAAAATAGAGCCACATGGATCCCCACTATTTCAGGACATCTTCCCGGGGAGCCAATACCCAGGAACACAGACATATTTCAGTCAAACACATTTCTTAGTCCACAGTGCAGAGTACAAGGTTACAAGTTTAATAGTTCGGCAACAAAAATGTTCAGGGGCTGCCTGGGTGGCTCAGTCGGTTGGGCAGCTGCCTTCAGCTCAGGCCATGATCCCAGGGTCCTGGGATCAAGTACCGAATCTGGCTCCCTACTCAGTGGAGAGCCTGCTTCTCCCTCTCCCTCTGCCTGCCACTCTGCCTACTGTGCTCTCTGTCAAATGAACAAATAAAGTCTTTTTTTTTAATGTTTATGTCCAAACAAAATCAAACGTACAAGTATTTCAGGACATCTTTCACATTTTTAAGGGGTTGTACCATTTTTAAGTGGTTGTACCACTCTCTGGCAAAGAAAGTCCATAGAACACATTCCAGCAGCAATTGTGAATGGAAATCCACAGGAAGCCAGAAGTATGCCATATATCCCCAAGCTCACCACGCAGCGGCATCTGCGAGACATTCCATGACATTTCTGTGCTAAACGGGAACCAAGTGGTCCCAAAAAAATAAATTAAAAAGTCTGTGCCATCAATGTTCAACACCAGAGCCTTTCCACCCACACAGCCCATCACCCTGGAAGGTTCCAGAAGACCATTTTGTTCGCAGCAAAACCTGTGCTTCACAGGCAAATAAATTACACCTGAGCAGTTAACTGTGAAACTGCTCAAGTAGCCATTCCCTGAAGTTAAAATAACTCACAAAGCGATACGATAAATTCTTACTATGGCACAGTGAAAACATCTGATGAAAGACACATTCACCTTCGGGATTCCTCCCCGAATCCCATTAAAACCTTAATCAAGGAACAAAATGCACCAGGATAAAAAGAATGAGAGAAACAGCAACAATGAGATTCTGGAACCTGGAAAGCCGAGGGAGAATTGGTCACTGACAGAACAGAATGGAGAAAACAGTCTCAACCTGATCTACACCAAATCAGGGTACCCATTGCGGAAGAGGAAAAAGGAGGACTGAAAACATGATGAGACCCTGACTACTTCTCCGCCTCCTGTAACTGCGCCAAACATCCCTTCTGCCCCTGTGGAAGACAGGAGGCTGGTTCCCTGGAGACAGTAAACAGGGTCTCCACGTTGGGGAACATCCAGGAACCATGGGGACAGGGAGGGGAACCAGTGCCAAAAACAGGAAATTAAATCAAAGCTTATATATTGAATATTGAGAACCCCAGTGTTCTTCCTTCACTCAGATCTCAGAATGCTAGCCAAAAAAAAGCAGGAGATTGGAAAATTTTTTTATTAAAGATTTATTTTAGAGCGAGAGTGTGTGTATACACGTGAGTGGGGGAGGGGGAGAGAGCGAGAAGCAGACTCCCTGCTGAGCACGGAACCTGAGGCAGTCTCCATCCCCTGACTCTGAGATCATGACCTGAGTCAAAAATCAAAAGGTGCTCAACCTACTGAGCGAACTACGTGCCCCTGGAAAATCCTTTGTGGGGGAAGTTCTCAACCCAAAAGAGCTCCGGGTACGGACGTATTTGTTTTGTGTCCTCTAAGGACAAATGATAGACAAGTAAAAAACATTTTCCCTGTTTTTCTTTCAGGAATACATAATTTAGAATTAACTTCTGTCAGAGAAAACACAGTTTCTTCCACCTACTCCCTGTTATCTGCTGTAGTTTCTATTTTAGGACAGGATAGGATACAGTGGGTCTGACACGTCAGATTATCAGGGTAGGGAATTTTACTTATATTTCTGCTGTTATCAGTGTTCCCGGACAGCTGACCTAGACCACCCCGCAGCAGCGTGGCCAACCTTAATTGCAATTAGAATTGCCCGGGGAGTTTTAAAAACAAACCAATCCCAGAGCCCAGCCCTCCGAGATTCTGATTTCATTAGTCAGGGAGGGGTCAGACCTTGGCGTGGTCAGAGCTCCCCAGGTGACTCTAACGTGCAGCCCAAGTTGAAAACCACAGCGCCTCGGTGAGGCCTAGAGTTGATAAGCCCACTCGTGTAATCAGAGTATCCAACCAGCACACTAATATCTACCTTTAAATAATACGGCTAGATGGGCCAGGGCCACCAGGCATCTGAGGAAGATCTCTAATGTGAAAGACCGAAATAACCAAGGACAGTAGACCCTTGAACGAGGCGAATGTGTGGGTCCACTTAAATGAGGAAGGGGTGCCTGGGTGGCCCAGTTGTTAAGCGTCTGCCTTCAGCTCAGGTCGTGATCCCAGGGTCCGCGGATCGAGCCCCTGCATCAGGCTCCCCGCTCGGCCGGAAGTGGGCTCCTCCCTCTCCCAGTGCCCTTGTGTTCCGTCTCTCGCTCTCTGTCGTTCTGTCAAATAAATAAAATCTTCAAAAAAAAAAAGTGATGAGGGAGCAGAAGTCCAGCTGAAGAGAAAGCAGAGGTTGACACCCTGTAACCTCTCCCCACCCCCCACTCCCGAGTGGCACAGCAGCGTGAGTTCAGGAATCTCCCAAAGATCTGAATGTTAATACCTTGCTAGAGGAGAAAACAACCTTAACTCGACAATGACAAGGTCTTTGGTGTCTTGTAGGTCAGTCTCCTTTAGCCTATTAAAGTTCTTTTAAAACCTCCACTTTTGGGGTGCCTGAGTGCCTCAGTGGGTTAAAGCCTCTGCCTTCGGCTCAGGTCATGATCTCAGAGTCCTGGAATAAAGCCCTGAATTAGGCTCTCCGCTCAGCAGGGAGCCTGCTTCCCTTCCTCTCTCTCTCTGCCTGGCTCTTTGCCTACTTGTGATCTCTAATAAAAAAAAATTTTTAAAGCCTTTTTTAAAAAATAAATAAATAAAACCTCCACTTTCCTTCATTCCCCCAACTCCTGAGTCTATAATCACCACTCAAGACACACACACACACACCCCTGCCCCCACCACAGCAGTTTTTCTGCCCATGGGCCCTGTCCTTGTGCTATAATAAATCACCATTTTGCCCCAAAGATGTCTCAAGAATTCTTTCTTGGTCGTTGGCTCCAGACCTCATCCCACCCAACCTCCCCTACATTCCAAAACTCCATCAGATGCAAATTTTTGGATACAATACTGTAAATATATTTTCTCTTCCTTAGGATTAGTAACATTTTCTTTTCTCTAGCTTGCTTTTCGTAAGAATACCATATATGATATGTATACAAAGTATGTGTTGATAGACATTATCCGTAAGGCCTGTGATCTGCAGCAGGCTATTAGGAGTTCAATTTTGGAGGAGTTAAAACTTACACACAGATTTTTCAACTGCACGGTGGGTCGGTGCCCCTAAAGCTTGTGTTGTTCAAGGGTCAGTTATATATAAAACAATTAGGAAGAAACAAACTGCAGGAGGAGAACAAAAATATTTTGTGGGAAGGAGAGAATTTCTTGGATTCTCAAAGAGTTAGCAAAAACATTAAATCTGTAAAATTGGAACAGGAGACTATCACTTTAAAAAGAATACTTAGAACCAAATACAGTCTTATGACAGTAGAAATAAAATCGTCCATTGAGGGCGCCTGGGTGGCTCAGTGGGTTAAGCCGCTCTCTTCGGCTCAGGTCATGATCTCAGGGTCCTGGAATCGAGTCCCGCATCGGGCTCTCTGCTCAGCAGGGAGCCTGCTTGCTTCCTTCTCTCTCTCTCTCTCTCTGCCTGCCTCTCTGCCTACTTGTGATCTCTCTCTCTGTCAAATAAATAATTTTTAAAAAAAAATTTTTTTAAAAATCATCCATTGATGATAAAGGCTTACCAAGATAAAAAAAAAAAAAAAAAAACCTCTCCCACCTCTCCCAAAAATCAGAGCGGATAGAAGAAAGAAAAACAGAAGGGTAAAGGACACTGTCAAGAGATCTGGCATCGTTCCAAAAAAGAGAAAAGAGAAACATCCAAAAAACGGTATGATGATAATAATAATCCAAGATGAAGGCCCTGAGCTTCCAGATCCAAAAGGCTTACCAAGTACCAGCATAATGTGGGAAAACAACCCTACATGAAGGCATGGTGACAATGATATTTCAGACAGGGAGAAGATTCCACAGGTTTTTACAGAGATAAGGAGGGGAAAATGTCTACATGCGGAAAAAAAAAAAAAAAAATCAAGAATTATAGTGGTATGAAGTTTCTCCCCATTAAAAGCTAGGCAAGGGGCACCTGGGTGTCTCAGTGGGTTAAAGCCTCCACCTTCTGCTCGGATCATGACCTCAGGGTCCTGGGATCGAGCCCTATATTGGGCTCCCTGCTCAGCGGGGAGCCTGCTTCCCTCTCTCTCTCTCTGCCTACTTGTGATCTCTCTGTCAAATAAATAAATAAATCTTAAAAAAAAAAAAAAGCTAGGAGACAATGCAACAACTCAAAATTCTGATAAATGTTTTCTATCTAGAACCCTATTTCTAGCTAAACTGTCCATTCACCAATAGAGAAGACATTTTCAATTAGCAATAATCACGCCTCGGATAAACCTCATTGGCTACGATACTGCCACTGCGCAAAGCTAGAAGAGACATTTTCAGACCTGCAAGAATCAAGAACATTCTCCCTCTGGTTACTAGAGATGTTCCACTAAAATGAGGAAGAGGAAGACATGGGATCCAGGAAGCAGGGGGTCTGGTACAGAAAGGGAAAAAAAAAAAAAAAGGAACACCTAGAAGGATGTTGAACGGAGCTCCCAAAATCACTTCTGTAAAGCAGATCTGGAAAGCCATTAATCCAGATGGCAGTGGAGCTTTCCCAGAGTCCCCTGCAGCGAGGGTGTGAACATGTGGCCTTGGCCCCACCAACTGGGGGATCCATGTGAGATTTCATTTCAAGAGAAAAAACAGCAGGTGTCCCCTGCTTCTCAGGGAAAGCACCTAACTTTCTGGGACAAGAGCCACAGAAGCTGGACATCCCGGACATTTAGCCCTGCGGTCTGAGAACCGTGCCTGGTCGTGACATCACCAAACCTGAACTCCTAGAGCTGGTCGACATCCTGTAAGGAATTCCTCTTCTAGCTAGAATGAGTTATTTTTTGCAACTGTGATGGATCAGCTGTGACAAAATACTTAGGGCTGAATTCATAGGTATACCAAAAATTAAGTAAACCTAAAGGACCATTATTAATTCCAAGTAAACAAAATGTGTAAGAAAACAATAATCATGATTCACTACATGGGCCAGTTGGGAGCAACATTTCACCTTATTAATGAGAACACTGTAATCGCATATGAATGTATAAATACACCAGAAGAAGGACAGAGCAAGTATGTGGTGTCAGGGTGGGAGGTCTTTTAGTCTTCTATTGCTGTGGTAACAAATTAGTAGTTTAAACAAACCAATATAGTTTAAAAAAAATACCAGCTTATTTTCTTACCATTCTGGATGTCAAGTCTGAAATGGGTCTCACTAGGTTACGATCAACATGTGTGCACAGCTGCATCCTTTCTGGAGTTTCCAGGAGAGAATCTATTTCCATGTTCATTCTGGTTGTTGGTGGAATTTGGTTCCTTGCCATAGGTAGGGCTGAAGTCTCCATTCCCTTGCTGGCTCTCAGTTGAGGTCTGTCCCCACTTCTGGAGGCTGCCCACAAGTCCCTGACTCAAGGTCCCCTTCTCTGCCCTCTTCAAAGCCAGCAACAGAGGAAGGGGCTTCAGCTCTCCCTGGCCTCTCCTTCCCTTGTCTAGATCTCCAACCCACTCACTCTGCTGCCTTTCACTTTTAAGGACTCAGGTGATTAGACTGAGCCCACCCAGACACCCCGGGATAATCTCCCATGTTCAGATTCTTAACCAGAATCACATGAGCAAAAAAAAATCTCTTTTGCCATATAAGGTAATACAGGTTTGGGGGATTAAGGGATGGACATCTAGGGGCTGGGGCAGGGGAGGCTGACATAGCTTTAAATTCCCATCTTCCAGAGTAGGAAGTCATCAGTGTCTAAAATGGGAACATCAAGAAGGAGCAGCAGAAATATTGGAATACAGATGCAGAAATTTGAAGAACTTTGTCTTTTTTTTTAGAGGTTAGGGGAGAGGCAGAGGGAGAAAATCTTAAGCAGACCCCACGCCCTGCACGGGGCTCAATCTCACAACCCTGAGATCAATAACCTGAATCAGACATTTAAGCAACTGGGCCACCCAGGTGCCCCTAGAAGACATTTCTAGAAAAAAGCAGAAAACATGTGTTACCGCTTCGCAGCAAGATGAGGGCAGGGATAGGGTTTGCAGTTTTTACATTGTCAGCCTCAGAGGGCACTATTTAACGTTTAATTTGCCGAACTCTGTACCTTGTTGAGCTGTGTGTACGTATTACCTCCAGCATGGGAGACACCTGTGTCCAGTCTACTCGGTACGCAACACGTCCAGCACGTGTGGCCGCTCAACATGGGGGAAGGCTGTCCCATACCACCAAGCAATTCTGACACCAACCCAAGCCCACACAACCGCAGCCACACTTCAGACGCCAATCCTAAATCCCAAAGCGGTCCCCTGTACTTCTGACCCACGGACTATAAATGAGAAGGCTCCAGCTTCTAGGAAGTGGACTTCCTAGAGAACCAGTTTGTATGCTGATGGATGCAAATGGCGAGCCCGTAGAAGGGATTCGTAGAAGGGATTCGTAGGGCAAGGTCTGGAAGGGCCGCCAGCACAGGAGGTCTGTCCCCACGGAGGTGCGGATGTCACCATCCCAGCACACCGGTGCGTTCTTGTTCACCAATCCTGAAGTTCTGGGAGCGCCCACCCGAGGCTTCATTATATCCCCAAGACTGATTAAGTCATGGGCCATGGGCAACTGGCTCCTCTCTCCTTCCCCAAGGTCGAGGGAGGGGAAGGTTCCAAGCCTCTCACTACTTGGTTGGCTCCCCAGGTCAGCAGGCCCCAGCCTTAAGGGCTTTCCAAAAGGCCCCTCACCAACATAAACTCCTGTATATTGAAAGGGGCTTGTTATAAATAACAAAGGACACCTTTGTCCTTACTACTTAGGAAATTCCAAGGGTTTTAGGAGGTGCCAGGAATAGGATCAAGATCAAAGACATATTTCTTTCTTTTTTTTTTAAGATTTTATTTATTTGACAGAGAGACACAGTGAGACAGGAAACACAAGCAGGGGGAGAGGGAGAGGGAGAAGCAGGCTTCCCACAGGGCAGGGAGCCCGATGTGGGGCTCGATCCAAGGACCCCGGGATCATGACCCCAGCCAAAGGCAGAGGCTTAATGACTGAGCCACCCAAAGACATATTTCTTATTATATACCACAATATCACACCTCCACCCATCGGATAATGACCACGGGATCTAAACAGCCCTGAATCCTTCCAGGTTCCCCTCTAGCTTTGGTACATTTTAGTTCCTCTGCTGGAACACTCTTTCCTCTAGGCCTCCCTTCACTGTTACCAAACCTCTCCCAGACAGGACTACCACTCTCTGCGCCCACAGCACCTCACACATCCCTGATTACAACTACTTCCCCCTCCAAACTGAAACTACACCAGTCCACCTGCTGGAGAAAGCCTGCGTGTAGAGATGAAAATAGAAACAAGCCAGCCAGAGCCGGGGAGGGCAAGCCGGGGAGATGCAGTCATCACCGAGCCATTCTTTCCTGAGGGTTTGAAGCTGAGAGGTTGTGAAGCACGGAGCTGCTGCAGCCATCTTGTGACTCTGAGGTTAGGGCTTGAAAGAGAAGCCGACACAAAGGACAAGAGGAAAAAGGAAAGACAGACATGCCAGGGTATCACTGCAGCTACTGCTCGTCCCCTTCCACATGTACGGCCTCTGGGATTTCTGGTCCTAATGAAAACAATCTCCTTGAAGCCCTGAGAATTACCTGGGAGACCTAAAAGAAAGACAAGGAAAAGGAAAAAAAACATTCAAGCCTCGTCCCACTCCCCAGAGATTCTGGTTCACGAGGAGGGCCGCAGCCCCGGCAGGATGAGGAGGGAAAGGAAAGGACCGGAGGAGAAAAATAACATTTCAGCCAGAACTTCTCGTTTGAAACACACAGTCTGATAAAGCCTGGCTCCATTGCTATTCATGCAAAACAAACACCAGATAAATTTAGTTTCCTTTCTCCTCCCTATCTGTCTGAAAAGTGGGAACTCCTTGACATTTTGGTGGAAAGTAGGAGGAGAGACTGTAACGAGAAAGCCTTAATTCTAGAAAGCAAACACAGGGATCTCTTTTGGGAGACGGGGGAGCACTCCTTCACTTACTGAGCCAGCAAGTCTGGAAACAAGATGCTGACCCAGCAAGGAGCCCACAGCCTGGGGGAGGTGGTCCCAAGCAGGTGGGAAGTGCCCGCCAGGTCAGGGAGGGGGCAGGACAATTTGCCTGAGAGTTGTGGGCACCCTCCCCACCCAGGGACTGACCATGGAAGTCAGGAGGGAACAGGGTAGGCAGGGCTTGCTGGGCAGGGAGACCAGCTCCCTCAAACGTTTGGAGACACAGGAAGGCATATCCTGGCCTCCAGCTGCTCAGGTGAGGAGAAGGAGAAGGCCAGGGCACGGAGGTCTGGGGCACAGGCCCAGTCCAGGCCCTGGAGGGCTACTGGCTATGCATAGAGGAGTCTGGACTTGGCCCAAGCCAGCTGGACTCTGGTCTGAGAAACCCCCAGTAGGGACAGAGGCTCTGAGCCGTCCCCAGCCTGACATGTAGCCCTGGATGTTCTTAAAACTATTTTGGACTGAGCCCCCTATCACTCCCCACTGCCCGTCATTGGCACACACCCATGTGGTCCCTTTATAGATGGAAGGTATAAAGAAAGTAAGAGGGGCGCCTGGGTGGCTCAGTGGGTTAAGCCACTGCCTTCGGCTCAGGTCATGGTCTCAGGGTCCTGGGATCGAGCCCCGTGTTGGGCTCTCTGCTCAGCAGGAAGCCTGCTTCCTCCTCTCTCTCTGCCTGCCTCTCTGCCTGCTTGTGATCTCTCTGTCAGATAAATAAATAAAACCTTTAAAAAAAAAAAAGAAGAAGAAAGTAAGAGTCCTTTGGGGAGATTCATGAAACACCTCCAACGCCTGCCATCTCTTTCCAACACCCCTGGGGCACCTGATGGAAAGCTGGCCGGGGGGTGTTACCAAGGACTGTAACTTGCAGAGGAACACAGGTCCTCCTCCGGTCCCCGCAGGTGGCTGCAAACTTTGCAAACTCCTCAAATTCGGGTGAGGGGGTGCTGGCGGCCCCACTGCGCTCAGAGGCCTCGTTCTTCCGTCTGAACTCCATTCCCGGCCTTGTTCAACCCCCACCCAGGCTCGCCCTGGCTCGTGGGTGACCCGCGTGGCCCCCACGTGGCTCCGCACCACTGGTGCTCTGCAGGCAGCCCTGGCTCCTCTCCAGAAGCAGGAACTGGGGAGCCAGAGCTGGAGGCAGGCAAAGCGTCAAGGAGAGCAAAATGATACAAAATGCATCTCTCCCGGCTGCTGACAGCTACGCTCTAAACAGCCCTACAGCTGGGAACTGCTGTTAATACCTCCATTTTACAGGTAAGGAAAGTGAAGGCCAGACAAGTAAAGGGACTTGCCCGATGGCGTCGGCTGAACTCGCAGCCCGGCCTCCCGATCCTGAGTCCGACATCACAGATCCCCAAACAGAAGGCTGCGGTGCCGTCTCCGGGCTCCGACAGGCCAGCGTCCCTGTATGGTTTAGGCTCTGACTGCGGGACCAGGGGTCTCCAAAGGACCCTGAGCAGGTCACCCTCCTGACCACAGCCCCTGGAAGGGGATTGTACAGGACACCTGGAACTGTCCCCCCATAGCCCCTCATTGTCATTCCCCCCACCCACTACCCAACCGCATTTTTAGCCCCCCTCTTGGCGGACACAAAGAAGTGTCTGGCTGTGGGAAGAACACCGGTGTCTCCCAGAGCGGGCACTGGGCAGATCTCTGGTGTCACAGATCAAGAGCAAACCCAGCCTGCCCCTGCGCAGAGTTCGCTTGGCTCAGGCATGGCCAACCCTAGCTCCAGGCCCATGGACCAGTGTGGATGCCTCACCCTGGTGGGCTCCCAGCCAGGGCTCCTCGAGCTTGAACATGCACAGCAATCATCACCAGAGGATCTTGTTAAATACAGAAAGCACAGTGCGGGGCTGGACGCCGTGGGCATCTGCATTCGTTTGCCGGCGGTGCTGATGCTGACGCTGGGCCAGAAACCAGGCTCTAGACTTTAGGACTCAGGGTCTTCCTATTTCCCTTTCCTCTCCCCGCTCCTTCTCTCTCTCCACACCCTCTTCCTCCCGCTCTCTGCCTCTCTCTGTGCTCGCTTCTCTCCCACTCACCCCCCTGCAGCCTCTCTTCCTGTGTCTCTCCATCAGCCCGGTTCCTGATGCCCACCACCACCTCCCTTCTGGCCTCTTCGAGCCCATCGCTTTCCCCACCCCCGCCCTCCCATTAGCAACCCCAGGTGGTGAGTGGCCCTTGCAGGCAGTGTCCATCCCCCCCCACCACCACCGATGGCACCTGCACATCTTACTTGCAGAGGGAAAGACCGCTGAACTTAGCATTTTCGGAGCTGGGCTCATTGTCTTCCCTTCTTAATAACCACGTAATGACTTCTATTAACAGCCCATCAAAGGCAATCACTCTTCGGAAGGAACAAAGGCTCCCAGGAGCTATTTTCTCACCGGTTGTAGCAAACACTCTCCTTCTCCACCTGCATCCTGGCCACTCTCCCCCTTTTGAGGGCAAATCGCACAGATTTGTCTTTCTCCTGGCCTTCCTCCAGCAGCCTCTCCACTGCCAGCAACTCGCCCACCCTTTCCCGCAGACGGGCTGGGAACCTGGGGGGGACACCTGCGCCGCCCTTTCCTCTGGTTCACTTGGTGGGGACATTTGAAGAAGGCACAATCATCGAGCATCGATACGATCTGGGGCGGCTAGCTGGCTCAGTTGGTAGAGCGTGTGACAGTTGATCTCGGGGTTCTAAGTTTGAGCCCTGTGTTGGGTGTAGAGACTATTCTAAAAAAAAAAAAAAAAAAAAAAAGTCTTAAAAAAATAGATACAATCTGTCTTGCAGAAAAATACTCGTAAATGCCTGTGTTTGCAAGCATATTTATGCAGCCTGGATTTGTAAGAGTGGAAAAAAAAGGAAACCACCTCCGTGACCATCACTGTCAAATAGAACACGGGAGAACCACGAAAGAGGACTTGGGCTGCCTCCATCTTGACCTCAAACTTTCTAGCTGGGCTCTTTCCAGCTTGTCTCCCTCTGCTCTGGCCTTAGACCCTAAGGCCAAGTACCCCCTGATGGGAACCAAAACTACTCCCTCAAGCCACACTCCTTTGATGACTCCAAGACAAGAATAGATTTGACCTTCACTGCTGACCTAGCCACACCCGCCCACCTTTGCCCCACCTTTTCCTTATATAAACCTGGAAGGCTTTCCAGCACCTAAGAGGCCACCAGTGTTGGCCTCACTGAAGTTAAGTTCTCTTTTTTTGTTCCCCGCCACTGGTTTTTCTCTGTCTTTGGATTTTGTCAGCGGTGAGTGGCTGAACCTGGTCTGTTTGGGACCCCAGGAGCCGGGGGCTCTGCCAGGCCTGCCCCCCCAGCTACAGCTAATTTGGACCTAATTAGGTCCAAAACAATAGTAATAGACTACATGAAGTTCACTTACTGTGAGCCTGCCCCTACTCTGAGCACTTTATTATCTCCCTTAAAATCACAACGTCCTGGTCCAGTTATTTCCCAGTGAAGGAAACCAAAGCTTAAGTGCTATCACCTATTTTTTGCCCCAAATGGAATTTCGCTCCAGACCAACCAATCTCTATGCTTTAAGCAAATTTTAGTTTGTTTTTTAAGCAAAGTCCACACGAAGTCAAACAGAAGCTTCTAGAAAGTACCTAGGCTATCTACACGACCTTGGGGTGGGCCAAAATTGCATAAGCAGGACAGAGAAACTGTAAGCTTCCTGGAGTTCAGAGCAAGCAAAGGGCGTTATTGGCCCATTTCCTCCCATGCACAGTCTCTACTGGCACACACGGAAAGTAGAAGGGCGGCCCGGCAGAATTTGCTCAGCGAATGAAGTTCTACTTTACATTTCAGTTCGGAATTCCGTCAGGAAAAGAGAAGGTTAGAAGCTCAGGGAACGGGAACCCATCACTGTGTCTTGCCAAACGAGGCCCCGATCCTCTGGGTGATGGACACCAGGGGGCGCCCTTCAGACAGCGCATCCAGCCCTGGCCTGTCCATTGGCCCTGGGTGTCCCTGCTGTCCCTATCCCCCATTCCTCTCTGGCAGTGAGGTGACAAGGATCAGAACCGCCTGCAGAGGTCCGCAACTGGGAGGAAAGGCTGAGGTACCACTGCGCCCCCCAAAACCCTCTCAGCTCATAGAACGCCTTCACCTCCTCCCCTTAGCCTCCCCTGGTCAGGAGCTTCTCCCCCGTGTCGTTGACAGTGTGGCTGAGGTTCAGCGAGAGGGTGGTGACCTGTCTGAGGTCTCTCAGCAAGTGGACAGCAAAGGCCAACACCCGAATCTCGTGCCGACTGACTGCCCAGATCCCAGATGCCAAGAGGTTCTTGGGAAACGTCACGACACGGTTTAGAGACATAAGTGTGGGCAAAGTATATAAACCTGGTGCGGGGGGGATGGGCACGATCCTCTATTATGGACACGGGACATCTCCGTGGGCAAAGCCACAGAGTGTGCAACACGGGGGGAACGATACTGTAGACTACGGGCTCTGGGTGACAACGTTGTATCAGTGTAGGTTCATCCACTGTAAGAAATGCATGCGGGGGGGTGTAGATCATGGGGGAGGCTGTGCGCGTGGGGGCAGGAGGATATGGGAACACTCTGTACCTTCCTCTCTGTTTTGCTGGGAACCTAAAACTGCTCTTTTTAAGTCTTCATAAAAATAATCGCAGACATTCTTTAAGTATTAGAAGCCAAACAAGGAGCAGTGCAGGAACTGACTTAAAAATCCATCTGAATTGCAATGTGTTTTGCCGCCTCTTCCTGGAAGAGGATTCTCCTAAGGGCTGGAGGTGCAGCTCCTAACCTTACTTACATACCCCAGGGCAAGTCTGCCCTCCCACCCAAGGCCCAGGTGGCTGGGTGCCCCATGTCTAGCACAGGAGACTTAATTTCGAACGGTCAAGGCCTTATTCTGGCCCCCGTGCTCAGACAGCTGACAGAATCTTCCCTTCGCCACCCCGGCTGCTGAGTTGGGAGCTTCTAGCTCCCTCCCACCCTGCCCTTGGGAACAGACCTTCCTGATGTCTGGAGTTCACCTGAGCTTCAGAGGACCTGGAGCCGGGGAGATGGGTTCCAGAGAAACAAGTCTGTTAAGGATCTGTGGCTTGACAATGACCTCAAGGGCCAGTGAGCCCAGCATGACAACAAATCACTCCGAACTCACTGTCAAAGAAGGCCACGAGCAGAGCCTGGGAAGGCGGGGTCCCAGTTCCCAGAGCTGTTCCCTGACCCCTGTCTCCTGGCTACTCCCGCTGTCATCCAAATTCATTCACATTCCGAGTGCATCCCGAGCACCCTCCCTGGCCTGGGCGACGGGCCGCACTATGAACTAGTGCCCTGTTTCCCGCCCTCCCCAGCCTGCAGACTCCCGCAAATCATCACAGTTCTGTGCGCGTCTCTCGCCAGTAGTGTGCGGGCTGGAAAGCAGTAGCCTTTGCCCTTCAAAACCAAAAGGTGCGTGTTTTGTCATTTTAAGGGACCAGGTCTGGGAAGGCCTAGAAAGCAGCCTCGAGCTCGTGTGAGTGCAGTGGGAATCCGAGCCGGAACACCAGCCCCTTCTGCTCCAGCACCGGACTCGCCCTCTGCATAAGAGCTGCCCAAGGGCTGGAGGGCCCCTCGGTGGGTAGGGCCCTACTCGATGAGCCCACCTGGGGCAGTTACAGGCTGAAATCTGGGCCTCCCTGTCATCCATCCCTAGTGGCAGGCAGCCTCCTTACACCTGTGAGGTCCCTGGGAATGAAGCTTTCCCTTCTTTGTACCATCCTCACCCAGTCCTGTGAGGGAGGCGGAGCAAGGACCATTGCTCCCATTTTGCAGATGAGGAAATGAAGACCCAGGAAGTCATAGGACTCTCCCTTGAAACTCCTGGGGTCCCCTAGCCAGGGCTCTGCCTGCCTGGCTCTACCTCTGTGCAGGAGGTGACAGCTTGCCTCTTGGTCACAGCAGGCCTTAGGGGACCTCAAGGAGCAGAATCAAAGTGGGAGGCATGGGGGGGGGAAGGCCTGTGCCCACCCTGAGGGCTCTTCTCTCTCTTTAGCCACAGGCTCTCAGAGGTCTCTGGCCTGCGCTTGAGAAATGTGAGAGCTCGGCCACTGCTCCCAAAATGCCCCTTTAGCTGTCACCCCAAGGACTTTCATTTATGGAACCAGGGTGCTTTCTTCAGGAAACCAAGAAAGGATCTGTTGGGCGGGCTGGGAAAGTTGCCTCCTGCTCTTCCATCTGCAAGTCAGAGCTAAGGGTACCCAGGGCCAGCGGAGCGAGCCAGCCAGTGAGGCGCAGGTCAGAGACTTCTCCCACAGTCCCCGTGTGGCTGAGACCCCAGGCCAGTTTCCGACCTCAGCCGCAAGTTCCGGACTGGCTGTATTTGGATTCTGGGTTTGTTTTTATGGCACAAAAACCAGTTTGCATTTTCTCCTCTAAACCCCAGGCTGGTTATAGAGAGGCTGGGAGGCGGCGAATACATTCACATTAGCCGGGGGAAGAGCTCAGAACACGAGGACCATGACCGCAGAAGCTTCCAGACATTAAAATCCCAGTTTTGTCCTTTGCGGGGTGCGGGGGGAATGCCTCACTTCCAAGCCGCTGGTCTAGGTTTGGGGAATTCTCTACTATTGTCAATTAAATTGGGTCCACCCCCAAATTCATATGTCGAAATTCTAACCCTCAGGACCTCAGAACGTTACTGTGTTTGGAGAAAAGGTCGTGGATGTTGAATGAGGTCTTTGGGGTAGGTCCTAATCCAATACAATTAGTGTTCTTACAAAGAGAGGAAATCAGGACGCTAGCCCACACAGGCAGTAGACCACACGAGAACACACGGAGAAGACCACCCTCTCCAGGCCAAGATGAGGGCCTTGGAAGAAACCAGATCTGCCAGCACCTGGATCTCAGACTCCCAGCTTCCAGAACTGTGAGACAAGACATCACTATTGTCTACCAGGCAAGTAGACACACCTGTCTTTGTCCCCAGCAGATAAACACACCTCCACCCCCACCCCGTGAGCCTTGATGCGAGACTGCAGGCGCCAAATACACCAGGGGCTGCCCTGGGACTGGAAGTCGAGCGAGAGGACCAAGGCTCACCAGGTCCCGGGGACACCAGCCCCCAGGGGGCTGCACTGCTGCGGCGACCACCTGCCTGCAGCAGACACAGGTGGGCTGATGCACACGGCCACCCTTCGGCCCTTCCTCCAGAGCACTGATGACAAAGCACTGGTCAAGGTCAAGTCAGCTGGTGTCCCCGTGGGGCAGGAAGGAGTTCCCACAATAGACCTGGGACTGCTGCCCTAAGAAAGGCTTCATCGGAGAACCTGGACTCGCCTAATGTTGCTGCCGCTCTGGACGGAGAGGAGGCCTGTCTCAGCTCCTCGGGGAGGGAACGTCTGAAATGTCTGCGGCTTGGGCCGACACCCGCTTTCCTCCTGGGGGTCTGGAGTTCTGGCACATGCCAGGCGGAGGGTAACTACGTAGCTGACCCCCCGTGAAACCCTGCACGCCCAGGCTCACACAAGCTTCCGCGTAGACAACACACACCTGCCGTCACAATCTGACTCTGGAGTCCGTGGTGACTCCCGGGGTCTGGCCTCCTGGAGACCTGGGCCCGGTGTCCTCCGGTCTTCGTCCCCGCCCCTTGTCCTTTGTATCTGCTGTAGCAAATCTTAGCCATGAGCCATGACCCTACCGTGACTACCTGCTGAGCCCTGGGGGTCCCCGTAGGGACTCAGGAGACCTGAGGGTGATCTTATGAAACCCCTGCAGGCCCACCGACCCACCCCACCCCCACGAAAGATGGCCTTTGACCCTCCACTCACTCAGGCCATGTTCTCCCCACGCTGTGGACCCAGCCCTCCATCCCACTGCCGGGTCTTGGGGCCTGCCTCACGCCTGCCTGGGGAGCCCGCTGACCACATAGGTTCCCGGGGCCCGGCCTCATCTCCTCAGTGGGTCTGGGGCCAACCCAGGAAACCAGGTGGCTCACAAGCCTCCCGGAGAGTTCTGAGGCCTGGCAGGCTTCGGAACCCCTGGTTTAGAGGAAGAGCCGCCAGCCCAGGAACTGCGTGTCTGGGGGTCAGTACCCACTTAGCCACTGACCCGAGGGCCTCTCTTGGGGTAACTCTTCCTCGGGGCTTCATTTTCTTCCATCAGCCAATGAGAGGTTTGGGCCCAGTTCGGGCCTCTTAGTATTCTGGTGCTCACAGACCCCTTGGTGGATCTGACGAAAGCAAGGAAGCCTCTCCCTACGGCACACACGTGTGCACTTACACACACACACACACACACACACAGTGTCTCAGATTCCACACGAAGAGGCCCTGTCTCTCACTCTGTACCCACAACCCAGCCTGCTGTCACCTGGGACCCGCCAGCTCAGGGACCCGAGTTTCTTGCCCCAGTTCCTGATGTCTGTAAGACTGCAAACACCAAGACGAATTTTCTCTCTGGAGCGGCACAGAGATGTAGGGTTAGCACGAGCATGGCTATTAAATTTCCATATTAAGACGTGCGCAACCACGGTCCTCAGGAGTCCTTCGAAGCCATTCTGTTCCCCATAATCAGATGTGCACGGTTGCGGCCGGTTCTCAACGTCTTCCTGCAGGTGGAGCGGAGGCTCAGGTCCGGTTCCCGGGTCAGCCGGGCGTCAGTGCAGGTCTCGGCTCCCTCTGGGCACAGTGATGGGGTCAGAGATGGGCACGTGACCTAAGTCAGACCAGTGAGATTCAGTCCTGGCATTTGTGCTCCAATGGCCAGCAAAGAGGCATTTCCTTCCCGCAGGGGGATCTGCAGCGGAGGGGGTGGGAGCCTGACCTGCAGGTGTCCACTCCCCTATGCGGGGGAGCACATGCCCAGGACAAAGCCGGCTCTGAGGAGGGCAGGGCTGAGCAACCGAGAGAAAGGTAGAATCCTAATGATCTTGTGTGAAACTCTGAATCCGGCCACGTCTGAAGCCAGTGGCCTTCTTGAGCCTCCTGATTTCATCAACCAATTAATCCCTCTTTGGTTTGAACCATCTGAGATGGGTTTCTGTCACCCCCCACCAAAGAGTCCTGGATAAAACTCCCAGATGCCTAACTCACCTCTGTTGTATTGAGCGCCTTAGAGAGCGTACATCCTGGGGCACAAGGAGTGGTGACCTGCTTGAGGTCACGGGGCTGCTTAGCGAGACAGCAGAGCCCAGAACTAGGGCTGCCTAGCTTGCAGACCGTTCTCCCTATGATGCGCTCGTTACCTCTCCTTCTCCCCTGCCCAGAAGTCCAGCACTGGCTCACAGCCAAAGCCACCCTAAAGCCAACACACAGAGTGAGATGCTCATTCAGCAACATCCCACCCCAATCTCAAGACTTGGCCGGGTCCAGACCACAGACAAGCGAAGGTCAAAAAGAGAGGGGCCCCATAGCGCTTGAGGCAGAAGCTGCCTGGAGCCTGAACGTGGGGTTGTTTTTTTCATGGAGACTTGAATCTGGAGTCGGTGGGGAACCAGGAGAAAGGGAAAGAGCAGACACCTGAGGTGTCATCCCTAGGTTGTCCCTTGACTCAGCCGCGGCCACTGGAGAACCAGCCTCGGGGACTCACAAACCTGCTACTATGCCCACGGACTTCGCCGGCTTCCCTCCCACCCACACACTGGCCGAGGGAGGGATGATCTGCCCCGAATAACAGACGATCACTGCCCACAGCGGTAAATGCCAGCCTGGCTCCGGTGTCCGATGTCAGGATGTGGAGAGGATGGTTGGAAATTCTGAGAACAATCTTTCTCCTTTTGGGCTAACTTTTCACCTCTTTTGTAACTTGCTTCTGTTGTATATAGTCTCCAGATGATAGTCATTCTTTGGTGTTTGTTGAGACTAGCTTTGGGCTCACAAGTGATCAATTATTTTAAATGTCCCACATATGCCTGAAAATGCATATTTAAATGGTAAGTGCAAGGTTAGGCTTCTCTCTGTATTCATCCTATCAAGACTGATAAAGATGTTATTCAAAATTTCTGTATCTTTACTACTTTTTTTTATCTACAAGAGCTCTCATGTTCCAGAAAGCTGTGGAAAATCTCACACTAAAACTGTAACTCTTCCAATTCTTCTCATAATTCTGTGTACTTTCTGTATATTTTGTAATAATGTCGGTAGAGGATACAAGTCCAGGTGTATCTTCCTAGTGAGTTGTTCCTTTTGCCTGATGGAAGGCCGTGTTTCTCATTCACTTTGTCCAATAATAACATCTCTACCGGGGCTTTCTGTTGGTTGGTATTGTTGGATGTATCTTCTTCCCTATCCTTCTACCTTTCTATCTTTCTACTGTTTTAAATGAACCACCGTCGGCTGTACAAAGTTGGATGTGAGGTGTTGGTGGTCTTGCATTTTTTAATCTATTCTGAAATTTTCTTTTAGATACCCAGTGCAGCTCACTGATAGGTATTGTGATGACTGGAGTGTTTAGATTTCCTCTCCTACTGTCTTGTGGTTTCCATTTACTCTTTTTCTTTGCTGCTTTTTAATCCTTTCCTGCTTTTTACTGAATTAATCAGGGTTTTGTTTTATTTTAAGAGGAGCAGGGGGAGAGAAAGAATCTCAAGCAGACTCCCCACTGACCCCGGTGCCCCACTTGGGTCTGGACCCCACCACCCAGAGATCACGACCTAAGCCAGAACTAAGAGTCCAACGCCCAACCGACTGAGCCCAGGCTCCCCAGGGGGAAGAGAGAGAATCTTAAACAGGCCCCATACCCAGCTCAGAGCCTGATGTGGGGCTCGATTTCACAACCCTGAGATGACCTGATCCGAAATCAAAAGTGAGGCACTTAACCAACTGACCCATCCTGGTGCTCCAATGAGAGGTTTTTTTTGTTTTGTTTTGTTTTAAAGATTCCTTTTCTGCTGATTTCAAAGTCATACACTCTATACTATTGTAGCTAGTTCCTAGCATATTTTAATATGAATACTTAACAAGGTTCCAAGTCAAGCAACGTCACCATCCCCCACATCAATGACACAAAGACCAGAACACTTTGCTTCCCATCTCACCGAGTTGTTGTGATCTAGTCGTTCTGTCCTACCTGTTTTTGGGTCCTCAAAACTGGCTGTTACTTAATGACTGGTTTTCATACACTCAACATTTCTTTGGATTTACCTAAACAATTACCAAATTATTGTCTCAAATTACTTCTTAGGTCTTACCTTTTCCTTCTGGGCTAAACTCCATCTTAAGGAAGCACACCCTTTAGCGATCCTTTCAGGAAGGGTCTGAGAGCCCCAGTCTTCTCTTTGTCTGAACATGCCCTTTCTCTGCTCTCACTCTTAGCTGGCTACATAATTTCTGATATAGTGGCATCTTTATTATACAGTTCCATTGTCTTCTGGCCTCCATGGTTACTAAGTCTGCCATCAGCCTGATCACCGTCCTTGTATAAGGAATCTACCAATGCCATAAGGTTGCTTTTAAGATTTCTGTTTGTTTTTTATTTTCTACAATTTTACTCACCATATATAAGTGTAGACTTACTTGTTTTTATCTTCAGAGGACTCTTTGTTTGCTATCAATATGGCGATTCGTCACTTTCATTAATTTGAAAAAACTCTCAGCCAGTATCTCTTTGAACACTACTTCTCTCTTATTCTTCCCACCGCCATTCATCCTGGAACGGCTCCTACATGCATACTGGACTTTCTCATTCAATCTTCCGTATCACCTAATGTCTCTCATTTTCCCTTTATCATTCGTATTGCATTTGAGTTAATGTCATCACTCACGTTCTCTGGCCTGTATCTGATCTACGATTCAACCCATCTACTGCGTATCTTCAGTTTGGTGGCTGTCTTTCTTTCATTTCTATAAATTCAATGTAGTTCTTTTTCAAATCTGCTTTTGCTCTTATTATTGGATCCTGTTCTTTGATTATTGCTTCTTTTCATTTTATTTCTTGAATACATTTACATTTTCTCCAGTTCTTAAAATTCTGATCCTATATGCTGTCTCTTCCTCCTGGTGATTCTTCCTATCATATCCTTTGTGATTTGGGATTGAATTTATCTACAGCAGTCCCATGGATGTCAGTTATGAAAGAATTTCCATTAAACGTTTCATATTTGCTTCTGCAAGGTGTCTAGGAGGGACTACATTTTTACGTCACTATCTCAGTTGGAAAAGTCCCCTACCATGGGTTTCAATTCAGTCAGAAGACTGTCACAGGCACAGGGCTTCAGTTTTTCATAGGTTTGTTGGGTTGACTGAGCCCTAGGCCCAAACATGTCTATTTGAATAAAGCTAAGGAGTCAGAATTGCCTGGTGCACTGTAGGGGAGGGTGTCCAAAGACCTGAGGAGATTGGGATGCTGGCGTGGGTTGACTGTGGGAGACTTGCTCACCCACCCTAAAACTGAGACCCTTGGGAGGATCCAGAGGACACTCCCTGCACCAAAACTCCAAGAAATACTTTGCTGGGAGTTGCACAGCATCTTGAAGGTCTTTCTAGTGGTTGTTCTCTGTAGACCAGGAATGATGGTGGCATCAAACTGGGCTTCCCGAATTCAATAGGAAAGCTGACATCCTAGGAAGCAGAAGCCAAGGGATGGTATCCAATCACCAGAGACAAGGTCAGCATGGCCTCTGTAATGTGCAGAACCTAGTGTCATTGGTCTGATAAACAGAGATGTTTGGCATTGGCTAAAGATCATGACATTCCTAGGACCTAAAGAGATGGGCACCCTGCTACTTATTTCGTTTGTATAAAGAGGAAAGCTCTAGGCCAGGTGAACAAAGGTTTGGCTTGAATAGCACCAGAGAGTCAAAGCCCCTGAACCCTTCCCAGACTTTAGCCAGTCCAGAGGCCCAGAGGCCCTGAAAATAATGCTTATGCCAAACCAGAACTCAGTGCTTAAAACACCATTTATCCTGCTCATAAATTGGCATTATGGTCAGCTCATCTCTATTCTACTTGGCATCCACTGGGCAGCGCAAAGGCAGGGGGCTGAAATCATCTGAAGTCTCATCCAGAAGTCTGGCTGTTAAAGCTTAGAGGGTGTAAACATGCACACAGCTGAGGTCTGGAACCCCTGGGCCCTTCAACCACCCCTCTCTATCTTGATGTGGACTTCACATGTGCTCTCTCCAAGATGGCAGGCTCAGGGAAGCTGGTTGACTTCGTAGACATTGGCTAGGATTTCCAAGGCACATGTCCCACATATATGTGTGCATGTGTGTGTATAGGTGTGTGCAACATGTGTGTGTTTGTGATATGTGTGTATATACATACATATGTGTGTGTAGAAAGAGAGAGAAAGAGAACCATATGGAAACTGTATTGCTTTTTATAACCTAGCCTCACGTCAATCATCACTACTGCCTTTGTACTAGTCAGGGTTCTCTAGAGGAACGAACCAATAGGATGTACACAGATAGACAGAAGAGATTTGTTGCTGGAATTGTCTCACATGGTTATGGAGGCTGAGAAATCCTACGATGGGCCATCTGGAGAACCAGGAAACCCAGGGTGTCATTCAGTCTGAGTCCGAAGGCCTGAGCATGCAGGTGGGGAGGGGGGAGCTAATGGTGTGAACCCAGATGGGAGTCGGACGCCCAAGAACCAGGAGTGCTGGTGTCTGAATTTTTTCCCTGCCTCAGCTTTTTTGTTCTAGTTAGACTCTCAGCACCCTGGATGCGTCCACCCACACCCAAGAGGACCCTCTGATTTCCTCAGTTCACCAATTCAATTGCTGATCTCTTCCAGAGACACCCTCACAGACACACCAGAAATAATGTTTTACCAGGTCTCTGGCATCCCTTAGCCTGGTCACACTGGCCCATAAATTTACCATCACAGCCACATTCCATGGACTAAGCCCATGTTTTAGGACTAAGACGGACCCAGATTCAAAGGAAGAGATCACAGGCCCTACCACTCAGTGGAGGGATCTCAACATGGTATCCTACAGAAAACCGTGTGGGATGAATCACCTTCCGTGAGCCATGAGTTTGGGAAACACAATCTGCCAAGTCCCCTTGAGAACGAACTCGGCGGCCCTGAAACAGCCTTCTACCAGGTTACCAGGTTTTGCTTTGGAGAAGGGAAAATAACTAGACTGGTAGAGACGACTGGACACTGGCTCTGAACGGACACCCGGCACTTGGAAAACATGCATGAGCTCAACAACACGCCCCTCCACTCCTTAAGGCTCATATGGGGACAATGTCTCCACTCCCCAAGGTGACCAGCTCGTGGTCTGGTGGCAAGCTGATGACTATGGATCACTTCCATCACAGAAGAAGTAGCAATGTTTTCTCATTGGAACAGAGTATTTAAATACGGATTTGCCTTTCCTGCTGCCCATGCTTTTGCTGAAACCACCATGCCATGGACTTAATGATATCCAAGTCACAATCGTGGTATTTATTGGAGAACCAGTATAAGGAGGAGATGGTGCTGTCCACAGATGAAAATAAAATATGGACAAATTGTAGAATTAATATTTAATCTCCATTGATTTCAGACTTATCAACAGTTTTTTCTGGCAATTTGAGACCAGCAGATATTATGTTTCAGGGCAGACTTCGTTAAAAAGAATCCTGCCCCACCACACCACAATTGAAATTACGATGAAAGATTAGCCAAAGGAAAATAAAACACCTTCTAATTTATTATAGGAAAACATTTCTTCAACTGTCCACCAAGGTTTCAACAAGTTGCAGACCTGGAAACATGCTGATCACTTGATTCCATTTTTTAAAAAAAATCCATCATAACTTTTATTCTCACAGCCACTCTAAAAACAGTGCCTGTGTCCCAGGGTTGCATCACCCGAAATAAATCTGAACTCTTCCCCAGGAGCTGAAGCTGTGCATGGCTAAGATTCCTGGCAGGAAGTCAGTTTTCTGTCCGTCATTTCAAATGGACTCCTGTCTGGATCCTGGCGTCGATACCACAAGGGGATGTGCCCCTGACCTCCTGGCCAGCTTCTGGCTGCCCTCCAAGGGGCCAGAAAGCACTCTGCTGTCAGCTCTGTCCCCGACAGGTGCCAGTGCTACAGCTTCAGGCTCTCTTACTCCTCCGGAAACAGTTCTGTCTTCTCTCAGCCACTGGCAGGTCCGAACTGGATCATCAAGGCACTGCCCCAGCCCAGCCTCATTCCTGAAGTAGGAATGTTGGCTGGTGGGGCTAGGTCTGTTTGTTTTCTTAAAGTCTCCTTGCAAGGTAAGATCAGATCCAGCTTGTCCTTGAGTAGAACTGTCAGGCGCTGCAGAAAGGGTCTCCATGCACTCATCCCTCCCCCGATTCGCTCAATCGCTCAATTCACTCATTTTAGTGATACATGGTCTCAGAGCTGTGGGCTGATAAAGGAGGAGGGAGGTCCTACTGAGGAGGACGACTATTGCCAGTGGCAATAGTGTATGAGTTACTAACTCCAAGGAGGCACATGGTGGGAGGCCCCGGGGGTGTCAAGGAAGTTGTGCTGGTCATTTGTCCTTCAGATGCAAGGAGAAGAACCCCATTTCAAACCAGCTCAACCAAAAAGGAGATGTGCTGGCTCACCTAACGGGGAAGTCAAGAGTATCTGCTTCAGGTATAGCTGGATCCAGAGGCTGAAGCAATGTTGTCATTCAGGCTCTGTCTGTGTATGGTTTGCTTCTGCACAGAAGTGTTCTTTCTATGCAGGCGAAAGGGCCATCAGCAGCTGCAGAGTCATGGCATCATGGGTAAGCAGAGAATACTTCTCTCTTGCCATACTCTCCTACCAGTCTCAGGAAGGGGTCTGATTGGTCCTGTTTGAGTCACATGCTCATCGCTGATCCTGTCTCTGGGACCGAGGGGTGTTGTATCCTCTGACTGGTCAGCTTGTATCATATGCCCACCCCTCCGGCAGAGGCTGGGCTGTGACTGACAGCCCTACCAAACCGAGAAGCATGAGGGACTAGAGGAAAGAAGGGTGGGAAAGCATGCGAGGCTGACGATACTTTCCCATACTTTCCCAGTCCATTGCTAAGGGTCTCACTGAGGAGGCTGCTCGTGAGCTGGCCCAGATTGCTGGGCAGGATTTCCTGGGGGAGACGGAGGAGAGCAGAGGGTAGAGGTGTGGGACAGGAGTGACCCCAGAGAGTAGCTGAGAAGGAGAGTGCCATAGACTAAATGTTTGTGTTCTCCCTAAATTCCTAACCTGCAATCTAATCCCCCGTGTGAGGGTATTAGGAGGTGGGGAGGTGATTAGGTCATGAGGTTGGAGCCCTCCTGAGTGGGATTAGAGCCCTGATAAAAGAGACCATGTCAGGACACAGGGAGAAAATGGCCGTCTATAAACCAGGAAATAGGATGCCCACGAGACACCAAATCTGCTGGTGCCCTGATCTTGGACTTGAGCCTCCAGAACAGTGAACTCAATCTTTGTTGTTTATAAGCCACCCAATCTATGATACCTTGCTGTCTTTCATAGAAGCCCAAACTAAGACAGAGGAAAGCAGAGAAGACATCACCCAGCGCCATCCGCCTGCCTCCCTCTCCCAGCCCATCTCTCCAGGGCCATCATGAGGCTTGAATCTGGGGGTGGGGGCCAGGCATGCAGTGGTGGGAGGTGAAGAAACATATAGGACTCAGACTTTCACTTGGGCTGTTTTTTTTTTTTTTTAATTCATTTGTCCTAGAGAGAGAAGCGAGAGCAAGTACAGGAAGACAGAGTGGCAGGCAGAGGCAGAGGGAGAAGCAGGCTCCCCGCCAAGCAAGGAGCCCGATGTGGGACTCGATCCCAGGACGCCGGGATCATGACCTGAGCCGAAGGCAGCTGCTTAACCAACTGAGCCACCCAGGCGTCCCTCACTTGGGCTGTTTTGAGAAAGGAATGTGGTACCACAAAATCCCAGCTGAAAGCACACACATGCGCAGTGCGAGGGACCCAGTGGGAAGAAGGAGAAGGAGCAGGTGTAGCTCCCAAGGCCTTTCCAGCAGGTGTGCCTGGTCCCAGCAGCAAGCTGGCTGCAGTCTCGGGGGACAGGCGGGGACAGTCACTGTTGGGCTTCAGTAGCACTGACAGTAGCACAGACGAGCCCAGAGCACAGGATTTGGAATCTAGTGTCCTGGATTTGAATTTTGTGTCTCTTTCAGAAATAAGTGAAATATATAACTATACAAAAAAAAATCACTCATAATTCTACCACCCAGAGAAAACCACTGTATAGCAATTCTACATATATTTTCATATATATATGAAATATATATATTATATTATATATACATATATATATACTTTTTTTTATGCCCAATGTGGGGCTTGAACTCACAACCCCAAGATCAAGAGTCATATGCTCTATCGACTGAGCCAACCAGGTGCTCCTACAAATTTCTATATTTTTCACACAACATATACAGAGGTAAATATACATGCCAACTATTTCACAGGACCATAAAGGGGGGGTTCTACTGTTCCATGATATTGTTTAATGGTGATCTGCATTAATGTTTCCCGTGCCAGTGCCTGTCCTTTCATTGAGCAGCGGAGAGTCTGAGCTCCGGGGAGGAAACGTGCTGCTATCACACAGGTGGGCCCTCATGCTGCCCCAGGGCTGGCCCACTGAGGGCCCTTTCCAGTCCGTGCTGCAGCTGTGTGGCGAGTTCCCTTCTGAACCTGACAGTTGTGTTCAACATGCTTCAGACACCCCCGCGGATTCCAGGGCTCACGCCCCCTCAACCTCACCACAGCCTGCGGGGCAATCACGTGACCCCACGGCCAGGACCCTGGGCCTTGCCTCCCGGGACTGCTATCTCCGGCCCTCCGGCTGGACCAGTCACTCGACTACACCTCTGACCTGGAGACAAGGTGTGGTTAGTTCACCCAAAGGCCATGGGTACACCCTGAGCGTGTCCAGACAGTCAGGACTCATCCTTGGACTGTCAGGGGACACGTGGTGTGTTTTTCCTGTGCCTGGACAATGAATATTCTTTGGCTCCGGGAAGGGAGCTTTTCATCAGCAAAATGTCACAACAGGGGACCTCAGGGGCTCTGACGTGTCTCCAGCCTCCTGGGAGGTAATTCCATCAGGGCTGAAACTTTCCCCGAGCAGGGCAAATATAGAGATTAAAGGACAGCAGGGGACACACCCAACAGGACTGCAGTCCACTGAGGCTGGGGAGGAAGACCACAGGAGAGTCAGGGCCAATGGGGTAAGAGCACTGGCTTCAGAGCCTATCGACCTGGGATCAAAGTCCTTTCCAGCCCGTGCTGGCTGCGTGACCTTGGCAGTGTTCTTTCCCGCTCTGAGCCTCACCCTCCACAGCTATAAAATGGGATTATCCATAATACCTATCTCCCTGGGGGCTGGAGATTACATTAGGTAACAGCATGGAGCTCTTCCTACACTGCTGGACACAGGACCCACAGTCAACCATTATTTACCTGGTGATTAAACGGAAAGAGACCACCTAAGTGAGTACACGTGCAGGATAGACACGCCACACACCAGTCTATGTGTTAATCACTCTCTAAACTGTGCTCTACACAGCCTGCCTTCTTACACAGATAATTCAGAATGAACAGCACCCAATGATTATATCCTGCCCCCATACAGTATTCTCTATAGAGACGACCGGATGCGAGTTGTCTGCTCAAATGTTCAGTAACCCAACCCAAGGTGGCTCTGCTCTACCCGCGCGAGAGCTTCTCTGACAGTTTGCTGGTCTCCTCCCTCCGGGCCGGGTTCTCTGCTTTCAAAATCACTCCCTTCTCCATCACCACCAGCTTGCGGTCTGAGCTGAGGCACAGGATACAAGGGCTGCTTACGAAGGCACGGAAAGTACAAGTTAATAGGTTCTCATAGAGGACCCGACCCTTCTGCACAGAAAAATGCTTTCGCAGAACTCTGAGATCGTGACCCAAGCCCTCTCCACTCACTTCCCGCTCCTCAGCCCCATCGCACGTGGATGGCTGAGGGTCTGGGGGTCAGACCCTAGACAAGTGACCACTGCGGTGTCTACCTAATGACACTGCTCACACGGAGAGTGGCTGAAGAGGTTTCACATAGACGTATCCTTATCATCCCTGAAACGGTGGCCGTCTTCCTGTAGTATTTTTCTAGAAATGAGAGATTTCTTCTGAGTTGGACGAAAGCCTCTGATGTGCTGTGTTTCTTGTTTTAGCCCATAAGGACACTCTGAAGACAATGCGGACGTTATCCTGAGGACAGCCACGGCGTGGCCTCTTCTGGACAGCGGGGGTTTCCACATGATCCCTCAGCTTGGTCTTCTCAACTCACTCCGTTCCCCGGGCACCTTCCTCCCGGCCTTTACCCTGCACTCAGGGAGCTCCCCTCCGCCGGCAGACATTCGCAGAGCTCTACCCTGTGCCAGGCTCTAGGATGGACACCAAGTTCCTGGCCTCCAGAAGCCCCCCTCTGGGGAGGGGAGCAGGCAGAAAGCAGAAGTCAGTCCTACCTTGTGACCAGGACGTTAACAGGTACGAGGTCAGTCCTACCTTGTGACCAGGAGGTTAACAGGTACAAGCTCTTCCCTATAGGAAAGGGGGAAGCTTGACCGAAGTGCGGACATTTGCGCTGAGCTTTGAATGCCAAAAAGGAGGGAGGAAAGGTCCTGGCAGAGCAAACAGCTTGAGCAAAGGCACAGTGAGGCGGACATTCAGAGCTTATCTGGAGCTCGGGGAGAGCTGGGGCAGAGGCTGAGGCCAGCGTGTGAAGGTCCCATCAGCACCAACAACACAGACACGGTCCCCGCAGGGCCAGGAAAGGACCCAGGCATCCCCTGGGGTCCCTTACTTACTGGCTGGAGCCGATCCCAGGAAATCCCCAGTCCTGCTTTAAGATTCAGGAGCCCAAGGTTCCACATCGGTCAGATCCACCCTAGACCCGGGCAGACCTTCCCAAGTCTGTGGCCACTGCTAGAGGCAGCATGTGAGAACGGGCTCCAGCCCCAAGCCCACGTTTGCACTGAGCGGCTGGTCCTCCGGCCAAGTAGGCTAAAAATAATCTCGGGTAGATTTCCAGACCAGACTCTGACGCACTCAAACCAGAAGAACTCCAAGGCTTCGCACAGTTGATGAAAACTAAAATATCAACAGGCTGCTCCAGCCCTCGGAGCACTTCGCCCCGTCGGCGATCCAGTGAGAAACCCTTGTTCGCTGAGCACCTGCCAGACACAGGAGGGGGCAGGGAGCTTGTCACCACCCCTGAAATAAGCAGGTCCATCTGCTCAGCAGCTAAAAGGAGTGAGGTGGCTCTGTATATACTGACCTGGAAAGCCTCTGAGACACATTCATTGTTAAAAAAGCAAACTGCAGGGGCATCAGGGTGGCTCAGTTGTCGGGCGTCTGCCTTCAGCTCAGGTCATGATCCCAGAGTCCTGGGGTCGAGCCCCACATCGGGCTCCCTGCTCAGAGGAAAACCTGCATCTTCCTCTATCTGCCATTCGCCCTGCTCGTGCACTCTCTCTCTGACAAATTAATAAGTAAAATCTTGGGGGTGGGGAGTGAACTAACAGACCTAGGGGCACCTGACTGGTTTGGTCAGTGGAGCCTGTGACTCTTGATCTCAGGTTTTTAAATTCAAACCCCACATTGAGTGTAGAGATTAAATAAAATCTTGAAAAAGAAGGGAAAAAAAAAGAAAAGTAAGCTGCAGATCTATACCACGTGGGGAGACCTTGTTAGGCACGTGCCACTCTATTAATCTTTTATATGTACCATCTAGCCTGACAGTCAAGGCTACACTTGTACCATCTAGTCTGACATGCAACGGCTACACTAAGAGGTGAGAACAGCTGTTGTACAGACCATTTCTCAACAAGGGGCAATTCTCCCCATAAGGGACATGGGGCAAAGTTTGGAGACGTATGTGGCTATCACATTGTCGGGAGGTGGACGGTTGCTATGGCATCTAATGGATAGAGCCCACAGAGACTGCTAGACATCCTATCATGTGCAGGATAGCCCTTACAACCAACACTTATCTGTCCCAATAGGTTGATAAGGCTGAGGTTAAGAAACACCACTGGGAGGGGAAAAATAAAAAACCCACTGAAGACAAACTGAGGTTCAAGAGAATAACTTGCTCAGGGTCACACAGCTGGTGTGGCAGGCAGAATAACGGGCACCCAGACTCGTGAGTGTGTTACCCTACACGGCAGAGGCTAATGAACGCTGGAGAAGAAATCAAGGTTGTTAATCAGCTGACCTTAACAGAGGAGATTAGCCTTGATTATTATCCAGGTGGGTCCAACATAAATCCAAGAGTCCTTGTCTACAGAAGGTGGAGGCAGGAGCCTCAGTGTCAGTGAGACTTGAATTAAGAGACTCAACTGGCCATTGCTGGCTTTGGCAGTGGAAGGTCTGTATGACTTCAAAGCTCAGCTCTTAACCCGACCCTATGTATGTGGTCCTTAAAAATTGTGACCCTGTATTTTCATATGACAAATATGTTCTGGGAAATATGTGCCATACCCTTTTGTTTGGGGGAAACATTTGCCATGAATAGCTGTTAATTGTTGCCATTTCGCATTTGTTGTTGTTACTTTTTTACACATTTTCATGTTGTCTGATCTAATGCTTTTGCCTTTGGGATTGCATCCATCATCTAAATTTTTAGAAAGACCCTTCCAGGTCAGAGATAGGGAAATGTTCCCTGCAACTTTTTAAAGCCGTAAACAGAGCCAAATAGCTACCCAGGAGACATTGAATTTGGGCTAGAAGCAATCCCAAATGTGACACACCTAAATTACAAGCATTCTTGCTGTGCCCAGCAGGGCTCCTCACACAAGCAGACCCAGGTTCAAATTTCCTCATCTTCCTGTTTTTATCATCAGAGTAGACGCTGGTGTTTTCCTGGACTGCCTCATCCCACCGCAGTGAACCTTCAGCTTCACTAAGGACCAAGGGTCCAACCCTGGGGCTCCCTGAGCTTTCTTTCCCTATCCATGATCTGCCGCCACCAGAAGGAAGACTGGAAACTCCTTGAAGCCACCCGAAGTCCTGACTGGTGTCTGCCTTGGTGGAGAAGCCTTACTGGAGAAGCCCAATCATCAGAGTGATACATGAGGATGTATATATACACCACCAGATTGGCGGAATCAAATATTCTGTTACTGTTAAATGTTGACCAGAATGTGGTGGAACTAGAACTCGGGGGCGCCTGGCTGGCTCAGTCAGTAGAGTGTGCCGCTCTTGATCTGCGGATTGTAGGCTCGAGCCCCATGTGGGGCACAGAGATTACTTTAAAATAAAACCTCTTTAAAAAACAATGTGGCAGGGGCAGATGGCTCAGTGGGTTAAGCCTCTGCCTTCGGCTCGGGTCATGATTTCAGGGTCCTGGGATCAAGCCCTGCACCAGGCTCTCCGCTCAGCAGGGAGCCTGCTTCCTCCTCTCTCTCTGCCTGCCTCTCTGCCTACTTGTGATCTCTCTCTGTCAAATAAATAAATAAAAATCTTAAAAAAAAAAAAAAAAACAGGGCGCCTGGGTGGCTCAGAGGGTTAAGCCTCTGCCTTCAGCTCAGGTCATGATCTCAGGGTCCTGGGATCGAGTCCCACATCGGGCTCTCTGCTGAGCAGGGAGCCTGCTTCCTCCTCTCTCTCTCTGCCTGCCTCTCTACCTGCTTGTGATCTCTGTCTGTCAAATAAATAAATAAAATCTTTAAAAAAAAAAAAAGTGGCAGAATTGGAACTCTTGTGCATGGCCACAGGGGGTGAAATTGGTAAAATCTATTTGGAAAAAAATTTGGCAATGTCTAGTGAAGTTGAAACCACACATAACCTTGGACTGAGCAGTCAGTATAAACCTCCCACATTATAATCGTATTTACTCTCTTATTTATTGGCCATTCAAATTTCCTTTGCTATCAGGAACTTTTCATCAGTTTTTCTTTTGGGTTATATAAATCATAACAACTTTTTAGGTGTTCTTTTACATATTCTGGGTGCAAAGTCCCTTCCTTATCAATCATAATGTATTGCAAATAATTCCTCTCTGTGACTTGTCTTTTTACTTACTATATGGTGCTTTCTGTGGGACAGGAGTGCTTAATTTTAATTAGGTGCTATTTATTAATGTTACAGTTAGTGGAGTTTGTGTGTGTCTTGTTTAAGAAATCCTTTCCTGCCCTAAAGTCATAAGGGTATTTTTCTACATTGTCTTTTAAAAGCTAGAGTTTTGGGATGCCTGGGTGGCTCATTTCAGTTAAGTGTCTGCCTTCAGCTCAGGTCCTGGTCTCAGGTCCTGGGGTCCAGCCCAGAGGCTGAGTCCCACTCCCTGCTCAGCGGGGAGTGTGCTTCTCCCTCCCCCAGCCCCTCCCCACTGCTCATTCTCTTGCTCACTGGTATTTTGTTTCAGATTCTTGTAGGTCCAAACAGAGCGTGGCTTGTCATTTTTCCTTCTTATATTTGTTGTTTTATATCAGATTGCACTAGCCTTGTAAAATGAATTAGAAAATGATTCTTTCATTTTCTAAACTCTAGAATGGTTTGTGTAGAACTGAAATTATTTATTCCTTGAAAAATAGAACTTATCACTGAAGTCAACTGAAGAAAAAACGTTATATCAACTGGATCTAGTGTTTTGTGAAAAGATTTTTAAACTCTGACTCAATTTATATAAGTGTTGCAGAACATCAAGGTTTTTCAATTCTTGGGGCACTCAGGTGGCTTGGTCAGGTAAGCATCCTACTCTTGATTTTATTTTATTTTTTTTAAGATTTATTTTATTTTATTTATTTGACACAGAGAGAGAGATCACAAGTAGGCAAAGAGGCAGGCAGAGAGAGGAGGAAGCAGGCTCCCTGCTGAGCAGAGAGCCTGATGCGGGGCTTGTCAATCCCAGGACCCTGAGATCATGACCCGAGCCTAAGGCAGAGGCTTAACCAACCCACTGTGCCACCCAGGCACCCCTTGCTCTTGATTTTGGCTCAGGTCATGATCTCAGGGTCGTGAAATCAAGCCCCGCATCAGGCTCCGTGTTCAGAGGGGGACTGCTTGAGATTCTCTCTCTCTGTCCTTCCCCCACTCAAATAAATAAGTACATACATACATACATACATACTGCTTCTTGAGTGAGTTCTTGCTTTCCAGCAATTTTTCCATTTCCTATACATTTTCAGATTTATGAAGCATCAAGTCACAGAAACTGTTCATTTGCATCATGTCTTAGTCTTGATAAACCTTGCCAAATTAACTGTATTCGTCTTTTATAAGAAGCCACTGTTTAGCTCTGTCAGCCATCTATCATATCTTTGTTCCCCATTTCATTGATTCCTTCGCTTACCTGTATTATGTTCTTTTCTCGTTATCATTGGCTGTTGATTTCTAATGAAATGGAATTGCGGCCAGAAAATCCGATGTGACAGCAATCCTATCAAGTTTGTTAATACTAAGTGATGGTACAGAATCCAGTCAACTTTTATAAATGCGCTATGAATGCTGGAAAAGAATGTAAATTCTGCAATTATTTTAAGATTTTATTTATTTATTTGAAAGAGAGAGAGAGAGCATGAGTGGGCAGGAGAGGGAGAACCAGACTCCCCAAGGAGCGGGAAGCCCAATGTGGGACTCGATCCCAGAACCTGGGATCACGACCTGAACTGAAGGCAGATGCTTAACTGACCATGCGCCCCAAATTCTGCAATTATCAAAGCAGTGTTTACATACGATTTTATACAATGACATGTATGTCTATATACAGGTACATAAAAATACATAAAGCCAAGCTTGTTAATTGTCATTCAAATCTCCTATATCCTTGCTGATATTTCGTCAGGTTTTCATTCATATGCTTTGAAACTAAATTGTTAGATATATGTTAGCTTAGAATTGTTATATCTTCCTGGTAAAGCGAACCCTTTACATGACATAGCCACCCTTTGATCTCTAGTAAAGCCTTTTGCCATAAAGCCTATTAGCCTGCTGTTGGCACAGCTCTGTCAGCTCCTTTTCAGCGTCTACTGGCACGTCTTCTCTCATACTTTTAACTTTAACCTTTCTGCATCCTTACATTTTATATGTGTTTTTGACAGCGGATCTATAGCTGTATTTTTTTTTTAAGTAGGCTCCATGCCCAGCGTGGAGCCCAATGCAGGGCTTGAACTCACGACCCTGAGACCAACACCTAGGCTGAGATCAAGAGTTGGACACTTCACCGACTGAGCCACTCAGATACCCCCATATAGCTGGGTTGTTTTGTTTTGTTTTGAAGATTTTATTTATTTATTTAACAGAGAGAGAGAGGCAGCAGAGGGAGAGGGAGAAGCAGCCTCCCCACTGAGCAGGGCGCCAGATGTGGGGCTCATCGATTCCAGGATTTTGGGATCATGACCCAAGTCGCAAGCAGACACTTAACCCACTGAGCCACTCAGGTGCCCTTATAGTTGTTTTCTAAATCCAGACCTGAAATTTTGTATTCGAACAGAACCATTTTGTCCACTTACATTTACTAGAAGGAATTTTATGTTTGGATTTATTTCCACCATCTTATTGTGTACTCCCAATTCGTTCTCCCATTTCCGTGATGATTTTCCTTCTGTCATGCTCTCTCCTGAATTATTTTTCCTCATTCCATTTCCTTACATCTGCTATTATACCCTCTATCTTTTTCATTGGTTTCCTATATATTTATATAGAGAGACCTAATTTATCAAAATCTAAATTTAATGAACACTGATGTTCAGAATTTTCTTCAAAATGATCCATGGCATGGGAGACGGAGTGAAAAATCAGAGTGGAGATAAGATTCATCATACATCAAGGGTGAATTGGGTTAGAGTTCTTTTTACCATGACCTTTACTTTTGTAATGCTTGAAATTTTCCATAAGTTAAAGAATATTACAGCTGTCCGTATCTTCACCCTCCTCCTGAGCAAGGCAAGGACTGTAGAGCATTTATTCTAGCTGGGGTTATTTTGTTATTGTACTTGGCTGTTTGTTTTGTCTGGTTTAATCACAAATTAAGTGACATCATCATAACTGTTATTTTAAGTTTGTTTAGAGGCCCTGACACACACACTAACTACTTCCTTTGCTCTCCATTCCTTCCTGCAGCTCGGACCTTTCTGTCTGCCTGAGGGCCACACACACACTCACGCACACTGCGCAGGGCCCTCTTACCCCACAGCTTCCCCTGTACCATGTCAGGTCTTGACAGGCAAAGGAAACCAAAGTTTACCAGCCCAGGTGACCTCTGGATATGATAAGGTCTTGGGACTGATGACACTCCTCTGCTAAGGGTCCCCCCTATCCTCCAGGAGGAGGCAGAATAATGGCCCCAAAAGATGTCCCCATCCTAATTCCCCATCCCTGAGAATGCTACCTTAGATGGCAGGGGAGTTAAGGTTCTAGGTGGAACTAAGGTTGCTAATGAGATGGCATGAACATGGGGAGATTAGCCTGGATGATCAGGGTACGTCTGCTGAAATCACACAGCGGAAGAGGGCGGCAGAAGAAACAAAGAGAGGGACTTAACCTGCTGTTGCTGATTTTGAAAAAGGAAGGAGGGGCCAGGAGGCCAAGGAATGCAGGCAGCTTCCCCTGAGAGCCTCCAGCCCTGCAGTCACCTCGACCATAGCCCAGTGAGACCCATGTCAGACTTCGGACCTCCAGGATGGTAGGAAAGGTGGTTCTTGGTTGTTTCAAGCCTCTAGGCTGGGGGTAATGGGCTACGGTGGCAGCAGGAAACTAATATGCCTCCCACCGAAACCTCATCACCTGTTTGCTCCATGAAGTCAGAAGGACATCTGTCGCAACCACCACTCGGTCTGGGACTCGGTCCCAGGCCTTGATGGTGAACACCTAAATTTTAGAACTAGAGAGGACCCAGGAACCACTCAGCCCAACTAGTCACTGTAAGTGAGCGAGAACTGAAGTCCAGAGAAAGGAAATGACTTGCTCCAGGCTACTCAACTCAAACCGTCCTAGGCCATCACTGTACTTTCTGCTTCCTGAGCCGGAGGCGCCCCAGGACAGACTCCGCTGCCCACTCATCCTCAGCCAGGCACTTTGAGGGCCCCAGAAATCCCTGGGGAACTCACGACAGCTGGGAAAATACAAACGTAAGCCAGGTAGGGCCAGGAGAAGATGTCCAAAATGACAGAAAAAATTCACCCAGAACTATGAGAGCAGACCTGGGCCAGACCCCTACCTGGTCTGCTCAGTTAGCGAGATGTTTCCACCTGCAGCTTTAAAAAGGCTCCTTGGGCACCTAGCCAATGGCACACATGAGGTCTGCTTTCAAGAAGCTTAGCATTCCGTGCCTCTGCCTAGAGCCAAAGCTTTGGGCTTTGGGCCAATTAAGAAAAGGTACTTCTTCCACACGACATCTTTAACCATCTGTCAGAGAAAAACTGTCATAATATACCGAGTCCATCAGAAAAAGATACTTTACTCCACATCTGCCAGAAAACTATTTGAGATTCACTCATACACATGACCCCAGCTGTGAAGTAAACGGTACCCCCTTGCGTGGAAAGCTCTTGTGCAGTGCACAACTTGCAGAAGCATACCCAGCAGCCCCGCTTGGCACTCTGGTCTCATCCCCTTCATTGACCTTTTCTCCTCCCTGCCCCCACTCCAGCCCTCAGGCCCACTGGAGAACAACCTTAACCTTATCATTCACCATTTCATGCATCACTGGAGAACAATCTTGACCTTATAGCTTATCATTTTATGTATGATTCCTCCCCTCCTGCAGACAGAGGGTGTTGAAGAGGAACAAGAGAAGGCCGGTAGTCCCATTTAGGGAAACACCTGAGACGGGAGGCAGCATTTGTGAATTCTAACTGAATGAATGTCCACGGGCCAGGAGCCCGTCCAGGCCTACAGCACGGGCCATGGAGAAACTCCACCCACTAACTAGCTGGGTGAAGCTGAGTAGTACACTCTTTCCACTTCCCCAAACCTCATTTTTCCTTTCTGTGAAATGGGTATCACCTCAGGACTGCTGGGAAGGTCTAAGAAAGGACAGGAGTTCATGCTCAGTGCCTTGAAAGGGCTCCATACCTATGAGCTATTGTTATGATTACTCTGGGCATCCTCGACTCCAGGATACCTGCCTTGCCGGCCGTCAGCCTTCTGGACAGTATGTGCTTTAAACAAAACTGGGACAACCCAGGTTTCTAAGAGGAGACGACGTGGCTGGGAAGACTGGGGCGAGTGTCACAAAGAGAAAGCCTTCCTCACTCGACCAATGCACTCGCCACTGGATAAATAGAAAAATCTAACCTCTTTCAACCAGAATTGTCTCTGTTGGGGGACAATCTCTGACTCGTGGTGCAATGAGCCCAATTTTGCCTCCCGGCTGGCCACCTCCACCTCTTGGGCCCCAGACATCCCGTGGCCAGGGTATGACCAGGTACTTCCAAAGAGGGACAAGCCCAGCTTTGGAGTGAGAGGAACACTGGTTGGAAGCCCTGACCCTCTCCGTCATAGAACCTGCCTCTCGGCGCAGCCGGGTAGCAGGTGGGGGGTCCGTGAGGCGACGCTGTGCAGCCCCTGGTCTGAAGGGGTAGGTTATTACTCTCAGCTGGGAGACTCTGGCGCAAGACAGGGCTGGTGACAGAGGAGACACTGTGAAGCCCCTGCTCCGGCTCCCCTTTTGTTGCCTCCCACCCCTGTCCGTAAGCCCACAGTTCTGACGTGGCTGTCCCCTCCATCTGGCCAGACTGCGGAATCCTACCTTTCTGACAGAATTACCAAATGCATTTTTCTTTCAGAGTTTCACTTAGAACGAACTCAGCTGTTAAGTAAAATCCCTTCCTGACAGTGGCTGAAACGATAAAGTTGTTTAATGGTCTTTTGCAACAAGTCACCAAGTCATCCACAAAAATGTCCCCGAGGCTTTTTTTAATAACTTTTCTGGGGCCACCTGGGTCGCTCAGTCGGTTAAGTGTCTTGACTCTTGATCTCGGCTTAGGTCTTGATCTCACAGTGGTGAGTTCGAGCCCCACGTGGGGGCTACACATGGCGCCTTCTTAAAAAAGAAGCCATCCCCAGTGTGCCAGCTTCTGGCCCCTGAGACTTATCACACCTCAGGGCAGCCTCAGCTCCGTCGTCACCTGCCAGTGGCTGGAAGAAAGGGAAGCTCCTGGTCTTTGTTTCTTTTCCTTTTACACAAGGGAGCAAATGCCCTCCCGGAGTGCTAACAGACCTCCACTGACATTTCAGGGACCAGAACTAGGTCATCAGCCCCTCCTAAACCAATCAGGCCCGGGGAAATGAGATCTGGCTGGCTGGATTACACCTGTCACAGCTCAACCCCAGAGGCCACGGGAGAGACTCGTCTGGAACCGGAGTAAGTCAGCGAGCAGGGTGAAGCGCCTGCCCTTTGACATGATGAGCCCCTCGAGGATCAGAGGAAGTTGCTGAAGCCCAGAGAGGTTAAGGGCCTCAGCCAAGGCCACACAGGACTCTACAGAAGCGCCGGGATGAAAATAGCCACGGCTCAAGGAGCAACCCCCACTTCACCATGGCGCTTCTCGGCTAACTCTAGCTCACTCTAAGCCCAGGGATGGGGTTTCCCTGGGACTCTCTGAGCTTGGCCAAAGACATGATATGGAGAGTCAACACAGAGTCAACCCTGTGACAGAAGAGCACCCCCAAGGTGCCGAAATATGCCCAAGCCACCTGGAAACAGCTTGGCAGGCGGGTCAGCAGGAGCCCAGAGCCTGACGAACAGCATCTCTAGAGCCTCCTGGACACCTGCCGAGCTGCCTCACTCCCCAAGGCTGACCTCATATTTCTTAAGATCCTCGAGATGCCTGAGGCCTGTGTGTTGCCTCTCGGCCTGGGGGCTGGGAGCCAAGCGGAGAGGGGGAATGCTGAGTCCCAGCAGCCCACCTGGCCACCCACCCCTGTCCCGCCAGAGCCTCCTGCCCGTGCTGCGCAGGCCCCATTCCAGAAGAAACTGAGCCACACCCTCCAGCCTCCGAGAGGAGGCCTGTCCCAACCGGTCTCCTGCCTCCACCTATCCAAGGGGATCCCTTGAAGAAATTCTCACGCTCTGGCCGTTTCTGCCTGTTTTGGTTCCAGACTTGTGGCAGGGGGATGAAAAGCCGGCAGACCTCACCGAGGTACTAAGAATACCTCTAAAGCGAGTTCCACCACCTCAAAGAGAGCTGGAGAGCTCATGGCTTGGCTAAGGTCTGTGTTCTGTGACAGAAGGAATTGTTTACTAAAGCCAGAACTGGATCAGGCACCCGCCTGGGCCTTTCTATGGTAACTAACAGCAAAGGCTCCCCAGTCCACTGAGGCTGCACGTGCTGGGGGGTGTGGGGGGAAGCCTCATGCCCTCTGCCTCCACTTCCAGACAGTCTTCCCAGATCAAACAACTTATTGTGGGCAAGGCCCCAAGCAGTTAAGGTGAGCAGCCTGGGGGAAGGGCAGGTAGCAAGCCCCCCAGGACACATGAGCTCCTTCCACCTCTTTCCAGGGCATCTTTCCACTGTCCCCACAACCCACTCACTTGGCCCACAGCCCCACAGCATGGCATTTGTTCTCACCTGGGTTCACTGAAAAGTTTTCATTCCCCTGGTAAACAAACCAAACCAAAAAAAAAAAAAAAAAAAAAAAAACCCACAAGGGCTAAAAATCATGTGCTGTGGGAGAAAAAAGGTCTCACTTACTTGCCACACTCCCTCTGGCCCAACCCAGGGGAAGCCGACCCAGAAGCTGGCAGTTTTAAACTTTCCTTTCCTTCCACAAGTTTTTTCACAACAGTGGCTCCCACTCCTCAGAGCTGAAAAGTCTGCATACCTTGAAAGTATGCGAGCTGCAGGGCTGTGCGAACAGAATGGAATTTTCCATTTATAGAATAATAATCTTCATACCACTCTAGGGGCCGGTGTTCTTGTGGTTAGAGCTTGGAGCTCAGTGTCAGCAAACCTGCCACGCTTCTGTGGGCTCTTTTATTTATTTTTGGTGGGAGAGGGGGAGGAAAAAAAAGGAATGACTTTTTAACTGGAATGCCAACACAAACTTGAAAAAGGAACTGGGTTGGCACATGCAGACTACTACTGCCTGGTTTCATGACTTAAATCAACCGTTAGGGAGGAGGAGATGAAGAGGCTGAGAAACATATCTTCAACCCTTCGTGCAGACAGGGGGCCAGAAAAAGCATCAAGTTACTGCCCCAGGTCCTTCCCTGTGGCCGCCACCTGGCTTCCAGCCCGCTCCCTGAGGGTAGGGGTCCAAGCAAAAGGCACACAAGCCCCATCTCATTTCTCTTGGTTCCCCCGTGTTCCACATTCAGTTTCTGCTGACGCACACACAGACATACCTTCGGGGTCCATGTGTAACAGGAAGGCCAGCAAGCCGTTTGTGAAGGGCCCTGAGTTTTAGTTCTGGCTGTGACATATTCACCATGTGACCCTGAAGAAATCCTTCTCTTCTCTGGGTCTCATTTTCTTCATCTGTAAAGTAAGGCTGGATTGAATGATCCCAAAGGTCCCTTCCACAGCTGACAGTCTGATTCCCTCATTCATTCTCAAGTAAACCAGTGCCAGCGTGAGGTTCTGGGCAGCCCCTCCTGGGCCATTCTAAACCTGCTAGACACAGAGCCAGAAGCATAGCCTCCTGCCCCAGGAGGGCTGTCAGCCCCAGCTGCCTTCTGCCCCTGTTTCCCCAGCCAGAGCACACCACCAGAAAGGGAAAGGAAAGTCCCGACCTGCCCACCTGCCTGGCGGCCCAGTCACCAGAGGCGGCATTTTCCCAGTCCCACAGAACCCTGAAGAATCCTTCCCAGTACCTAAGGTCTTTCCTACCTTCCATTTTTTAAAAGGTGTTGTGTCTTCTCCTAGGAAGAGCATGACCACCCCGCACCCTTCTAAGCATAAATCTTCCAATATGTTTTCCATCGTTTCTACAAAAATATCTGACTCATTTTGAAGTATTAAATTGTGACCCTGAATATGGTTTATTTTTCAAGCTGCACATACAGCCCATTTTTTGATGCAGCCTCCCCTTCACACACACACCAACCACTGTCAGAGGATGGCAGATTTTTTGGCCCAGCCCCCATCCCTACCTAAGTCACCAGCTAATGGCCACCCAGGCTCTGAACACCTGTTGGGAGTCTGCTGCATGATGAAGTCCTGATGCCTCCACTACTTACTTCGGCGATCACCATAACCTGTCTCAACCTCCGACGTTCGTGCGAAGATTTCACCCGCTGAAAGCTGCCCAAGGCACTGTGCAAACGGAAGTTACTCGACTGCTGGGCAGCTCTGTCTAGATGACTGCATCCTCAGAGCGCGCCAAACCCTGCCTCCCCACAGCCTGCCCTACTGATGCCGGTGAGCGGGGAGAAGGGCTGACCTGGGGCATTCGGGGCTGGGAGGACGGTGCGCAAACCTTGGGGCATTCCCCCACCCCCGCGCCTACCGGTGTCCTCGGGGAGTCTCGCCACCCGGCCAGGGAGACTCAGGCCTGGTCACCTGCTCCAAACTCAAAGCACAGCGCTCAGGAGAAGGCGGGCCCCAGCAGCAGCCCCTCCCCTCCCTTCCCCTCGTCTCCCCCTACTCCGCCCTCCCCTCCCAGCAGCGCAGGCAGGGCACGCCCCCTGCCCCAGATTCACCAATCGGCGTCCCGAGCGGCGCCGGTGGCGCAGGGGGCTCTGGTCAGCAGCCAATTAGCGCCGGGGCCCGAGGCGGCGCTTCGCCCGCCCCCTCGCAGAATGAAAGCCGCCCGCAGCTGGCTCGCCTGGCGCAGCGCGCGGGGCGCGGGAGCTGCGCGGGCCGGAGCGGAGCGCGCGCACTGCCCGCCCGCCCCCGGCGCGCCCGCCTCCGCTCCGCCTCCGTCCGAGGCGCGGACGAGGAGGCCGGGGCGGGGTAGCGCAGGGGGCAGGGCGGCGGCAGGGGGGCCGAGGGGGTGTGTGTGGTGGGGGGGGTGGACGGGGAGGAGCAGGGCCCGATAAAAGGCTGCGAGGCGGCCGCACCCCGCGGCAGGCCGGCGGGCAGGCTCGGCGCTCCCCTTCCGTCCGGCCCGCGCGGGTCGCGGGGAGGCGGTGCGCGCGGCCCGCAGCCCGCCCATGGAGGCTTTCCCTTGGGCGCCCCGCTCGCCCAGCCGCGGCCGCGCCCCCCCGCCCATGGCGCTCGTGCCCAGCGCCCGCTACGTGAGCGCCCAGGGCCCGGCGCACCCTCAGCCCTTCAGCTCGTGGAACGACTACCTGGGGCTCGCCACGCTCATCACCAAGGCGGTGGACGGCGAGCCGCGCTTTGGCTGCGCCCGCGGCGGGGACGGCGGCGGCGGCACTTCCCCGCCCTCCTCCTCCTCCTCGTCCTGCTGCTCCCCCCACGCGGGGACCGGGCTCGGGGCGCTGGGGCCGGCGCTGGGGCCGGCCGATTACGAGGACGACGACGACGACAGCGACGAGCCCGGGTCCCGCGGCCGCTACCTGGGCGGCTCGCTGGAGCTGCGCGCCCTGGAGCTGTGCGCCGCGGGCCCCGCCGAGGCCGGGCTGCTGGAGGAGCGCTTCGCCGAGCTGAGCCCGTTCGCGGGTCGCGCCGCCGCCGTGCTGCTGGGCTGCGCGCCCGCCGCTGCAGCCACGACCGCCGCCGAGGTGGCGCAGCGCGAGGAGCGGGCCCCGGCGTGGGGGGCCGAGCCCCGGCTGCACGCCGCCTCCGGGGCGGCGGCCGCCCGACTGCTCAAGCCCGAGCTGCAGGTGTGCGTGTTCTGCCGGAACAACAAGGAGGCGGTGGCGCTCTACACCACCCACATCCTGAAGGGACCCGACGGGCGAGTGCTGTGCCCGGTGCTGCGCCGCTACACGTGTCCCCTGTGCGGCGCCAGCGGCGACAACGCGCACACGATCAAGTACTGCCCGCTCTCCAAAGTGCCGCCGCCGCCCGCTGCCCGCCCGCCGCCGCGCAGCGCCAGGGACTGCCAGCCCGGGAAGAAGCCGCGCTGACGGCCTGGGCTCCGTTCTGCTGCCACCTGACGCCACCAGGGCCCCCGCCTGCTCGCTCTCATTTTCGGTCTGCGCACCAGCTTTCCCTCGCTGCTGGAGAGGCGTGGAGCTCGGCAGTTAGCTCCACTGGGGAAGTCTTGTTTTGGGGTTTTTTTGTTCTTGAAAGCAAGCCGGCCGTGCGGAGATTACTTTGCTGTCGAAGAGCGGTTGAGACTAGACGCTACAATTTTGATTTATCTCTGGTTTCTAGTTTGTGCACATCCAGACGGTGAAGGCTGGGTGTGTTTCCCACTACCTGAAATCTGGCAACTTAATGGCACTGTTTATTTACTGTATACGTCGATCTATTTTAGATGCGCATCAGTATGAATTGTCTCAATCTAATCTCGGATGTTTAATTTTATGGAGGCACTTTACTAGGTCTAGAATATTTTTTTAAAAGCCTCATAACTTTACTGAAAACTGGCGATTTTATGAAATGTCGGCAAAATGACTATTTTATTGTTTAGAAACAATATTTCTTAGTTGTCCTTAATCAGTTACTCTAATTCCAGGTGAAGTAAGCCCCTGGCAGCATCACCCTTTTGAGAAGTGAAGGTTTAGTAAACTTTCCAGTATTAATTTGTGTGGGTATTCCCTCCTTGTGGCTTGTTTCAGACTTGGCTGGAGATATAAAAATGCACAATCCGTAGCAGGTAGAATATAGCTCCTTATCTTTTATGTACCAGATCTTTTTATTACTAAACTAGCAACTAGCATTTCCACCTTGAAAATTTGTGCCAAGTTATAATCCTGTTGTGTATACACTTGAAAATTGGTGCTGTTTAAAAACTTGACTTGTGTATTTATACAGTAACAGTATATGAATTCATTTATCTTGCCTATAACTTTGCTACTTGGCCTTTTGTCCATGCACCCACCTCCCCATTTCCAGTTCTTTAAAAACGTTTGTGACATTAAGATCAAAAGGGAACAGTATTAATTCACCCTGCTCCATTTCAGTGTTCCCAAATAGCAGAAAGCTCCTTGCAGCTGTAGCCTCTCAAACTAAATGGAAGATGCAATCCTGAGCTCTGGAAGGCTAATGTAACAACCTGTGTTCAAGAAGGTTCCACTATGGGCTTTGTCTGGCTTTAGGGAGCAAGCCGTCCTCAAACCAGAATAAGCACTGAAGGAATTAAATTGTGGAATGGGGGTTGAAGACAAACACAGCTTCCCCCGTGCTCCCTTTTTCCCTAGACGACCCTAGTCTGTTTCTGGAATCCCACCACTTACCACAAAGGAGATTAGACCCTATCCTTAGATGCACGTTCCTAACCCTAACTTTAGCTCCCACCCTCATTTATAGCCATGCCAGATGCCACACCATGGCTTGTAGCTACCATCAGGGCAGATCCAAGAGGCAAAAATGGAAGTGAATTAGGATGAATGCATATGAAATGTACAAAATACATCACTATCTGAAAATGCCAGCGAGAGACTTAGTCATGAATACAGATTCAAGTCATAGAGCTCAGCTCTAGACTGCTTTTGTATCAAACAGCTAACTTCCTCCACAGCAAATTGCCTTGAACACTCCTTTGAGGATACAAATAGAGGCAGAGGTAAATAATATTGGAAGGCTGTGAGCCTTTTTGGCCAAAGAAGGGGTAACAGAACGGGGGGGGGGGGGGGGGGGGGGCAGGTAGACAGTACGTTGGCCAAGAGAAAATCCATGCCTGCTAGTTCAGCCCCAGAATACAGAACTCCGGATGTGACCAGTCTTAAATTCAAGAAGCTTAATAAAAGCATGTGATTATTCTCTTTTGTTGTGCTAGAAGATATAGCGGTTTAATTTTGGTCTTGGGGAGTTGTCAGATCATAGAATTCCTGTTACCTCTCCTACTTCTACCTTTTCGAAGAGCACTACAAAGTATTCCCCAACTTAGAAGGACTAAGCAGGCAACTACTTTGGATTTTCAAAGAGCCAAACTGTTACTCTGTGTTCTAGCTGTCAAGCACATGGCTTTGACATGTTCAGTAATGTTCTCATCACTCCCTCAGTGATGAGAAGTGCCTAATAGAGTTTGATATTGACAACATCACAGTTTTACCAGCAACCATCACGTTCATTCATCTGAAACACACTAATAACGGCCCCCCTCAAATTTGCCTGTTTTCCAGCTAACATTAAAACACTGAGAGTTAGAGCATGCACAGAGTATTACTACAGTTAATCTTCTAAAAATCTGTTAGGGAAAGTATACTAACCACACTCTAAGGCACTTAAGAGGAACAAGCCTAGAACTTTCAATCTAAAACTTTATGTACTTGCAAAAAATTAAATTTAGGGTGTGGGGCACTTGGCTGGTTCCATGATAAAGCATGTCACTCTTGCACTTCGAGTTTTACATCTGAGCCCCATGTTGGCAAGTTGACTTTACTTAATTAAAAAAAAGAGAGAGAAACCCAAGTTTTAAAAAGTAAAAAAAAAAAATTAGTGTGACAAAGTTACCTTGTTTTTATAAGAATATGTCTGTATTTGGCTAAAAACAAAACAACATATGGATGGAAGCCTCGAAAGTGCTTTACCAGCTGTGCAGGTAGACTGCTTACCTTACCTTGCCTATCCTTTTCTATAGACACATTTGCAGTGAGTGGCTTTTTATTTCTTTGGAATTTAATTTTCCTACGCAGTCCCTTTTGGAAAGTACAGAATTAACTTTGATTACAACTTTTGGCTTTAATTGTAAGCCAAAATTGTCTATTTTAAAATTATACTACACATAGGTCTACCTCAAAGGAAAAGACAGGGAAGGTTCAGTGTTAGTCCTCACTTTCTAGTCGGTGCTTAGCCACATAAGAAACATTCCTGCATTCCTTCCTGTGTCCAGTATCTATGTCAATTAGACTTGTAAGATTAGAAATGTCTAATGTCTAAATGTCTAACCAAAATATCTTTGGTTAAAAAAAACAACACAGGTAAAGCACATAAAAGCATCCCCACACATAGCCACATTACCACCTCTTTCTGGAAGCCAGTAAGGACTACTAGGGGGGTGTAGTCTTCTCTGGGCCACTGTCTCCACCCTCAGATCCACATGTATTAACTGCAATGGCGCTCCTGTTTAGAAATACAGAAGCCTCTCTCAAATAAATAAAATCTTAAAAAAAAAAAAAGCGGGGGTGGGGAGTGCCTGGGTGGCTCAGTTGGTTAGGTGATTGCCTTCAGCTCAGGTCATGATCATAAAGTCCTGGGTCCCACATCTGGCTCCCTGCTCGGCAGGGAGTCTGCTTCTCCCTCTGACCCTCCCACTTCTCATGCTCATTCTCTCACACACTCTCTCTCAAATAAATAAAACCTTTTAAAAATGCAGAAGCCGCTGGGAACATGAAGACATTCTAGACATGAGTAGGCTGGACTGAACATCCGAAGTTTCCTTTGACACATGTGAATACTGGGGGACGGAGGGGAAGGCTGTGAGGCCTTGAGTAGAAACTTAAGAGCTAGACCACAAAGTAGCAGCAGACTCTTCTGCCCCCATCCTGTGCTGACAGGAAGGGTACTTTTGCAAACTAACCTAATCATCAGACATACATCCATAATTCACCTAAAAAATCAGCTTAAATGAGCAGTCCCCTGGGGCCATCAGTGCTATCCTATTTCTAATGAATGGGGAGACTCAGCAGGTTACTGCCCCAAGTTTTGTCATTTATTAAAAAGAGCAGGCCCTTTCCTCAAAGACCTTTTAAGATTTCCACTTGTTTGAAATACTAGATATTAAGAAACTGAATGTTGAAAAAAGGAGGTTTCTGTCACTGGTAGTATCAAACAGAAAAGGCTGCATCTGATAATTTAAGTAAAAAAAGGATCAATACTCCCTCTTCTGGCCTTACTATACCAACAAGTATTCTCACCACCACCCAATACTGGAAATAATTTGCGTACCTGTAGCCACTATCAATTTGCTACTAACATTCTCTCAAATTGTATTTTTTCTAATTTCAGGGGAATACCCAAAATAGTAAACAACCCACCTACCCTTGTATACAAGGCTCACAGAGAGGACAGGACAGCATTACAAGGAAACTAAGGGGTTCCTTAATTAAGGAAGGAAGCATCCTAGCCATGTTTTTCTAGTTGAGTTATTTTGATTCTAAATGCTGAGACATTTAATGGCAACAACAACAAAAAAAAAATTTCAAAACAACAAACTCAACTGGATATGCAAACTCACCACAGTAAGTACAACACTTTGACTGTAACTACAAATCAACACTAAAACAAATTCTGTAAGTATTTTATTTATCATTGAAGAAAAAACACAGCAGCAAGTTCTGTGTTGGCTTCAATAAAACCAAATAGTTAATCTTTGACATAGCTACGACACTCCAAAATTGAAGTCAACACAGTCATTACTACAAATTACTTGTTGAAAGAATCTATCCTGAAGAGAAAGGAAATTAGGAAAAAGAATTTAAACAATTCCTCCAAACCACACATTTATAAATATTGTCATATTTAAAATGCTTGAAAGGCATGGATTCTCCATTAATGGAAAAGCAGTCTGCTATTGGCAACAGAAAAAACTCAGCAATAGTTTTACCAAATGCTTTAAAATTTAAAAGCTCTAACTGTTTTGGATTCATACTTGAGTAATATTCTTGTCATTACAATAATGACTGCAAATTGCTTTATACTCACCTCTCAAGTAAAATCTACAGAAAATCCCACTGTATCCAATGTTTGTAATGTTTACTGCACTTATAGTGAACCTAAAAACTTTCTAAATGTAGTTAATATAGTAAATACCTCAAAATACCTAGAGGTACGTCTCAACCGCTAATGATGTGGAAGTCATTTCAGCCCCTGCTTTTGAAGAATCTTCAAATACATTTTCTATAACAGAACCATACCTCATTCCAAATCAATAAAGTATTTCAAAAACAAAAGAGAAAGATCAGTTCTATACCAAGATACAGGTGTTACTCCATACCCGACAGGTTCACATTTTAAATTTATTTTTTAGTTTTTGTTTTTTTGTAAACAAATGATTGATGAAATAATGCAACACCTTAAATTCCAGAAAATGGCCTGGCCATCCAACCTCCTGTGGACACAGTGCACGATCAATCTATTATAGAGGATTAATACAAGTTCATGCTTTTTGTGTTACGGTGAGACAACACTAAAGAATCCAATTTAGACTGGTTGAAGCACAAGTATAATAATCCTTGAATGTGACCAAACCTATGTGAGACATGTGTCTGAATCCATTATCTTGAGATTTAACGTCGTACCGTGGTCCATCCATCTTCATCAGTCTCGTTTTTAGTACGACGAAGAGATTCTCTATCCTTCTCAGCCCTCCACGAAGCCTTCTCTTTTTCACCTTCTCTTTCCCTGTCGCGGTCTCTTTCTCGGTCTCTTGAAAGAGCTGGGGGAGGAACGCGACGAGGCGCTTCCCGCTCTTCTGCCCGCTCATCTCTCCTGTCATCAGCACGCCTCCAAGAACTTACTAAAAAGTTTAATTAAATGAAAAAGAGTGAAGTTTGTACCATATTGTACTGGCTCAGACTAAACAGAACTTCAGCGAAAGGAATGCCTCCAATTACTCAGAAATCCTGTACTGTAGAAATAAGGATACAGAATCCCCATTTTAAGAAAAAAAAAAAAAAAACAGTAAAACCTAAATATATTTTAATCACTTTGATACAATTTTTGACAAGTCCTTCAAAATAACATACAGACTTAAGAGATAACTCAGGGGCACCTGGATGGCTCAGTGGGTTAAAGCCTCTGCCCTTTGGCTTCGGTCATGATCTCAGGGTCCTGGGATTGAGCCCCGCATCGGGCTCTCTGCTTGGCGGGGAGCCTGCTTCCCCCCCACCCCTCCCACCTGCTTGTAATCTCTCTCTGTCAAATAAATAAATAAAATCTTTGGGGAAAAAAAATAAGAGAGAGAGAGAGACAACTCAAATTTGCCAACAAGAAGAAACCACTGGCCTGGGAGGTGTTCTAATTGTCACAATAATTTAAGATAAGGTAAGAAAAAATCTGAATGAAAACTTTAAAATAAAAAAAAACCTTTTGGCTCTTGTTGAAGAAATCATAATACCAAAATGGCCATTAGCATACTGTTCTTTACAGGTATAAGAAAAACCCTTGTAATCCCCCTGTACAAATGAAAAACGTTTGTGAGGTAACTACTTAGTTAAGTGCAATGGCCATTTTCAACTTTAAAACATTTTTTTTAAAAAAAATTTTTAAAATATTGTATTTTTTTTCAGCGTAACAGTACTCATTGTTTTTTGCACCACACCCAGTGCTCCGTGCAATCCGTGCCCTAATACCCACCATCTGGTTCCCCCAACCTCCCACCCCCCTAAAACTTTTTTTTTTAAACTCAAGTTTCAACTATCACAATTTCAGAGTAAGAATGTTTTACACTTTACACTTATCTACCAAGATCTTACTTTTAAACAACTGACAAACTGTTTCCTAGTTACATAAACTTCTAGAGCAATATATACTGATTACCCTCCAATTAGCCTACTACTATACTTTCAATTTAGGTATGAGCTACTTTCCAGAGGTACTACGAAATTTATGAGAACTGTGAATTTTTTTTAAAAACTTATTTATTATTTGAGAGGGAAAGAGGAAGCGAGCTGCGGTGAGGGGGAAGCGGGTAGGAGGGAATCTCAAGCAGACTCACTGACGGGCGTGGAGCCCCATGTGAGTCTCCATGTTACAACCCCAAGATCACGACCTGAGCCAAAATCAAGAGTGAGACACTTAACTGATTGAGCCACCCATGCGCCCAGAGAACTGTGAAACCTAAACTGAATATTCACTATCTTATTTTTGATGCTTGTAAGAACAGATGAGGTAGTAAAACCGCCAATTTCCTGAGATCATGGTTTTCCAATAGTCAGCAACGTGCCCAACATCCATACCTTCTTCACGCTCGGATCGGAGAGGAGGTCCTCTTCTGTCTCGATCATCTCGCCTTTCCCTTAGATCACGGCGATCATCTCTCTCCCGACGACGGTCATCCCGATCCCTATCTTCACGGCGATTTGAATCTCTCCAACTCGAAGACTCTTCCGCTGGTCCTCTTCTCCAGCCTCCTTCATCCCTGGAACCATTCAAAATGACATGTTAAGTTCTGTCGTCAGACTCCAGACAGCACATCCAAGTTGGTGCTCGAGAGTTTACAAATGTAACCGGGATGACCTCTGAATTTCTAACTTGATCTCAATCTGGTGCCTCAGGTGTAGAAGCTGAGTGAGAACATCTGGACCTGTGCTGAACAGCACGGCAACCACTACTTGTATGCAGCCACTTAAATACAATTAACTGAATCAGAATCAAGACGTCCTGTCAGTAGCACTAACCACACTCCAAATGTTCAACACCAAATGTGCTTGCCGGCTACCACACTGGGCCTTGCAGACAGTGTGCTTTCATCCTCACAGAAAATGGCACTGAACAGTGCCATCAGCACAAAGCCACTCAGGTCAGAAGGAGCAAGTCAGAACTGTTACCGCTAATAAAAGTCAAGGAGCTCTGAATAATTTAAGGGCTCTAAAACTGAGTAACTAAACCACAGGGGAAAGGCCATGGACTTGCAAAGATACCTGTGGAACTAGAGTCCTATCCACCTGCAGACAGCCGCCCACTGTCAGCCTCACCCTCTCAACTTTGTAAAGAGGGGAACGTTCAACTGAAGCATGAGGCACACCATTTCTCAAGACTACATGGTTTCCCAGAGAATTTAAGAGACTCCTAACTGTAATTCCAGAGAGTTCCAAAGCAAACCTAGGTCGTCTGAAGCGGTCCTCTCGATCCCCATCTCGCTCTCTGTCCCGCTCTCGCTCTCTCTCTCGGTCTCTTTCTTTCTCTGGGTCCTTGTCGTTTTCATCACGATCCTGGTTTTCTCTCTCTCTCTCCTTTTCCCTATCCCATTCACGTTCTTCTGATGGTCTCGATTCTCGAGGTGGACCCCAACTCTCTTCTCTGGCTTTTTCTTTCTCTCTCCATCCACCTGTTTTTATTTTTTAAAAAAGGAAAAACATTTTTATACTCAAGAAACTCAGGAACAATGAATAGATATGTGAATGCTGATATTAATATCACCACTGCAGGTGCTAATTTAAGACACTCCAAACCTCATTCAAAGAAAACTAAAGGGACGCCTGGGTGGCTCAGTGGGTTAAAGCCAGTGCCTTTGGCTCAGGTCATGATCCCAGGGTCCTGGGATGGAGCCCCACATCAGGCTCTCTGCTTGGCAGGGCGCCTGCTTCCCCCCCTCGCCCCCGTCTCTGCCTGCCTCTCTGCATACTTGGGATCTCTGTCAAATAAACAAGTAAAATCTTTAAAAACAAAAAACAGGGACGCCTGGGTGGCTCAGTTGGTTAAGCAGCTGCCTTCAGCTCAGGTCATCATCCCAGCGTCATGGGATCGAGTCCCACATCGGGCTCCTTGTTCCGCAGGGAGCCTGCTTCTCCCTCTGACTCTGCCTGCCACTCTGTCTGCCTGTGCTTGCTCTCACTCGCTCTCTCTCTGACAAATAAATAAATAAAATCTTTAAAAAATAAAAAAATAAAAAAATAAAAACAAAAAACAAAAACAAATAAAAAGAGAGGGAAAAGAAGACCAAATTTGGGACACCTGGGTGGCTCAGTAGGTTGTGTCTGCCTTTGGCTTAGGTCATGATCCCAGAGTCCTGGGATCAAGTCCCCCATCCTGATCCTTGCTCAGCAGGGAGCCTGCTTCTCCCTCTGCCTGCTCTGCCTGTTCTGCCTGCAGCTCTTTGTGCTTCTGTTCTCTGACAAATAAGTAAACTCTTAAAAAAAGAGAGAGAGAGAGAGAAAACTAAAGCTATTTATGTTACTTTACAGAATTACCAGCTCCTATTTATGACTACCTACCACTGTTTCTCTAACATAAAGGGAGGACCATGTAAGACAAGGGACATTTACATAGTCTGGGTTGAGTGTTCCATGTGCTGAGATTTCAGATGTAAAAATCTGTTCTGATAGTAAACAGACAACTCATTTTAAACAAAAAACCTAAAGAGTCAGGGGTAAGAGCCAGATCTCTGAGAGAGCCCCAATTATAAGTTCATTCACATCCTACATTTTCAAAACGACATATTATCAAAATTACATATTACCAATAACTTCCTTTTCTATTCTTGCTCTCCATCACTTACCACCCATGCAATCATGGGACAAAGAGAAGTCCTTTGACCACTATCTCACACTTAGACATGGGATACCCAAATCAAGGAACTTCATATATATATGCACAAAAAGGTCAAAGGGAGCAAATATAAATGAAAATCTGTTGCAAGGTTAATTACTGTCACTATATTTGTATTACCATGTGCCAACAGCACTACTCTAAACCTTCTCTGTGTATGAACTCATTTAATTCTAGCCACAGTTTTGAGCTACACAGATCCCATACCCGCTAATTTACCTACTTGCTGAAACATATCTGCAAATCACCCACAGACACCCGGGCACTCTGCCCCTCCCCCGCACTCGTGCAGAGCCCACCGAGTCCCTGAGCCGCCCACCGAGTCCCTGAGCCGCCCGCAGAGCACGCTCACAGTCGAGGCTGAACGAGGTAACGCTCTGCTGCACGCTGCAGCTCTCATACTTTAAACCAAGTACCCTTCTGGTGGTCTGTTTAGTGACAGGTTTTCACATTTTCTTGCATTGTTGGGGATTTCACTGTTCCAAAGGGCCCTTAGGCACTGTGTTCAAATGCTGCTTGTCTAGTGTCCCAAGCACAAGAAGGCAGTGGATGTGCCTTACAGGAAAAATACTCGTGTTAGAGAAGCCCCATTCAGAAGCTACAGCACTACTGGCCAGGAGTTCAATGTTAATGAACCGACAACGTGTATTAAATAAGGTTATCTTTAAAACAGAAACGCACAAAAAGTCACATTCATTGGTTGACAGAAATTTTGTGACCAGAGAACTTACGAGAACAGTAATGGTTCAGTATTCATAGCAACTTCGCATAAAACATTTATCAGGACTTAATAAGAATCTATGACACTGTTCTCCCCACTCACACAAGAACAGGAAAGTCACACAGTCAGACAGTGGAATCAACTGAGACCAGAAGAGACAGAAATATGAGACAGAAACACAAAGGGCAAGGGAAAGAGGCTACTCGTTGAAATCTTCATGCAGAATGGATTACTCTGGCTACTGCACCAAGACTTGACCTGGGAGTGGGGAGCCTGTGGGGACCAGTAGCAGCAAGAGTTCGAGGAAGAAATGATGGCGGCTCAGACCCACGTACGTGCAAGGGAAAAAGAGAAGTGGGCAGATCTGAAGAACATTAAAAAGGTAGAACTGAACTAAATGAAACATTTAACATAAAAAGACATAAGAAGGCAAAGGGGAACTCCCAGACCCCTAACTTATACAATCAGATGGACGGTGGTGGCCCTTAAGAGATGGGTGTGGGTGAGAACTGTTTCAAAAGGTTGACTGTGACATGTCACAGACACTTCTACGTAGAAATGTACTATGTGCAACATGCAGCTGGAAAAATGGGTCTGAAGGTAAGCAAAGAAGGCACCTGGAGAAGATGGTACTGGAAATCAGTAAAATATGAAAAGATAAGCAGGCCCAAGACTGAGAAAGAAAGAAACTGAGCTCTTCCCATAAGAATAACCTAATGGGTGGGCACCTGGGTGGCTCAGTTTGTTAAGCAACTGCCTTCAGCTCAGGTCATGATGCTGGTGTCCCGGGATCGAGTCCCACATCAGGCTCCCAGCTCTAAGGGGAGTCTGCTTCTCCCTTTGACTTTCTCCCCTCTCATGCTCTCTCTCAAATAAGTAATCTTTTAAAAAGAAAAAAAAAGAAGAATAACCCCATGGTTGACAGAGGAGTGCAAGACAAATACTTAGTAAGTAACTTTTTCATTGTTTATGTGCGAATGCTGGTCTAGGACAGAACCAGAGGAACACCAATACTTCAGGGATAGGCATGGGAACAAGAGCCCCCAAAGGGGTCAACAGGCAGAAAGAAAACAAAGTGCCTATCACTAAAGGAGAAAAAGAAGTAAAATTCTTTAACTTCTCTTGGAGTGTGGGACATGAAAGTCAAACTCTGAACATAAAAATCACTGCACAGATAACCAAGGAAAGATAAAAGACCCATCCATCTGGAAACTAATAATAATACAGCCTGATTGCTGTCAGACATAATTAAAATTTCACATTTTTAGTTAAAAAATAACTTTTTATTTAGATATCTAAATGTAAGCAGTCATTTGAGAGGATCCCTATTTGAAATAACCTGGTATCAACTATGGAACAGTGATTAGCTCACGTAAGATTTCACTATTTGTAAAACGCATCAGATTCTATGGAGCATCTAAGCAAGTTGACAGAATACCAAAATCTTACCTGGCTTGACAAATGGTCTCCAGGGACCAGGTCTTGAGTCATCACCCCTTCTGGGAATCCGATCGTCATCCATGTTTCTCCAAGGCCCCCGGTCATCATCTGCACCACGCCTAGAACTTCTGTCATCATCAGCACTCCTCCAAGGTCCTCGGTCGTCATCCATGCCCCGCCTGGGACCCCGGTCGTCATCCATGCCCCGCCGGGGACCCCGGTCGTCATCAGCATTACGCCAGGAAGGCCGCTCATCATCTGCACCTCCTCGCCGTGGCCCCCGGTCCTCATCCATCCCACGTCTCGGTCCTCTGTCCTCATCAGCTGTTCGCCAGCTTCCTCTGTCCTCATCCAGTCCCCGTCTAGGTGGTCTGTCATCATCTGCATGACGCCAGCTCCCCCGATCTTCATCACCCATTCGTCTGGGAGGCCTGTCGTCATCTGCGTTACGCCAGGAAGGTCGGTCGTCATCTGCCCCACGGCGAGAGAACCGGTCTTCATCAAGACCACGTCTAGGACCTCTGTCATCATCCATGCCACGCCGAGGAACGCGATCATCATCTGGTCTAACAGAGGACTCTCTCTCTTCCTCATCTCCCAAACGCCTTGGTCGATCTTCCTCTCTTCTATGAGGCCTTTCCTCATCCCGCCCCTCTCCACGTCTCCACTCCCTACAGAGCAACAAGGCAAACATCTTCAAGAGTCCATTTTCTTAAAAGCACATGATTTGGGGGGAATTATTTCTCTCCCTTTTAAAAACCATTTCAGTCTAAATTCATTATTCCTACTCCTCAAAGAGTATGTGCTCCTGATAAAAAATAACACAATATAAAATCTTACACATCAACAAATTAAGCAGACAACTGCCTTAAAAAGTTATCTAACTGTACTTTATAATAAGCATCCAATTTCTAATCTTTACGATGGCCTTTCAAAATCTAATTTCTGTGTAAGACTTATGACCAGCAATCTTGTTTATCATGAGCAGTCATTTTTAAAGGATGGTTCAACTACTTAAGAAATTTAAAGAAAAAGAAAAAAAAGCTCTAGAACTGTTCACTCTTACTGTAATCTCTACAGCACTCCAGGAACAAAAAAAAATCTGAAGCATATATTTGTCAAAATATTTAGAAGTCGGGGGGCGCCTGGGTGGCTCAGTGGGTTAAGCCACTGCCTTCGGCTCAGGTCATGATCTCAGGGTCCTGGGATCGAGTCCCACATCAGGCTCTCTGCTCCACAGGGAGCCTGCTTCCTCCTCTCTCTCTCTGCCTGCCTCTCTGCCTACTTATGATCTTTCTCTGTCAAATAAAAAAATAAAAAATCCTTAAAAAAAAAAAAATATTTAGAAGTCGGTAATTACAGCACTGTTGAGGTAAACTATGAAAAATATTTCAGAAAAAAAAAATTTCAGTAACAAACATTCGCACAGTTCTTGACCATTCTCCTTTCCCCAACTCCACAAAATAAACCGAAATTAAAAACTGTGATAAGGTTTTAAATAGGACCTACGACTAATTAATACTATTTTCCTCGATTCTACTTACTTCTCTGGTGGGCCTCTTCTCCACTCGGAATCGACTTCAGGTCCTTTCCTCCATGTGCCTTCTGAATCTCTATCTCCCCAACGAGAGTCCTACATTCACCAAAGTAAACATGAGGCACTACAATGGCAACACTTATTACAACTACTGGTATTACCACTTACATCAATCTTAAGCCCTTAAATATAAACAAGTTTTAAAGTTGTTTCTTTTTTAATCTTAAGTCAGAGTGACAGTACAGTGAAACCGGCATTCTCACGTATTCTGAGTGACTTTATAAATCAAATAAAATACCACCTGAAAGTAATCTGACCCCCACCCGCCCTCTGGAATTACTAAAATATCTACAGATTTCCTCTGACCTCAAATTTTCCTTTTGAGATTATGTGAAAAAAGCTCAGTGCCCTAAACGTACATCACAGTTCCTACTAAACAGAGGTTGAACAAATGAAATGGGGTCAAATGGGGAAGTGGTTCAATTAACAGTTACCTCCGTCTTCGAAATACTATGCTGTCATTAAAAATTATGGAAAGGGGAGATAAACACCCTTCAAGTAGAAATGTAAATGTGGTACAGTCTTTGTAGAGACCTACGCACACAATGTTATCACCAACACCTCTGACACAGCTTGATTGCTCCAACAAACATAACTTGAGGCCACAACCAGCAATTAAGAACGCTCTGGAAAACCCAAATAAGACCTAGGGCGGGGGTGGGAAGAGAAAGATAAAAATCTGACAAATTTAACAATCCCAAGCAGATGATTAAGAAGATCTTCATTTAAATTTTAAAGTGTTCTGGAAACAAAACCCTCAACAACAACTAGTATAAGCTGCAGTGAAGGAAAAAAGCTGAATGGTAAGTCATCTGCCATTGTAAGTGACTCTCAACTCTTGTGGTGGACATTGTTCTAAGAGACTTTCCTGAATGGACACCGTGGGATAAAAAACACAAATGCCAATGGAACTTAGTCACCACAATGGAGGGACTGTACATATCCAGAAGACCAAGTTTATCCTACCCTTCACACTCACTCTACAAATCACACTCAACAAAGAATTCAAGTTATTAGAGGTTTTCCTACAACTAAACCCTCAAAAGAGATTTTTAGGTATGGCTATGATTGCCATTAAACAAAGAAAAAGAATTCTAAAAAGTAACATGATTGCCAAAAATTTTTAACTCAGCTGATAGATCAAACAGAACAGGCCCTGCTAATAAACTTATAAACTGAACAAGAATCTCAGAGAACCAGTTACAAAAGGACAAAGAGATGAAAAAAATGAAACTTAGAATAGAAAGAACAGGACTTTGAAAGGCAAATATAGACAACTTCTATCAGCTAAGGAAATTTAATCTTCTCTAAGAAAAATAAAATTACATCCTCTGACTAAAAAGGCACAAGTGCCAAAAAGGATTAATAATACAGAGTATATATACACTGAGGTAACTAGACAGTCTCAGTAGAATCTCTACACTCCCCTTTACTCCAAGGAAAGAGAAAATTCTGAAAGTTCCCAAGGAATAAAACAACTATGTACAGAGGTAACAAGACCAAGACTTTTATCAGATCTCCTCCTATCCCGTGTACTAGGACAGTAAGCACTGTCTTGAAACTTCTGAGGGAGGATTCTGCAGGGACTGAATCACTGCACAATTTTTCAACTGGGGGGCGGGGGGTGCTCTTTTGAGACATATACAAAGACAGCCTGGAAAAAACAACCTGAAAGGATATACAAAACCAACAAAATGTATCTGCAAAGGAGAAGAGATGATACAATATAAACATATCTGAAACTAAACAGTGTTTGCCAAGACAGCTGTAGGAGTGCACTTACTGCAATGAAACCAAAGTAAAGACAAGCTCAGAAGTTTTTGTTCAGAGAAGAGGTTCTTCAAATCAATATACAGTCTGTTATGTTTAGATAAATTTTAGGGGGGGGAAAGGGGGATGGTAATCACTAAAGAACACAAAAAACAAAAGTGAATGGAAAAAAGTTCTTAAAATTTGGCTTAAAGGAAGAAGTAGTAGCAAGAACATGGAAGTAAATTAAAAGCTCCAAACTAAATGTTAAGAATAAAACCAAATACAGTCACTACCATGCTAAATATGAACGGATAAATCTAAAGATTCTCGAACTGAAAGGGAAAGGGAAAGGAGGGAGAGGGAGGCACAAAACAGAAATAAAATGCCAAAGGGGCGCCTGGGTGGCTCAGTGGGTTAAGGCCTCTGCTTTCGTCTCAGGTCATGATCCCAGGGTCCTGGGATCGAGCCCTACATCGGACTCATCAGGCTCTCTGCTCAGTGGGGAGCCTGCTTCCCTCTCTCTCTGCCTGCCTTGCTGCCTACTTGTGATCTCTGTCAAATAAGTAAAATCTTAAAGAAAAAAAAAAACGCGCGCGCGCGTGTGTGTAATTTTGTATGTATACGTATATATATAAGGATGCCTGGGTGGCTCAGTCGGTTAAGCAGCTTTCGGCTCAGATTATGATCCCAGAGTCCTGGGATTGAGCCCCGCATCGGGCTCCTTGGTCAGTGGGTGGCCTGCTTTTCTCTCTGCCTCTGCCTGCCACTCTGCCTGCTTATGCTCTCTCTCTCTCTGACAAATAAATAAATAAAATCTTTTAAAAATACATATATATTTATTTGAGAGAGAGGGCATGCACATTCGCCTGTGATGGAAGGGGTAGAAGGGAAGGGAGAGGGACAGACAGACTCCCTGCTGAACCCCATGTGGCTTGATTTAACCCTGGGATCGTAACCTGAGTTGAAACCAAGCATAGATGCCTAACCGACTGAGCCACCCAAGCATGCCTGGTCCGTATAATTTCTGATTTTTTGGAATTGAATACATTTTCCCCTTGTGTCCTAAAACATGTAGTTAGTGTATTCTTTTTCTGTTGGGCACGAATTTCTGTGGGTATGTATGGAATCAGAAGTGTTGTGTTATTTTAATTTGCTGCATTCTGTTAATTTATGGGTACTTCATCTTCTGAAGAAAGGGAGGTAACTTGGGGCACCTGGGTGGTTCATTAAGTGTCTGCCTTAGGCTCAGGTCATGATCTCAGGGTCCTGGGATCAAGCCCATCGTCAGACTCTGCACAGCTGGAAGTCTGCTTCTCTCTCTCCCTCTCCCTCTCTGCTCCTCCTCTCTCTCTCAAATAAAATGTTAAAAAAAAAAAAAAAAGAGGTAGCAAACGTGCTGTGATTATGGGTTTCTTTGTTTCTTTTTTTATTTAGTTTTTGCATATCCATTCTTTTGTTCATTTTTGGCATTTTATTTCTTTTTTTATTTATTTTTTAAAGATTTTTATTTATTTATTTGACAGACAGAGATCACAAGTAGGCAGAGAGGCAGGCAGAGAGAGAGGAGGAAGCAGGCTCCCCACTGAGCAGAGAGCCTGATGCGGGCCTCGATTCCAGGACCCTGGGACCATGACATGAGCTGAAAGCAGAGGCTTCAACCACTGAGACACCCAGGTGCCCCCTAAATATATGTTTTTTAAATAACAGAGGACATATTCACTAATAACGAAGAAATAAAAATAAAAATTAGCAATAGGAGTAACAAAACCAAAAATCTACCCATAAACATCTTAAAAAGAAATCAAAGAGCAGGCCCTCCAATAAAGAGAAGTGACAATGGTATGGCAGAGATAAAGGAATAGAGAAAGGCAGGCAAGAAATCTCCCAGCTACTCACCTCTTAACTTAGAAAGTATCTTCTTTAAGGGGGAACATGGGCATATCCATGGGAAAACAAAGAACATGCAGATAATGTCACAGAAACATGGTAAGGCTTGGAAGAGATAGAACATAGGAAGCATAGGAAGAGACAGTGACTACAAGCAGCAAACTAGAAAGGCCTGGACTGCTAAGGCAGGTACTCTGGCCAGAAGTACTGAATACCAATCAAAAGAGAGATGTGAAACCCAAAAGCAGGTATAATAATCAAATATGCATTATGGGGAAGAAAAAAAAAAAATCAAGCAGACCACAATGTAGAGGAAGGTCTGAAGCTGGGAAATGATTATAATCACAGAGAATAGTAAGGAGACCAATAAATAATACAGGCAAAAGGAAATTCTGAATTAAGGCAGTAATGCAGGAAAAGAAAGGAGAGGGAGTGGTAAATTAAAAACTCCACCATTAAGTGGGTAACAGGGTCACCAATCAGGAGCCGGAGTCAGAGACACAAGACAGAGGGGAAACATGGGTCAGTTTTGGACATGCATGCATATTTAGAATAAATATTCAGAGCAGCCTCTGAATCACCTGGGAATAATGGGGTTTTTTAAAAAGATTTTGTTTATTTGACAGACAGAAATCACAAGCAGGCAGAGAGGCAGGCACAGAGATGGAGGAGAGGAAGCAGGCTCCCTGCTGAGCAGAGAGCCCAATGCGGGGCTCCACCCAAGGACCATGAGACCATGACCTGACCCTAAGGCAGAGGCTTAATCCACTGACCCACACAGGCACCCCACAATATTGTTAAAATGCAGGTTCTAATTCAGGTTTGGCACTGGGCCTGAGATTCTGCATTTCTAACAAGCTGCCGGGAGACGGTGAATATGCTGCAATATGCAACGGTCCAGCAGACCGTCTCTGAGCATTAAGAAGTGAGAGAACTCACATCATCTCTGAATTCACAGCAACCCCCTTTAAGGAAGGTACAACAGTCCTTCCATAAACTAAAGAGTGTTCTTTCGTCAAATACTGACATCTTAGAAGACTTCATTCTTACTAAGGACTTCATTCTTACAAAGCAGATTCCTAAACTGAAGCCTAAAATCCCCGCTTTGCTGTAAGTCTTATCTTATCTTCCCCCATTAAGAACCTATTGCTGGGAAGACAAAATAATACCAGACTTTAAGAGAGATGAATGCCACCAATTCTCCACACCAAGCCCAGACACTGACACGTGCAGAGGCGTATGGATCATGCCAGAGAGCCGGATAACAAACACATCGCACAGAAACAGAGTAACCCCTACACTCACCTTTCTAGAAAGTGGATCATCACCAAGTCTTCTCTCTTCCTCTCTGCGTCGTTCCCTTTCTTCAATTTCCAGCTCTCTTTGGCGTTTCTTCCTTTCTACTTCTTCTAGTTTCTTGACCCGCTCCTGATACTCTCGGAGCTCTTCCTCGCGTTTGGCCCGTTCAGCGCGCTCTCTCTCCTCCCGCTCTGCATAATGTAGGAGGTAGCGTTATCAAGTGCGCCTCTACCTGCATCTTTCCCCTCTTTGCTAGGTCTACTTTGTTGGTATTCAGCAGGCAGCATAAAGTAGAAGGAAAATTCTTTTTAGAATTTTTAAGTAGTTTATAACCAGCCAAGGGGCAAGAAGATAATCAAGTAAAACAAATATTAATGCCATTCAACGTGAATAGTTTTGTAATGACCATGTAAATCCCTCCCCAACTCCTGAGCATCTGGATTTCCAGATAAAGAATCATTCAACAGATTTCATCTGCCACACGTTCCTCAATAAATGTTACAACTACATAAAATACAGGGATGATATTAAAAAGTGATACTGTTTTTTTTTAAGAAACACCAAAAATGTGGAAATAAGTTGGCAGAGGAAGTAACATCCTCGCCTATAACAAACTTCAGGCAACTAAAAGTCAGGCTCTAGTTAGGTGCAATGAAGAAGCCAATGATCTGGGACTCCTGGGTAGCCCAGTCAGTTAAGCATCTGCTTTAGCTCAGGTTATCATCTCAGGGTCCTAGGATCCAGTCCTGCATCCGGCCCCGTGCTCAGCGGGGAGCCTGCTTCTCATTCTGTATGCTGCCCCCTGCTTGTGCATGCTCTCTCTCTCTCTCTCTCTCTCACAAATAAATAAAATTTTTTAAAAACGAAGCCAATGGTCCTGTTCCCTTGTTCCTTTGTTTCTGAATGTGACTACTACATTTAAATTTCCTTTTTTTAAAGGTGCTATTTATTTGAGAGCCACAGAGTGGGCACGACCAGGGGGAGAGGCAGAGACAGAGGGAGAAGTCGACTCCCTGCTGAGCAGGGAGACCAACGTGGAACTTGATCCTAGGACCCTCTGATTATTACCTGAGCCAAAGCAAGATGCTTAACCTACTGAGCCACCGAGGCACCCTGAATATGACCGCTATAAACTGAGTATCAACCGTGCCTTATACTACCTCCAATCGTGGTCTATAGATACCTTTTAGCATTTGTTCTTCTGCCCTCCTCTGTTCCTCCTCTTCTTTTTCCCTGTGGTAGGTTATTCTGCGTTCTTCCTTACGTTGCCTTTTACGTTCTTCCAAGCGATTATGCCTTTCTTCTGCTAATCGTTCCTCAAACTGTTTAAGTTTTTCCTATTAACAGAACAGACACAAGAAAAACAAAACAAAAATCAAAAATTTTGAAGACCTATAAACTAGTTAAATTTGAAGTTTACTAAAGCACTACAAACTTCCTGAAACCGTAAGAAGCAACTTTCAAGTATAAAAACTTCCAAACGGGGGTGCCTGGTGGCTCAGTCCATTGCGTATTTGACTCCTGGTCGAGAGTTTGAGCCCCACACTCTGCGCTAGGTATGGAGCCTGCCTGGGATTCTCTCTGCCCCCCACCTCCATAAATATGTAAGATCTTTAAAAATTTCCAAATGACTGTGGAGCTTTTTCATGTCAATTTTTTTTTAATTTTTTCAACTTATTTATTTTCAGAAAAACAGTATTCATTATTTTTTCACCACACCCATTGTTCCATGCAATCCGTGCCCTCTATAATACCCACCACCTGGTACCCCAACCTCCCACCCCTCATGTCAAATTTTTTAAAATTTAAATTGTTGACAACTATTTTCTATACCTACTGGGTTTGCTTTTATATGAAACAAACCAAAGGATTAAATTAGAATTTAAGAGCAGAACACTTCGATCTGCCTTTTTCCTTTCTAAATCAAATAGTAAACAGGCTTGTATCAAAAGCAAATTTTATCCAGTTCACTTTCACCTTCAGAAAAATTTGTTTATAGTGATGGCTGACTAATAGCCTATATTTTCAAGAACCTTTCTACTAAAATATTATTTGAATGATCACGACAAAAAGTCAAAACAGAATATACCACTGTGTTAAAGAAGAACCCTAAGGCAAAACTAAAAAGCTCATGAATAAATGTTCCCCAGAAATCAGTTAACTTCACCTCATAAACAGACTGTCGTGCGGCCTTGAGTCGCATTACAAATAAATCTCTGTCTTCAAGCATTCGTGACATTCGATTTTTATGTTCAAGAGCCTTTTCACGTTCTAGTTGCATGGTAGTAATCTGCAAGTACATAATACAAAGTTAAATTTCAAAGCAATCATTATCTGATTTATTTACTCTTAATTCTTCACAGATATTCTTGAAGAATGACAAGCAGCTCCTCTGCTCCATCCATCTTGCCATAAATACGGAAATGTTACTACATCTATGCCCAATGTCCCTAGAAAGGCAATCAGGGGCAGAGGATGGATGACGGAGTTCTGGGAGCATCTGTAAGAAACTGTTTTTATTTAGGCCAAAAGTACTGCAAATTTTTATGAAAGCAAAACTGTAACATATACTGTAAAATACTTCAGAGATAACAAGCACTATGGTTTAATGATAAAAGATATTTTCTCCCTTAAAGAAAACTGGAGGTTAAGGCAGGGTGATTTAAGGAGGCCTTTTCCTTTGCACTCCAAGGGGGAAAAGGAAGGCTTCAGGGGAAAGACTACAGCAGATCATCTCAAGTACGTTATTTGGTCTGCACTCTTATTTCCCTAATTTTACATATTACCACAAAATTCTAACTTGTGGGGCGCCTCAGTGGCTCAGTTGTTAAGCATCTGCCTTTGGCTCAGGTCATGATCCCGGGGTCCTGGGATCGAGCCCCACATTGGGAATCCCTGCTCAGCGGGGAGCCTGCTTCTCCCTCTCCCTTTCCCTTTCCCCGTGCTTGTGTTTCCTCTCTCACTGCCTCTCTGTCAAATAAATACAATCTTTAAAAAAAAAATTTTCTAGGGGCACCTGGGTGGCTCAGTTGGTTAAGCCGCTGCCTTTGGCTCAGGTCATGATCCCAGGGTCGTGGGATCAAGTCCCGAGTCAGGCTCCTTGCTCAGTGGGGAGCCTGCTTCTCTCTATGCCTCTGCCTGCTTGTGCTCGCTCTCTCTCTCTCTCTCTCTCTGATAAATAAATAAATAAAATCTTAAAAAAAAAAAATCTAGCTTGTGAAGAAATGCAAGGCACTGGCAAACAAAGCTCAGAATGCAAATACTCCAATGCAACCAAAAGGCTGCATCCCCCACACCTGTCCCCACAGATGTGCTGTCTACAGTTACTTTTTATTTTTAACCAGAATGGGGCTGCAACAAGCATTCGCAAACCTTCTTTTGAATCATTAGGGTAAATATTACATATACTAACAAAACTACAGAACAAACCGCCTAGTCACAAAGAAGGAACTGCCATACATTATGTGGCTCTATTTATATAAAAAGTCTAAAAAATAGGCAAATATAGAGACAGAAAGGGGACTGCTGACTACAAGAGGCCAGGTGGAGGGGGAGGAAATGAGGAATGACTGCCGAAGCGTATGGAGCTTCTTTTGGGGTAAGTTTTAAAATTAAATGGCTATGCAATACTAAAAACCATGAACTGTACAGTTTAAATGTGAGAACTGTATGGCATGTGAATTATATGCTCATAAAGCTGCTTTTTTAGTGAACTTTTCAGCTGTCCTTTGTATTGTACAAGTTTCATTCTTAAAACTCTGCTGTGAAAATTTCTATCTGCCAACCCATCTGTTAGTACGCAGCCATTGAAGCACCATTCCTGGCTAAAGAACACAAAATAATCATGGTTTTGAAACCATGGCCCCGTTACTGGCAGAGGATTTAATTACAGTTTACAGCCTACAAATGTTACAGTTAAACAAAAACCTTACCCTTTCTTCTTCCTGTTGTTCCCACAGATCCATGTCTTTAATTCTCTGTTCTTCATAAGCACTCTTTATCAACGGGATTTCCTCCAAGCGCTTAGCTCTTTCAAAATAGTCAATCTGAATGACATGAACACAAATGCAGTTTAAAGGAAAATTTTCTGTTAACATGGCACGTTAAGTTTATCAACAACCAGTTCTTCCACCTACCTTCTTCTCTTGATTTTTCAGGCGTTCCTGAAGTTCCTTCTTTTCTTTCTCCAGCTGTTCAACCTGTTTAGCCATGATGAAATCCGGATCCAACTCTTCGAGATCCTGAAAGTATTACAAATGCACAATCACTAAGAAAAATACAAGAGAAATGTATATGGAAAATGTGATTTTTCAAAAATCAAAAACCTAAATTACTTTCTATACAATGAGTAAATGCTCACATTGCGTAAACTTAAGTAATTTAAGAATGCTTTACAATGGTCTTATTTCCACTTCAATGAAGGGAAAACAACATGATCTTAACATCTATTTTTCGTTACTCTAAACTGCACATACCCAACTCCACTTTAACAAGGGTTAAAAACTGCAGAGCCATTCAAAACAAAATGTTTACTTCACCGATTAATGAATCAGCTGTACCAAAGGGAGTGAAAACCACCAGACAACCCAACGTAATCAATAAACAGTAAAGGACTATGCTTCTGAGATGTGGATTCAAGTTAAGTAACGTGTTACATACTTCGATATCAATATCTTTGAAAGCTTTGGCACCCAGTTCTGTTTTCTTGATCTGCTCCAAACGCTCACGGACAGTTTTCTTTTTAATTTGTTCATGTTCCTGTAAGATGCGCTCCTTTTCCCTCTCCTTTGCTTCCTGTCGCAGCCTCTCTTCTTCAGCCTTCCGTACTTTCTGGAGCTCAGCTTCCCTCTGCTCCAGTTCTTCTTTCTCACGCTGAATATTCAGACTCTCCAGGCGCTCCTTCCTTTCCTCGATTGTCTGACGGCGAGCCAGAATACGCTGATGCTCTTTTCGTGAATTTTTAAGGTATGCAGTAACAGCCAACTGATGTTGTTCTTCTTTCTCTTGCTTTAAAGACAAATGCATTTTTAAAAATTCTTGTGTGACACACCATGACATTAGACATCATATAATTATTAAATAACCCTGGTGCATTACCCTCACGTGTCTGCATTTAAGAACAGGAGATGATGTTATTCAAGCTACTAGTTCCCAGAACCAAAGACTATGACCTATACAGTCTTATCAATAGGAGTGATGCAGCTAAAGAACCTTTATTTGCTAAGTCAAGTTTTCTCTGCACCCCATCTACTTTAAAGTGTGCTCCAGTTCTTCTTTCTCACGCTGAATATTCAGACTCTCCAGGCACTCCTGGAGCCACAGGGACATGCTCACGGAGCACACAAAGAAGAACTTAAGCCGAGAGGAAAAGCCCAAGCACAGTACTTCCTATGGGTGTCGGCGGGGGTCATGTGTGTAACAGGTAGAATACCAAAACTAGCCAATACACCTGGAGAGGAAATATAGAATAAGCCCATTTTCTCAGACTCGTCTCAAACCTTTGTATGTAAGACATAGCATAAGGGCCCCTCAAAAATTCTGTAGATCATTTTCCCCCAAAGATACATACCAGTATATGAGCTGGCTTAATGACTTCAAGTGCCTTTGCAAGTACTGAGGACATCGCTGTCAGCTGATTTCTTATCTGTTCTGAAGGCATGCTTTGCAAATGAGGACCAATTGGAGCATCTTCTCGAGTAGCGTAATTCAAATCAGATCCAAAACTAAGTGTCCGAGAAGTGTGGTCAATACGAACCTTTGGAGAATCAAGTAACATCATCAATAGTTTCATCTATAAATAAGTATGAAATCATTCTAGAAATAAATAACTTTTGACAAAAAATTTCAACTGATCGTAAGGGGGAAAAAAATAAGAATGTTAATTAAATACAAAAGCCAGAAGATTCACTCAGTACAACTTTAAAATGGTGCCAGTGAACCAAAAGCTCAACAAAGGGTATGTGTTTTTCAGTCCTTAAAAGTCTCCCACCTCCGTGTCCCTTCCGGCACATACCTGCAGGTCACAGTGCCTCGCTGCATCTACTATAGCCCGTTCCAGTTGGAAAGCATCAACAAAAGGAACCAGAGAGGTCAAACGAGAAAACTCAATGCTCTGATAAATTTGTGCCACCTGCATAAGAAACACAAGGTTAGTAACAACAGCTATCATTTATTCAGCATTTTTTTTTAAAGATTTATTTGACAGAGGTATTTTTTATTTGACAGAGATACAGAGAGAAAGAGCACAAGTAGGCAGAGCGGCAGGCAGAGGGAGAGCAGGGAGCCAGATTCGGGGCTCGATCCCAGGACCCCAGGACCATGACCTGAAGCGAAAGCAGACGGTTAACCAAATGAACCACCCAGGCGCCCCTATTCAGTATTTTTTTGGTACAGTCTTACACAAGCCTGAGAGTAGAAATTATGCCCATTTCTCAGAGAAAAGAAACTGAAGCTTAGACTAAGTGTTAACACTACATTGCTGGAGCTGGAATTTCAATTCAAGGTTATAAATCCCAAATGCTATGCTTTGAGCCACCACACTGCACCATTCCTTGGAAGCCCAATCCTTCCAAATTCTAGTTTTATAAAGCAGAAAGCCCTAAATCGCCTTTTATTTGTAGATAAAGACCTGCTACTTACCTAATTCACTTAAACACTTTCAATAAATTTGTCTGAAGGAGACTGGCAGCATTACAATTTAGTTATACTGCTAATTAACCTTCAACTATTTGTGTAGCACATAAGAAATAACACTGCTCACCTATACAAGAGAAGCAGGCCAATGGAATGTGCACAAATACTGCAAGCCAATGTATCATAAAAGCCCCTCCCCGTGAAACAAATGAAGACAAAATAGGAACACTGAAGCCATATTATAAGCCATAATCTTTAAACTTATTTAAGTCAAACTAAAATATGACAAAAGACTAACAGTAACTAGTATGAGAAACAGAAAAGGCTTTCCCAATCACTACTGGTAGGAGGGTTCATTAACAGAATCTTGTAGAGCTACTAAAGCTTAAATGTGTAAGCCCTATAACTAATTCCACTTCCTAGATGATAGAAAGCCACAGAAATATGCAAAGATGTATATATGGAAATGTTCAATGCTGCAACATTCCCTAACAGCAAAAAAACCCTAGAAATACAGACTTCCATCAACAGGGTCTAAATAAATAAATCACAGTAGTACCCTTTAGACAATGTAAAACCATGAAGGTATTAAAAGGAGTAAAATAAATTTACACTGATAATGAGGAAAAATGTACAAAGATGATATTCAACAATAAAGGAAAAAAAAGCAATTACAAATTACATAAAATAACTGCTTTTCAAATCAAACGGAAAGACTAGTTTTGGCAAGGCTGGAGTCTGGTGAAGGGTTAACTTTCTAGTGGTTCCTACATTTTTTACTGTTGTGATGAAAAAAAAAAACGAGGGGAAAAATTACAGTTGTAAATAGAACGCTTGTTTACAACTGTTTACCTGCTGCAGAAGACGGAGTATGGTGTTGTTTTGCAGCTGTGGAACATACTGCTGCAACTCTGGCTCTTTTTCAGGCTGTTCCCGAACCCAATTTAGAACCTGTACAATCCAGTACATTAAAAAGAATTATATTTTCTAAGTAACACTCAAACATTTGTGAAACTTTTCTGGTTTTTTAAACATAAAAACATCGCACAGTGAGGGAAAATACACACACAATACGAAGCTATACTGAGGCTTGTCTGAAGGTGACTGACAGCAATGGCTAAATCAGTCATGCTGCTAATTTACCTCCAAAGGTTTATTTAGCACATCAGAAATATCTTTTTTCCTGGTGTAAAGAAAAAAAGACAATGAAATGTGCACTGAATTCAAACGTATAGGACAATACTTGTCTCTTGATATAAAGAGAATCTGTAATAGCACAAGGGCCAGCTATATGGTAGTATAACCAAACTAAAATACAAAGTCTTACCTTTGTGACTCTCTCACAGAGTTTTAGGGGGTTAAATTCTACTTCCAGCCAATTGTAAAGGTCCTTCACTTCAGGAACAACATACTGTAGTACGTTGAATCTGACCTATAATAAACAAAAGATTTAATTTGCTAAAGGAAATTTTCCAACTAGATTTCCAACTGAACTGAGTAGAAGTAAGAAAAACAGGGGATTGGAAATCTGGAAAACATCTGAAAAATTGGCCTCAACTCTCTTTAAATTCATCAGAAGAACTCAAAGGAAAACTATGTTTGAGTCTCTAACCCCAAATTATACATCTATCTACAGTGAAATGTCCGCCAAGAGTTTAGTAAGGATATAAAAACTCTAAATCAACATGATCAATAAAATATTTACGAAGACCACTCATGTGTACAAGCAAATTTATTACCACTAGTAAGTAAAATACCACACCTTACAAGTAACTGTATCACACAAAAATTACCTTAGCAACACTACCCATAATAGCCCCAAACTAGGGGGGAAAAAAAAATTACATGTAAGATTTTTTTTAAAAGATTATTTATTTGAGAGAGAGAGAAAGCATGAGCAGGGGGAGGGGCAAAGGGAGAAGCAGGTTCCCCACTGAGCAGGGAGCCAGAATCCAGGCTTGATCCCAGGTCCCTGAGATCATGACCTGAGCCAAAAGCAGACACCGAGTCACCCAGGCGCTCCAGTAAGATGTTCTTATACAGGGGCACCTGAGTGGCTCAGTGGGTTAAGCCTCTGCCTTCGGTTCAGGTCATGATCTCAGGGTCCTGGAATCGAGCCCCACATCGGGCTTCCTGCTCAGCAGGGAGCCTGCTTCCGCCTCTCTCTCTCTCTGCCTGCCTCTCTGCCTACTTCTGATCTCTCTGTGTGTCAAATAAATAAAAAATTAATCTTTAAAAAAAAAAAAAAGATGTTCTTATACAAAAATGATCAAAGAAAAAACAGCTACATTCAACATATGAGTAAGTCTTACAAATATAATGCTAATAAAAAGAATTTAACATATTCCATATATACAGAACTCAAATCTCATACAAAGTACACAGGCAAACTAGTATGTGGTGTTACAAATCAGGGTAGGCTATGGGGGGGGAGCAGTGACTAGAAACCACCTTATGAGAATTTACCCAATTACATTTAGGATTTATATTCTTACATAGCACTAGAACTCAGCTAAGTATGCCACTGCATAACATTTCCTAAAAGGAGACAAAAAAGTGGCCTAATTTCATAGACCTCGAAACTGCCATAAGTACATCTTACCTTACACCTAAGCTATAACCTAGAATGCATAATGCATGTGGACCTTTATCCTTCATAAATTGGACCTGCCAACCAGTGACAGATTAATTGCAAGGGCACACCAAGACCTACAAGCACAGGAGTGTGTTCCCATACAGACCTACTTACTAGTCACAAGACTGAGGCAAACAGGGCCACCTGCGTGGCTCAATGGGTTAAAGCCTCTGCCTTCAGCTCAGGTCATGATCCCAGGGTCCTGGGATCAAGCCCTGCAACAGACTCTCTGCTCAGCGGGGATCCTGCTTCCCCTCCTCTCTCTGACTGCCTCTCTGCCTACTGTGATCTCTGTCAAATAAATAAAATAAAAATCCTTTAAAAAAAAAGAGAGACTGAGGCAAACAATGGCAGATCCTATCCCCACACATAAACACTCTAGTCTATCCCCAATACAAAACACATGCATGACTAACGGTCCACATTTCTTGAATACTTCTCTTTATAAATGCCCTTATTACTGAAATTAGCTGTGATATAAGAATTCAAATAAAATTCTTCCAGCTCTAATTTTATTCCTATCAAGAAATTATTGGGGCACCTGGGTGGCTCAGTGGGTTAAGCCCCTGCCTTCGGCTCAAGTCATGATCTCAGGGTCCTGGGATCGAGCCCCACATCAGGGTCTCTGCTCAGCAAGGAGCCTGCTTCCTCCTCTCTCTCTGCCTGCCTCTCTGCCTACTTGTGATCTCTGTCTATCCAGTAAATAAAAAATAAAAAAAAATTTAAAAAAAGAAATTATTCTAGGGGAATCTGGGTGGCTCCTGGGATCAAGCCCTGCATCGGGCCCTCTGCTCAGTGGAAAGCCTCCTTTTCCCTCTCCCACTACCCCTGCTTTTATTTCCTCTCTCACTCTCTGTCAAATAAATAAACTCTTGGGGCACCTGGGTGGCTCAGTGCATTGAAGCCTCTGCCTTTGGCTCAGGTCATGATCCCAGGGTTCTGGGATAGAGCCCCACATCGGGCTCTCTGCTCAGCGGGGAGCCTGCTTCCTCCTCTCTCTGCTTGCCTCTCTGCCTACCTGTGATCTCGGTCTGTCAAATATATTAAATAAATAAATAAATAAATAAATAAAGTCTCTTAAAAAAATTATTCTAGATTCGCCATTTAGCATCCCTTCCCCAAAGAGGAAATATGCTATGATAGACTCAGTCAGCTATTGTCCTGACATCGACCACTACACTTCCTATAAAATTCTGAACTTATCTATGGGTACGATGAGGACCCAAACTAGACCATCCATCAGAACCACCTGCCATGAATTATAAAACCTGACCATAAAGTTTTCATTCTGAGCTGTAAGAATGCTCAAACTTATACCAACCATATCATTAATAAGGCCAATTCGTGTTGGTGGGGCTTGAAGACCTAGCAGTGTTGCAAGGCGACGTTGTTTCTCGACTATAATGCCGTCCATATCCAGAAGTCGAGCAATATCAGTACGCTCAGGAGTAATAGGGATAGAAAGAGTGGCCAAAAGGACTCTGGTAGACATTCTGGAGAAGAAAATTACAAATCTGTTAAATTTATGTTAACTGATTTAAAAAAAAAACAAAAAAACACTTCTTAACTATCTGGCAAGACACGCGGGTGACAGAACACGTATACCATACTGGTGGACCATATTCATCTACGTTATTCATCAAAACATGAGACGAAGAGAAACGGACTGTGCTAAAACAAATACCTGGGAGAAGCAGACCTTCACCCACCCACTTACTACTGTCAATATTTGCCAGCTACAGAAAAAGACTCTGGGGGCGCCTGGGTGGCTCAGTCATTAACCACCTGCCTTCAGCTCAGGTCATGATCCCAGCTTCCTGGGATCAAGCCCCACACTGGGCTCCCTGCTCAGCGGGAAGCCTGCTTCTCCCTCTCCCACTCCCACTGCTTGTGTTCCCTCCCTCATTGTCTCTGTCAAATAAATAAATAAAATCTTAAAAAAAAAAAAAAAAAAAAAGACTGGGTTTAAAATGTAGGTGGGGCGCCTGGGTGGCTCAGTGGGTTGAGCCTCTGCTCAGGTCATGATCCCAGGGTCCTGGGATCGAGCCCCACATCGGGCTCTCTGCTCAGCAGGGAGCCTGCATCCTCCTCTCTCTCTCTCTGACTGCCTCTCTGCCTACTTGTGATCTCTCTCTGTCAAATAAATAAATAAAATCTTTAAAAAAAAAAATTAAAAACAAAATAAAATAAAATGTAGATGAACATGACTGGGGGCTGTGGGGTCGAGCAAGGACTCATGGTGGGGCTAAATCTTAGCTTCCTTAGAACACAAGAGGGAAGTCAGGTTGAATTCAGAGCAATATAGTAGATTAAGGATAGTGGGCTCTGGAGCCCAAGGGTCAAGGGTTAGAATACCAGTCTCACCAGTTTTAAGACTGGAACCTAAGGCAAGATACTTAATTTTCTGAGTCAGGAGGCTACTGTGAAGATTAAGCAAAATAATTTATGTAGAGTTAAATAGCCTAATGTTTATTATTATAATACTATTATGATCGCACTTTCTAAAGGGATATTCTGTACAGAGGTACCTTAAGGTACCTCTTTTTAAGTTTGTTTTTTTAATCTCAGACATGGATTACATATAGGACAGTGAATGACGTAATAACCACTCTCCTTAAGAGTTTCAAAGAAAATACACTAGCAAAATTCATTTTGTTGGCTGCATGTATTGGTGTAAAGCTTAAAGAAAAACAATTTGGTGTACAAAATTCTAGCAGAGGCCAAAATAACATGGTCTACCAATATTAAGAAAAAGTGTGGGTGTGAGCTCCCTGAGTCCAACTGAAACATAATTTAAAAAAAAAACAAACATGACTGAAAGAAAATAGGCTGCATGTACTGTTGAAAAAAAATAAAGTGGCCTTTAGACTGCTAGGTTATAGACTCCTTTTCTATATTCGAACACACAATCAGTTTTATTTTATAATGGAGAAAAAGTGACCTCATGGCAGCATTTATTTTAATTTTTTATTTTATCCTATGACTAGACTTTAAATACCCTATATGGATAGAAAGCTCATATCTTAACACTGTCTTTCCTAATATTCTATTTTCTCAAGTCAGGTTTACGGCAGAGTTGTTATCAGACAAAGACAGTTACTTGAAGACCAAGAATTCTACCAGAGAACAACCATGCCTGGAGACACTTCTGATCTTGAGCAGTATACGCATCATACTGACACCCAGTGGGTATACTAGGGATGCTGCCAAACATCCTAAGGGCAGTCCCCATGACAATAAATTATCCAGCTCCAAATGTCAATGATGCAGAGGCTGAGAAACCCTAACCTGGAACCATGCCATTTAGTAGGAGGTGTTTATTTCATAATTCCAGTACTATTTGACTGTAACACTCTTACCTTTGCATCTCTTCTTGTGTAAGATTCTTTCTCATTTCTCTGGATAGATGGTAAAGACGATGGAGAGTAGATGCATGAAAAAGAGCATTTCCAGATTTCCAAAACACAGTTGAGACTTTATTATAATAATTTGCCATCAACTGAGGTTTAGGTGGTTTTTTAGACAAGGTGAACAGTCCATGAATATCTTCCACAGCTTTGAATGCTTCCTAAAATTAGTAGTATAAATTAGCCACTGCATTCTAAACAAACAAATCCAATTCAAATCTCCTCTTTATGAAATCAAAACACAAAATACTGAATTACAAAAAGTAGAAAGTAAACCTTTATGTGTGGTTCCTTTTATTCACCTTTAATTTAGTATCTGATATATTCCAGAAAACTGCCTTATCACAAAAATACTAAATCCTTAAACTTCTTCAAATTAGAAGAGACTTAGGGAAAAAAAGGGGGAGGGGCATTGCCTTTCAGCCACAACACAACACTCCACTCAGTCCACTTCAAGATGCTAATGAACTTCAGCACTGGTGCTCATAACCTTTTAAAGTAGATAAGGTAGGGCGCCTGGGTGGCTCAGTGGTTAAGCCGCTGCCTTCGGCTCAGGTCATGATCTCAGGGTCCTGGGATCGAGTCCCGCATCGGGCTCTCTGCTCAGCAGGGAGCCTGCTTCCTCCTCTCTCTCTCTCTCTGCCTGCCTCTCTGCCTACTTGTGATTTCTCTCTGTCAAATAAATAAATAAAATCTTTAAAAAATATATTTAAAAAAATAAATAAATAAAGTAGATAAGGTATATCTGAACATGTGCCAACTAATATAAACAGGACAGAGGCTGTTGCTTTCTTTGTCCCTTTCTTGGCAGCAAGGGTGAATTTTAAGAAGATGCCAATTATCTGCAAGGATATATATCTGCCCCACAGAGAATTTTTTAAAATTCAATTTTATTAGTCTTTCTACCAACCAGCCCCAGCCTGAAGCCTGACTTAACTAGATTAGCTAACAACTATCTTGACAACTTTGTCAACTGTGCTTTAATTTGCAAAAGTTATTTTTAAATCCTATTGACTATCTTGAAAATGTTTCAAAATATACTTTAAAAAATGTTATTATATGCTTACAAATTTTTCCATGACAGATCATTTTATTGATTAAATATCATCCTTCTGAGAGAAAACAGATCAAGAATCTTTTTTTTTTTAAAGATTTTATTTGTTTATATGACAGATAAGTAGGCAGAGAGGGGGGGAAGCAGGTACCCTGCTGAGCAGAGAGCCGGATGGGGGGGGGGGGGCAGGTCTCAATCCCAGGACCCTGAGATCATGACCTGAACCAAAGGCAGAGGCTTAACCCACTGAGCCCCCAGGCGCCCCAGATCAATGGATTCTTTTTTTTTTTTTTTAAAGATTTTATTTATTCATTTGACAGACAGAGATTACAAGTAGGCAGAGAGGCAGTCAGAGAGAGGAGGAAGCAGGCGCAGATCAGGGCAGATCAATGGATTCTTAAGGATAAGGGTGGAGTCAGTTGCAAAGGGGCACAAGGGAGTTTTGAGGACATGTTTTACATCCTGATTACAGTGGTGACTATTTTTCAATTTTCAGGGTGAGTTTTGTGGAATGTCAATTACACTTTAACAAATGTGACAAAGATTTTTTTAAGTGCATCACTATACTACTTCGAAAAATGTGTAAGAAAAAATCTGGAAGGACATAAAGTACAATATAGAGGTTATTTCTGAGTAATAAGATAAGAGGTGAATAGTTTCTCCTTTCTACTTATCCACTTGTTCTAATAATGAGCATGTTTGTCTTCTATAGAACATCTTTTTCGTTATTTCATCAGGCAGTGTTCTAAGGGTGACCCTACAGAAAGGAAAATATTTTGGAGAGCAGATCCTAGTTTCAATTGGCAGAAAAACTACCAATCTTTTTTCTCTGTAATTTCTTTCTTTTTTTTTTTTTAAGATTTTATTTATTTATTTGACAGAGAGAAATCACAAGTAGATAGAGAGGCAGGCAGAGAGAGAGGGAAGCAGGCTCCCTGCTGAGCAGAGAGCCCGATGCGGGACTCGATCCCAGGACCCTGAGATCATGACCCGAGCCGAAGGCAGCGGCTTAACCCACTGAGCCACCCAGGTGCCCCTTTTCTCTGTAATTTCAATTAGATTTTTTCTTTGGTCAAATATTTGAAAGCTTCCAACAGGTCTACAAAATCATGTGAAAATATCTTTGTGGAATTCTTAACATAAAAAGCCCAAGTAGTTGACAAGTCTCCCAAAACCACCGAGATTTCCAATGCAGGCTCTCCCCACAGATACACTAAGCTGAAGCAACACTAAGAAATCTAGGAGACCATCTACTATAGTGTTTCTCCAACATCCACAGTAAAGGGACAAATTGTTTTTTTAAAGCTTCCAACCTACTACTGCCAATATTTTTATAAATACAGCTAAATTATTATAAAAATAAATTGAAAAGACAAGCTTAGTTTTCCTAAACAGAGTAAACATACATGAAATTACCATGAAACTGCTACCAAAAACAAAACAAAAAACCCCACCCTTAATAAATGTTTATTCCCCTCTGTAATTATTTCATCCTAGAGCAGTACATAGTTCGCAGACAGGCACTGAACTTTGAGCAGCAATGAGAATATACTGTTTTATATGGAAAGCTACCTGGTCCAAGAGATTACCTGATTTGGCTCTGATTTCACAGCAGTCAACTAGAACCCATATCCTGAGACTGCCTGTCCAGAACTCTTGGTTATCCACTAGACAATCTTAAATTTCTCAATTATCTACTGCAATTAACCAGTAAGTATCAAGATGAAGATACTCATTTACTCACAAGGGGGAAAAAAAGTAATATGGGTTATTATGACTACAAAAGACAGCAAACAGTTCAAAACATACCTGCCATAATTCCATACTGATAGCACTGTCCAACTGAACAAGCCTGGTTTCCAAATGCATGGACTGGCTCTCTGGATTATTAAGATTGATTGCTGTACTCTGGTTATGGTGACGTTGAATCTGTGACAAGTGCATTCTCAAATTGTCACACAGCTTACGGAATTCCGCCTTACGGGTGTATTGGAGGCAGAATTTGAAAGCTACAAGCATAATTGTAAGATATGTCAAGTACTTTCCACCATCACCAAGTATCTGAATTAGTTTTATTTCGAATATTAAAATCAGTTATTTTAACAAGATTTTATCAAACTTACTATCAGTCTTAAGAAATCATAAGTCAATGGTCACTTCATTTCATGTCCTAACCATCTTTTGGACATAGTCCTGGCCTAGAACTAGAACTTGGTTCTGGTGTTCTAGAAGGGACTCACCTTTCCAAGATCTACCACTTCAAATCCTAAAGGAACAAAAAATTCTAGCCTGAAATATAAAAAGTCTTGCTATCAACAAACTGCAGGCTTATGGTAACCTAATTCAACTGTGTACATAGATGTGTACCTTAACTACTTGCTGTACTAAAATAAATTTCTACCATCATATATGCAATAACAACTGTTTCAGAATTTCTTTGCTCTTAAAAAAAAAAAAAGAGATTTCTATTTCAATAGGCCCAAAACAAAGGGATGCAGCTTAACTTCAAGTTAACATTTGTATCAACAATTATCAAAAACCCCAAATGTTCTTATGTTAAATAAAAATTCACATATGCTAGCCATGTAAGCAAAACAGAACACAGGTTCTAATACTAACAGTAAAATATTCTTAAAGTTACTTACAACTTGAATAAACAAATGCCAATCGTCCCCAAATTGCAAAGAATGGCAATACAAGGTTGTACTAAGGGCAAAGTAAGAAAAAGCCAAAGCTACTCTCAAATCACGCATATTCCATTTATATATAGTTAAAAAGCTGCATTAACAGCAAGTGACAATAAGGAAAAGATACAAAATTAAGAAAACAGACTTCATATAGTTCAAGATTCAAAGTACAGTTAATCCTTAAACAAGGGTTTGAACTACATAGGTACATGAACATGTAGATTTTTTGGTATAGTTCCATAAATTTATTTTCTCTTCCTTATGATTTTAACACTTTCTTTTCCCTAGCTTCCTGTTTTAAGAATCCAGTATATAACATATATAACCTACAAAATACGTGTTTATCAACTGTTTATGTTACTGATAAGGCTTCTGATTAACAAGCCAGTGGTAGCTAAGGTTCTGGGTAGTCAAGTCGCAGGCGGATTTTCAATTGTGCAGGAGTGGGGGAAAAGGGGTATGTTTGCCAGCACCTCTAACAACCCACCCCTCTAGCTGTTCAAGCGCTATCTGTACATGCTGGGTAACAACTGGATACTTTTTATGACTATCCTGACTCGTCAAAATCACTTAGTTCTATATTCAGTGATACTGTTTAAGAAAATAAAACTATGAATTTTTCAAGGAATCCTAGAAGTCCAAAGTTTAAGAAGACCTTAGAAATCCATGGCACGGTTGAGAATATAAACAGTGAAATCAAAAGAAGAACTCAAGTTTATCAGAAAGCAATCAAAAAAGTTCCATTATGGTTTTAGTCACCTGTAAAGTCCCAAAATGACTTTGTCTTTGAAATAGTCATGAAGTGGATTTCATACAGAATTACCCTAACAAGTAAAACAAATTTCTTATAGTCACTTGTTTAATATTTAAATGAACACCAATCATCTTTCAATAAGAATAAAAAACTATAAAATAAGTACTGTGGAGACAATCAGGTTAACTCTGTCCATCTTTTGCAAAATATTTTCCTTAAAGTCAACTTTTCAAATCAGTTTTCATCTTACCTTGTTGGGCAATATCATGGTAGAGACGCTCTACTCTAGAATTGTTTCGAAGAAGGTCCAAACACTGTCTATAGGATTCCCAAAGGAACTTCACCCATGGAGTTAAAAGCAGTCTGTCAGTACGATCCTGAGTGTCTTCACCACTTACAGCACTTAAGAGAACACTAAAAAAAAACAAAACAAAACAAAAAACGCATTTAAAAAGTTGAAAGCATTTTCGACATGATTTCCTACTTTGTTCCATGATTAAAAAACCAAAACCAACAACGGTCAATATAAAAAAGTGCCAATTCTTCCTGCAACTCTGGATGCACTATAAAGCTGTCACGCATCCAAGTATCTGAATCCCCAACACATATTACAACCATTGAAATCAGTATCTGCCTCTATCTGAAGATTTACCAGTCTTACAAATTTTGAATAGTATAGTTTTGTCACTATACATTTAGAATTCCGAAGATAAACATTCTTTCTAATGAAAATCTACACCTCAAATGAGGATGATGGAGACACATGTGAGGAAAAACTGAGGAAAATGTTATCAGCAACTGAACCTCCATACCTCTCAGGGGTTTGAATATTATCCAGATCTTCGATGTCCAGGACCATCTGCTGAGATTCTTCTTTAGCTGCTTCAGTTTTCTCCTCTGCCAACTTCAAATAAGCCCTAACAACATCCTCTAGAGATTTGATGTTCACCTAACCAAAGAGAGAGAGAGAGAGAGAAAGAGAGAAAGGAGCCTTAAAACACTTTTTCAACAAACCATGAAATATTTTAAGAGCTAATTTTAGGATATAAAACGTACTATATATACTCTGGAAAGTAAATGCCTCTGAAAGTTACAAAAAGCACTTACTAAGAAATATAAAACCCAGCTCGCTTCATACCTGTTGACAAATGTTCTTATACTGGTATAATCCCTCTTTAGCCAAATGGCTCTTGCGAAGATCCACACAAAGTTCCAAGTATTTCAACATAATCGGCTCGTGTATCTTTTGCCATGTTCTGTGTTTCTTACTTTTCATAACATCATAAAGAACATCCAAAGCAGGCTGCTTTTTGCCAACCTCAAGAAATTCTGGAAAAATAATTCAGGAAAATCAAAGTTCATTATGTATACTATACAGAAGTCTAAATCTTGCTTAAATTGGTTATTTTAATTTCTGAAGTCACTACCATCTCTTTTTAGATCACATTTATTTTTGACATCTAGAGCTATGCCAAAATTCTGAGTTAAAACAATGAAAAACTGGTACGATCTCAAAATATGGTCTACAGATAAAACTGGATTTCACTCAATTACACTGTACCAAATGTGTTTTAAGTTCCAGAAATTGAAGTCATGAGGGGAAAAAAATCTCTCCCCAGCAAACACCATAAACTCAAGTGTATCTTCAGTCACACAGTGATCTGGCTGAGGAAATTTTTACTAGTTCATGCTAAGACTCCAGGTAGAAAAATCATTAGATTGGCAATTTGACAGTCAATTAGATTGACTCTGTTCCCTTTAAGATCAACTGACTGTTTATGTGGGCCTGCTTTTAGATTCTCTATTCTGATCACTCTCTATTCCAATGTTTTTTGTCTTTTGCTAATACCTCACCGTCTTGATTACTATGGTCTTCAAACCAAGTAGTATGAGTACTCCAACTTTGTTCTTCAGTATTGTTGGGCCTACTAAGTCTTTTACCTTTCCATATAAACTCAGAGTTAGTTTGTTAGTATCTATAAAATTAGCTCACTGGAATTTTCATTCAAATTTTTTATTTGATTTTGAATCTACATATCAAATTTGGAAGAATTGACAATTTAACAACATTTAGTCTTCCAATCTACAAAATAGCTCTCCACTTATTTTTCCAGTGTAAACATGAAAAAAAATATATTAAGATAAACCCCAAATTAGGGGGACATTCCACAAAATACTTGACCAGTACTCCTCAAACTTATCAAGGTTATCAACAAGGAAAATCTAAGGAACTGTCATAACAAGGAGAGGTGTCTAAGGAGATTTGACAATTAAATGTAATATGGTATCCTAGAAGTGATCCTGGAATTCAAAAAAGGACACAAGAAAAAGCTAGAGAAATGTGAAGGAAGTATAGACTTTTATTAACAATGTATCAGTACTGGTTCATTACTTGTAACAAATATAACAAAATGATATACAATATCAATAGGCTTGGTTTATATGGAAACACCCTATTATTTTTGTAAAAATAAGTCTTGAACTTCTAAAATTAAGTTTATTTAAAAAAATAGGGGTGCCTGGGTGGCTCACTTAGTTGGGCACTGGCCTTTGGTTCAGGTCATGATCCCAGGGTCCTGGGATGGAGACCCTTATCAGGCTCTCTGCTCAGCCAGGAGCCTGCTTTTCTCTCTCTCTCTCTGAAATAATTAAATAAAATCTTTTTTTAAAAGTTTATTAAAAAACAAAGTTTATTTTTAAGACAAAAAATTTTAGAATGCATAGCAAAAAAAAATTATATACTTATGAATTATAAACCTGTCTGCATATGGCAGTATTTCAAAATCCAGCTTCAATCTCAGGTTTTATGTATACAGCTCATTTTGAAATTCAGTCAAAGCAAAGACTCCTCCATCACATTCCTTTTTTTTTTTTTTTTTTTTTTAATTTATTTGACAGAGAGACAGAAAGCACAAGTAGGTAGAGCAGCAGGCAGAAGTAAAGGGAGAAGCAGGCTCTCCAAGCAGGGAGCTTGATGTGGAACTCGATCCCAGAACCCTGGGATCACTCCTGAGCCAAAGGCAGCCACTTAACCGACTGGGCCACCCAGGCACCCTCCAACCCGTTATTTCTGACAAAGGTTAAAATTTAACCTATTTTTTCCTCATCTTTTATTTTCCTATGCACAAAACTCAGTAAATGGATGGCGGGGGAGCAATCTAACCTAAGTCATCTCCTTATGTCCAACTTAAAAATCAGTAACTGCCAAACTGCACACAAAAAAAAATCTTTCCACCAACATTTGGAAAGTAATTTGGGGAACCAAAACACTAGTTTACACCATTTTTAAAAAAGGTCTTAAACACTACATTTCCACTGTTAAAAAATCATTCTTTTCGGGGCACCTGGGTGGCTCAGTTTGTTAAGCGACTGCCTTTCAGCTCAGGTCATGATCCCAGGGTCCTGGAATCTAGCCCCCCACCTTGGGCTCCCTACTCAGCGGGAAGCCAGTTTCTCCCTCTGACACTCCCCATTCTGTGCTCTCCTGCTCTGTCAAATAAATAAAATCTTAAAAAAAAAAAAAAATCGGGGGACCTGGGAGCTCAGTGGGTTAAGCCTCTGCTTTCAGCTCAGGTCATGATCTGAGGGTCCTCAGATCAAGCCCTGCATCAGACTCTCTGCCTGCCTCTCTGACTACTTGTGATCTGTCAAGTTAAAAAAAAAAAAAAAAAAACCTTTAAAAAAAATCACTATTTTCCTTGTAAGGAAAAAATCTTTAACAAAGAATTATTTTCAAGAGTTAACACCATACAACATTATAAACCATGTAACTGTGCTAGGAAGACAACATGCAGAAATGTCCTTTAACTGGGAGTTTTACTAGATCTACAGATTTAGTAATTCTCTATTATTTCTTCTCCCAACTATCCCATCTTTCAGGAATGTTGCTTCTGAACATTCCTTCCAGCAGGACAACTACAAACAAAACTCCAACTCTGGTATATTAACAAGTTTGCAATGAGATAAATCACAAAATACACAAAAGTAAGTATCTTTACACAGTAACATATGTCACCCCATATTATACCAAATCATATTTTTTTTTAAAGATTTCATTTACTTATTTGACAGAGATCACAAGTAGGCAGAGCCCCAGGCAGGCAGAGAGAGAGGGGGAAGTAGGCCCCCTGCTGAGCAGAGAGCCTGATGCAGGCCTCAATCCCAGAAGGCGAAGGCAGAGGCTTAACCCAGAGTCATCCAAGTGCTCCTCAAATCATATTCTTCATATGCAAATGAAAACAAACCCTTCCACAATAATTCAAGTCAATGTCAACATTAATCCTGGCAGAATGGCGAAAAGTCCATTTTCATTGGAGTCCATTTTATCACAAAAACAAAAACAAAAAACCAAAAACCAAAAAACACCTAAGAGGGAACAAAATGTAATACAACTAGATACTTTGTTAGAATAATAAGCCTTTCCTGGTCTAAAGGGAGGACCTGCCTATCTTCTTCCTGAAGCATACCTATGCAAGGTTATTTTGTAAAATCCAACAGTACCTCAGGTGTTTTTAACAACTATTTAACAGAAAAGGTTTCTATCAGCCAAAAATTTGGAAGTAAATGTTTTTAGATAAATTTATCATTCACATTATAAATACCACAGCAGCAGCACCCAAAACAATCCATTGTATCCAATTCCCAGTCTTACACTGAGGATTTAGATCTTTTAGTATTCTATATAAACACTTGTCAAAATGCTAGTAACACAACAGGCACAAAGAGTTAAAGTTGTGAGCTGACTGCAGCATGGTGATGACAAAATAATAAACTGTCTAAAAATAATTCACCTACCCAATCTCTTATTTTTAAATAGGGGAGTGTGATTTTTTTAATCTTGTTTATGGACAGAGGCAAAATTAATTTTTTTTAAGATTTTATTTATTTATTTGTCGGAGAAAGAGAGAGCATGAGCACAAGCAGAGGGAATGGCAGACATAGGGAGAAGTTGGCTCCCCTCCAGGCAAGGAGCCAGATGCAGGACTGGATCCCAGGACCCCAGGATCATAACGCAAGCAGAAGGCAAACGCTTAACCAACTGAGCCACCCAGACATCCCTAAAAGTAATCTTCACTTCCTAAACAGCCAATCAAAATTTATGATTCCAAGTTCCACTCTCAAACTCTGAACAACAGGTTTAAAGAAACCAAAGCAAATGCACTAAAACATATTTTTTAGGACCACCAACACCAAGAAAAAAAAAAGCAAACATGGATACCAAGCAAAAGGAAAAAGGAAAAAAGGAAAAAAAATGGAATGGGAATAGATACCATGATAATCCACGAGGGGTGAGTTCCAGTCTTTACCCTAATTTACATACTGGGAGAATTTAGTTCCTCTTAATTATCTAATAAGGAAAAAGAAAGTTTTTAAGGCTAGAAATACCACACACTAAAGGACCTATTACAGTGTTTTTAAAAATGTTTTAAGAAAGTTTTTAAGGCTAGAAATACCACACACTAAAGGACCTATTACAGTGTTTTTAAAAATGTTCACTTCCCTCATATTCTTGAAATAAAGATTAAAATCTGGAATTATGAACTAATACTCAGAGGATAGGCATTCTGAGCTTACCTTTCAGACACAAGGACAAACTGTATCTATCCTAAAAGATAAAGTTTAGGTCAGCCCTTCAATATTACTAGTTGATTTGTGCTACAGATGAGGACAAGCTACAACGTTACACAATTTGTGGGTTTAATGACAACTTTATAAATCACTGGTAGAATCTAAACTAAAAGGCTGTTACAAGATCAGAAACAATTAATTCCATACTACTGACAACATAATCTGGAAAAGGGGCTTTCTCCAAATGATTCTGGTGCATGAATTTCTTTCCTGTAACTGCTAGGCCAAGTTCTCACCTTCCCAAATGATTACTATTATTGTTCAAAAAATACTGTTCTGAATTACAAACTCAGAGTAACCTGAACTATTCTAAACTTATTCACATTTTATTAAAATAAAATGGATTAGTTCTGAATGTTTGAGGCCACAAATATTACAGATAAAACACATACATAAAATGAGATTCTCTCCATCAAATGAAATGTGCTTTGATAATCCTACTTTTGTTAAGTTTTGTAAGCAGTGCCATGTGCCATCCACATTCTGCTCACTTTAACACTTTCAGACAGCAGCTCTCATTCACAAGATCAAAGGTACAGAAGGTACTACTTGAAAGCTAAGGCCTCTACTACAGAAACATCCAACCTACCTCTTAAAAGACTGCAGCAAGGAGACAGTACAGCCTTATAAAAACCTACACAAAATTAACCCCCCCCCGGGGTGTCCCTTCACCTTCTTGCTCATCTTGCCTACTTTAATTTCAGATGCTTTCCTCAACTTTCCTTCATGAATCAAATCTATTTCAACTTAGAAAACATATAAAAGTATTTATGATTTGCTACACATTGGAGAACCCTTCTAGTTAAAAAAAATCAGTGAAAACACTAAGCTCATATTTAGATACAGAAGGGAGGAGTAATGAAAGAAACAAGGCCTGAACACAACAAATGTGTAATATTTAGGCCATCAAGACTACAGCGCTTCAAACTATTAGCATAGGAAAACGCCTGTCGGTAAATCAACTGACTGTGAAACAGATCTACAATAGCAATTAGAACAGTTAACTGAATCCCAGTCATTCTGTATACCATAATATAATTCTAAGTTTTTAAACATAGGAAAAAATTCTAACGTTGCTACAGTTCATTTTATAGTGATAAATTTCCATTTCAATCTATTTTCTTTTCTGGAAATTAACATCCTTGGGCACCTGGGTAGCTCAGTGGCTGGGTGTCTGCCTTCAGCTCAGGTCATGATCCTGGGGTCCTGGCATTCCGACTCCCTGCCCAGTGGGGAGTCTGCTCCTCCCTCTCCCTCTGATCCTCCCCCCCCTTCCTGCATACACTTTCTCTTACATAAATAAAATCTTAGGAAAGAAAAAAAAAAAGAAATTAACATTCTTAATTCTTGCCTGTTCTATTAGATCACTGGTTAAAATGAGCAGTCATCAGATCTAAGTTGTGGTTTTAACTGATTTTTTTAAACAATTACTGTACTCTATTCCCAAGAATGTGGAATTATATCCCACACTCCTACCAACCCTCCAAATTGTTACTTTTAAAATAACAAGGATGCGACAAACACACCTTTAGTCCTGACAAGTTATCAGCAGTATTAATTTTATGTATTGACTGAAATTGAACTTTTCATAAGAGGAATTTTCAAACAAGCTAACAAAACAAGCTCCATAAACCTAAAACTCTTAACAGGCGCGGTATGTCCACCTACAACACGGATAAGACCCAAAAAACTGTTTTGGTAAAGAAAGGGTGAAAATAAGAGCCATGAACGCCCTACACACTTAGAAATTGCTGGGCTTAAAAAACACTAAACAATAAAATTTTTTAAAAACCAGAGCAATGCATAATACATTTGCACCCCAAAAATGCCAATGTAATAAATGCCTCTTGAATACACCAGCACACGCACAAGTTTTCCTGAAGAGGGCCCGTGGCTTAAGTACACCTAGAAATAAAAAATCGCAGGCAGTAGCGCGGTGGCGAAAAAACGCCTGATCTGAAAGTCTAGAGACCTTGGTTCTAGTCTCCTGGCTCAACAACTAACTCCGAGTGACCTTGGGTAAACACGCTCTCTAGGCCTCATTTCGTTATCTTTAAGCGAGAAACTGAAGTCCCTCTTTTACAGTATTAACTCTGTTCCAACTTCATGTGATCAGGAATGGACTTTGGGGCTGCCAATAATCAATGCCAGAAAAAAACAGGTTAACAGGTTAAACGGGTCAGAGCCCCCGAGGTGGAGATACGGTGACTTGGAAAAAGGGTAAGTGGACCCTGACCCAGCAAAGGCCGGCGCTGGATTTGGGGGGCGGAGGTGTCTGCAGGAGGGCCGGAGGTGGGACTGCCCGGCTCCCGGCGCCCGCAGGAGGTGGAGTCGAGGTTCTCGCGTGCATTGTCCCCGGGAGGGAGCCATGTTTCTTCCTCCCCGGCACTCCCAGATGGCGGCTGGGGGCGCGGGGCCTAAGCAACCGAAAGCCCCGCGACCTGGGCTCCGGGCGGAGGCGGACAAGGGGGGTAAGGAACTCGGGCCCCGGAAACCTGTCTCCCGGACCGCGGCCCCCGGGACCCACCAGGAGGGGGCGGGGGGATGGAAGGGCCCCCAAAGCGACGGTTCCCAGCCCCGCACCTCCCACCCGCTCCGGTCGGTCGGAGCGAGAAGGGAAACCATGCCCACCCACGGACCGGAGCGGCGGCGGGCAGGTCGCATACGGCCACCTCTCCCGCCTCAGCCGGGCAGCGGAGCAGCGAGAAGCAGGCCGGGGCTCCTCGACCTCCGAGGCCTCGGGCCGACCCAGCCCGGCGCACCCCGATCCCCTACCCTACTCACCGTTGGCGCGTTTGAGGGCATTTTCCGGCCTCTGAAAATAGGCCGGCATCTTGGCGGCAGGCTCAGCTCACCCGGCGTCAGCGAACTCCTTAGTGGCCCGGGCCGGGAGAGGAGACGAAAGGGAACCAGCGCGAGGTTCCACGCGCCTCGCCAGCAGTCGCCCGCGCCCAGCCGGCCAGAGACGGAAAGGAAGGAGCCACGTGACCCCCGCACGGCGGCGCCGCCACCGCCCAGGCCCCGGATGTAGGGGAGCGGGTGCGGGGGGTGGAGCGGTCCTCCGCGCGCAGGCGCGCTGCTCTCGCGCGCGCCGGCTGACGTGGCGGCTGCGGCCATCCTGCTCGCGCGCCGCTTCCCCCTCCCGCCTCGTCGGGGAGAAGCTGTGGGAGAAGGTTCTCCGGCCTCTTTCTCCTTGAGGGAGAATGGGGGTGAGAAAGGTGACACTTGTGTCAGAGTCTCAGCCTGGCGAGAAAGAAGGCGTGTGCACAGATCTTTGGACGCGCTTTGTGCGGAGTCATGCAAAGTTCCAGTCAGGTCCCGTTCGCCCAAGGAACGGTCTGTCGCCGCTGAATGAAAATGCCGGCTGTATTGGTTTATCGGACATGCGCTGAGCAGCCGTCGCCAGGCCCGCGCTGCCCGCCGCCGGTTAACAGCAGTGACCTGTCCCTTGACGGACTAGCAGAGGAAGGAGGGACGCGGTAATTCCATGAGCAAGCTTATTACTTCATGTCGGTACAATTAAAAAGTTGCTGACACAAAGGTTGTCCGGAGGATGGGAGCCCTCAGAGAAGGTGAGTTTGGAGCTGAGGCCTGAAGGACGCGGACAGACTGGAGACCGTACTCTGGCAAGAGGACAGACGTTCTGCATCAGAGCAGGCTTCGCTCAGTGTTTGAAGATACATGGGAGAGTTCTAGCCTTGACATTCGGCACTCGCCGCAAAGAAGCAGGAGAAAAACCGGTGTTAGCTGCAGGGAATCCATTTCTCAGGCCCCTGCTACCGACAGTCGTTTATTACTGATCTGCAGTTTTAATGCTCGGTCACTCACTAGAACACCTAGAACTTGAAAGCCATTTAAACTGAATCTAATAACTCAAGCCCTACGTGTGAAATTAAGAGGAGTTCAGAAGAAAAATTCAGGGGGCGTCTGGGTGGCTCAGTGGGTTGGTTAAACCTCCGCCTTCAGCCCAGGTCATGCTCTCAAGGTCCTGGGATCGAGCCCCGCATCGGGATCTCTGCTCCGCGGGGAGCCTGCTTCCCCGTCTCTCTCTCCCTGCCTCTCTGCCTACTTCTGATCTGTCAAATGGGTAAATAAAATTTAAAAAAGAAAAAGAAAAATTCAGAAAGCAGCAGTGGAATAAGTTGTTCCAGTTTTATAACACATTTTGTAATGATGCATGGACTATGCGAATGAATGACAGTACTGTAACCGGGGAACAAGGAATCCACAGCACATACACACAAAAGCATGTTCCGCTCATTGTTTCTGCCTCAGCAAAGAGATTTTTCTATTCAATTAAATTTATCCCTATAAAGAAAGCTTAAGAAATGCAGAAAAGATCAAAGATACATACAGATTCTAAAAAAAGGTATTTAAAAATTAACTTCAAAGAGTTCTAACCTCAAAATTCTTGGGCCACTCTAAATGTCTAAATTTACTTCCCCCAAATTAAGAGCCAGACAGAGTTGAATAACAAGTACTAAGAAGCTATAGGAACTGTTTTATGGGGAAGGATCAAGAGACTCGTTTGTGTATGCAGTAATTAAGTCAAAATTAAAGAGCTAAACATAAGAGCAAATAAAGCTTTTAAATGCTCTATATAGAAAACTATTTGGTAGGCCATAGAGAAATGTAACAGAATAAAATAAAAGGAAACCTGACCTAAATATCAGAAAAAGCTTTCTAACATTCTTATCTTTTCATTCTCATATCTTGAAGAAGATGGTAAAATAATATCATTGATTATTACTCATTATGTGGTAGACCTAAAACAAGACAAACACTAGAAAATTTGGAGCAAAAAATGAAATTCAATGTTTCTGCATCTTCAGTCTTTTCTCTCAAGTTAAAGTAGATAAAGCATTTGGTAATATAATAACCAATGATCATTTAAGTGCATTAAGTACAATTAGCATCTAGTACTGTATTTGTGAATAGTCTCAACTTCCAGAATAAATTTTATTAAATTCTGCCAATAGGAGGGGATGCCTGGGTGGCTTGGTTGGTTAAGTGTTTGCTCAGGTCATGATCCCAGGGTCCTGGGGTAGCATCCTCCGTGCATTGGGCTCCCTGCCCAGCGGGGAGCCTGCTTCTCCCTCCGTGCCTGCAGCTCCCTCCTGCTTGTGGTCTCACTTTCCCTCAGGCAAATAAATAAATAAAGTCTTTAAAAAAAATTTTTTTTAATTCAGCCAGTAGGTATTAAGTACCAGCTAATAGCCTGTTTTCAAGGAGTTGATGTATCACTGGTGCATATGGATGTGTACACAATGAGGAGCGAGATAGGATCTATTCTGAACCAGAAGAAAAGCACAATTGCTTATTGATTAATGCTCACTTTGTAGAAAGCAAGTAACCTGAATATGCTGGAAACCACTTTAGGAAGTAGTAAAGGGAAATGATCAGGCTAGTGAAGGTGTTTCCCTAACCAACCTAGTTTTGTACTACATATAACTGGATAATTTCTCTAATATAATGTTTGGAGGTTTTGAATAGAGCAAATAAGATTCTCAAAAGAAGGGGGCGCCTGGATGGCTCAGTGGGTTAAAGCCTCTGCCTTCGGCTCAGGTCATGATCCCAGGGTCTGGGGATCGAGCCCCACATCGGGCTCTCTGCTCAGCAGGGAGCCTGCTTCCTCCTCTCTCTGACTGTCTCTCTGCCTACTAGTAATCTCTGTCAAATAAATAAATAAAATCTTAAAAAAAAAAAAAAAAAAAAAGACTTCCTCTGCAGAGCCTTAAAGCTAGTGGGCAGCTGCTCAGGCCACCATTAACATGAGTAACCAGGCCAGCTCTGGGCATTCTGCTGCCCCAGCAACTGGTGGCTCTAGTCCTCCCTCAAACTACTGGTTCCTGGATCAGTGACTGACTAGCTCTTCCCTCTAGTTATTTCTAGAACATTCTCTCTCCTCCCTTGAACTGTGAATATTGAACTTCATGCCATTAGACTAGACCACACGTGATGCCTCTATGTGACAGTCCTCTATAGGCATCTGCAGATCTGCAGGTCACAACCCCTCATTCCTTAACTCTTACTTCTAACTCTCTATCACCAACACGATTGTCATAATTATTAGTGGTTTCTATACCCATGTGGATGGTCCTGCCAGTATCCTGGCCACCTGGCCTTCACAATTGTGTCCTCTACCTTACCTCACTCACTCATATACATGATGATACCCTAGAGTCTAGACTAAGAAACAGGAAATTTGTTCTGTTTAAAGGACTAGGTAGTAAATATTAGAGGCTTTGCAGGCCACGAGGCCATATCTTCAATTCTTGAAGCAACTGTTCTTGCTGAAAGAATAATAGTCCTTTGGGCACCTGGGTGGCTCAGTGGGTTAAAGCCTCTGCCTTCAGCTCAGGTCATGATCCCAGGGTCCTGGGATGGAGTCCCATATCGGGCTCTCTGCTCAGCAGGGAACCTGTTTCCTCCTCTCTCTCTGCCTGCTTGTGACCTCTCTCTGTCAAATACATAAATAAAATCTTAAAAAGAAGAAGAAGAAGAATAGTCCTTGTATATATGTGTGTATATTACATTTAAAACTGTAAAAACTAGGGCGTCTGGGTGGCTCAGTCAGTTAAATGCCTACCTTTGGCTCAGGTCGTGATCACGGGGTCCTGAGATCAAGTCCTTCGTCAGGCTTCTTGCTTCGTGGGGAGTCTGCTTCTCCCTCTCCTTCTGCCCCCCTGCCAACCCAGCTTGGGGTCTCTCTCTCTCAAATGAGTAAATAAAATATTTTTAAAAACCATAAAAGCTATCTTGGTGAGCACTGAGCAATATATAGAATTGGTGAATCACTCTATTGTATACCTGAAACTAATATAATAATATATGTTAACTATACTGAAATTAAAAATTTTTTAAAATTTAAATGTAGGGCGCCTGGGTGGTTCAGTGGGTTAAGCCGCTGCCTTCGGCTCAGGTCATGATCTCAGGGTCCTGGGAGCAAGTCCCACGTCGGGCTCTCTGCTCAGCAGGGAGCCTGCTTCCCTTCCTCTCTCTCTGCCTGCCTCTCTGCCTACTTGTGATCTCTCTCTGTCAAATAAATAAATAAATATCTTTTTAAAAAATTTTAATGTAATGACTAAAAATAGTGAAGACTGTTGTTATTCTTTAAAAAAAAAAAAATTGTATGTATTTGACAGAGACATAGCCAGAGAAGGCAGTGGGAGAAGAAGCAGCAAGCTTCCCGCAGAACAAGGAGCCAATGTGGGGCTCAATCCCAGGACCCTAGGATCATGACCTGAGCTGAAGGCAGATGCTTCACGATGGAGCCACACAGGCACCCTATAAGGACTGTTCTAGCTCAAGGCTGTGTAAATACAGGCAGTGGGCCCACTTGAGCCCCTAGGCTCTGTTTGCTGACCCCTACACTATATCTTGTCACACCGCTCTCTCAGTTTCCAGATCTTGATTTGAAGCATCTCACATTCTCGTTCATTCCAGTACACCACAACCCCCAACAATCCTGCTGCCTGATGAACCTGCAATCTGGCCATCAATCCTTCCTTTACTCACCGCAGCTCCCCATCCCTCGTGTCCTCTGTGGTTTTTTTTGGTTTGTTTTTTTTTTAAGATTTTATTTATTTATTTATTTGACAGAGAGATCACAAGTAGGCAGAGAGGCAGGCAGAGAAAGAGAGAGAGAGAGAGAGAGGGAGGAGGAAGCAGGCTCCCTGCCAAGCAGAGAGCCCAATGCAGGGCTCAATCCCAGGACCCTGAGATCATAACCTGAGCCAAAGGCAGAGGCTTAACCCACTGAGCCACCCAGGTGCCCCCCTCATGTCCTGTTAACCCCACACCCAACTCGGATTCCATCATTTAGTTCTTTCCTTGCTCTGCTTTCCCTTTATATGGCCCCAACCCTAGCCAACCCAAGCATCCTTCTGCTCCTTGCCCACAGCCCAACATGACTGGAGAAAAATATACAACCGTGTCAACAAGTCCCACTTTAAATTCTTGACCACAAGCTGCAGCAGGCCCCGTGCTGCTCTTCAGCCCTCTTACTACTCTGCTTCTCGAGGCTCTGTCCCCATTCTCCCTGGTGACTGTGCCATACTTTGTCCTCTCTCCAGTCCTCTCCCCTCAGCTGTTGGCCTCATTTTCTATAGCACGGCAAGCAGTGGAGCCGTTAGACGAGAACGTGGCTCTGCACTCTGCCACCGACCCACCCCTGCTCCTCTTCTCGACACTGCCTCTCTCCTGTTACCTTCAGTCCGTGCTCCTGTCTAAAGCCAGCCTTTTGTACTGGTGCCCTGGATTCCATCTCCTCTCACACCGCAGGCTGTTCACTCCAGCCTCCCTGAAACGCTGTCTTCACTTGGCTCCCAAGATCCCCTTTTCCTGATTTTCCTCCTACCTCTCTGACTCCTCTGTCTCTTTGACCTGCCATCTCCTCTTCTCTCTGACCTCTGAGGTTGGAAAGCCCCAGGGCTCAGCCCCTAGACGTCTGCCCTCCTCTAACTGCATCCATCCCTTGGTTCTAGCTCATGGCTTTAGATATCATCCCTGTGCTTAGAAGTTACAAAATTACATCACCAGGGCTCTACGTCTCTCCTGAAAGCCAGGCTCACACCCCAGTGACTAAATGATACATCCGTTAAGAGTTTGACATACAACATATACCCAAACTGCCCCAAACCAGGCTCCTGGTCTCTCTGGCCTCCCATCAACTCCTCCCATTCTCTTCCCCATGTAAATCATGGCAATCCCCTTCTTCCAGTTGTTCAAACCAAAAATACTGGAGACATCATCCTTAACTCTACTTTTTCTGCCACAGGCCTACATCAAATTGATCCATCAGCCAATCCCATTTCTACCACCTCCACAGCCATCAGTCTGTTTTCCCCAGACTATGTAATAACCTATTCACTTGTCTTTCTGTTTCTCTTCAGCCCCCTTCTTGTTACCCTCCACCACAGCAAGCAGGGGGATCTTTTAAAACAAAAGGTAGGTGATTATGTTAGTCCCCTCATCAAGGTCCCCTTGTGGCTGCCCAGCTCAGGCAGGCAAAGTCAAAGTCCTTACCGTGGCCCACAAGATCCTACAGATCTCCTTCTCCTCCCCCTTCCTGCCATGCCAGGCCAGTGTCACCTTTTCAGGGCTGTCTTTCCTTACCTCTTAAAGTAATAACAACCTCCCTTCCTTCCATACTTCCAAGCACCCTTTTCTTGATTTTCCTCCACAGCATTTATTTAGTTCTCTCCATTTCATTGATATATTTCATGATCCACCGCTCTAGAATGTAAGATTGATGAAGGCAGGGATTGACGTCTGTTTTGTTCAACAGCTGTCTGTCTAGCATCTGTAACTGCCTGGCACAGAGTAAGCACTCAACAAATATTTGGATTTTTTTAGAAGATTTTATTCATTTTTTTGAGAGAGAGAGAGAGAACATGAGTGAGAGAGCACAAGCAGGGGGAGCAGCAGAGGGAGAGGGAAAAGCAGAGGGAAGAGAGAAGCAGACTCCTCGCTGAGCAGAGAGCCCAATATGGGGCTTGATCCCGTGAACCTAAGGTCATGACCTGAGCCAAAGGCAGTCATTTAAGCAAATGAGCCACCCAGGCGCCCCTCAATAATATTTGCTTAAAAAATGACTTCATGGGTTAAAGCAAGCTTTCTGTATTATAATTGCCCATCTGCATGTTAGTTGCCTCCATGACACTGGAAGTCCTTTGGGACATTTCATCTTTGTGTGTAGACAGTGCCTGGCACATGGTCAATAGCCAGGAAGTATTTGCTCAGCGTATATTTCAGAACACCTTGATGGTTCCAACTGCCTGATGATAAAGAAATTCCAAAACCTTACACGCTTGCATTCTTAATCATGAAAGTGCCCAATGAGGGTTGGAAATCTTTTTAATAGTAGTGTTCCAAGAGCAGATGTGGGGTGCATGGTGCCTGGGTCAGGCAGTTCTTGCTGAACATTTAGGTTGTGCAAATTTATTTTTTTTTCAAGATTTTATTTATTTATTAGAGAGAGGGAGAGAGGAAGAGTCCACAAGCAGTGGAGAGTGGCAGAGGGAGAGGGAGAAGCAGACTCCCTGCCAAGCAGGGAGCCCAATAGGGGGCTCGATCCCAGGACCCTGAGATCATGACCTGAGCCAAAGGCAGACGCTTAACCCACTGAGTCACCCAGTCACCCCTAGGTTGTGCAAATTTAAAGCAGGAAATTGGAATGCAGAGTCAGTGGAGTATATTCTTAGCAGGAACGTATCCCGGCAGCATTTGTTATTTATTGGAGAAAAGCATCTTACATTCGGGAGTCCTCACCCATTAATATTCTGCCAGACTCCAGGACAAGTCTGAGGGGAAGAAGAGAAGCATGTTTGTGGGAATTGGCATACATAGTCACACATGCCATTGTCATGCCACACAGCCTAGCTCCTACTTGGGAATTTAGGAGACTCTGCTCAAAGCCACACAATCCATTTAGGGCCAAGAGCACAATGAGTAAGACACCGTGCAGAGTAGCTTAGGGTGTGGTTTGAAAATGGGCTTCTCTGTTAAATGTGTGAACTATGATTAGAAGGAACCCTGGAACCGCAGGGTGTGGGCTTTCATCTTGGGCTTGTGGGTACTAGACAATCACACAGACCTTTTCATTGTGTTATATTCTCACGAAGCAACTAAAATGACACTTCCTTGGAGAACCCCTTCCTGATCACATGGTCTAAAGCTTGAGACTACCTTAGTTTAATTCTCAGCGAAGTGTTTATCACTTGTGGATAGTGTTCATTGTTTCCTTGGTTTCCCTCCCCACCGCACCACACTAAATGGTAAGCTTTAAGCAACCAAGTTCATCGTGTTGAGCACTGTAGCTCCAACTCCCAGAACTATGCTGGGCATGGGTCAACTCTGTAAATACGTGATGTGTGAATAAATAAAGGAATGGAGACTGTGGTCAGCAGGATTCCAAGGTGTCCACAAGATTTCCACTCCCTGATTGTACACGCCTTGTATAATACCTGAGAACTCAAACATGATGGGGTGTTACTTCTCTGATTGGGTTATATTATTTATCTAGTTGACTTTAAGAAGAGATTATCTGGGTGGGTCTAGCCAATTACAAAAGCCCTATAAATCCTGAGGCAGAGGAAGTAAGAGATTCAAAACACGAAAGGATAAATGGAAAAAGCTACATAGCAAGGAAATGTGGACAACCTCTAGTAGCTGAGGACAGCCTACAGGTAAACCCAGTTAGTGCACAGAAGCCTCAGTCTGCAAATGGAAAGAGCTGAATTCCATCAACAACTTGGATGAATGTAAAGGGAAATTCTTCTGCAGAGCCTCCAGGAAGGAACACACCCTTGCCATCACCCAGACTTCATCCTGGCAACAGCCTGAGCAGAGACCTTGTGCCATGCTGGGACTTCTGGTCTATAGAGCTGTGAGCTGATAAATGGGTGTTGTTTTAAGTCACTAAGTTTGTAGTAATTTTTTACACAGCAAAAGAAAACTAATACAGAGACGGTTTCCCCATATTAATTTCTAGAGAAAGAAGAATGAAATATAAGTGGAGTCAAATTCTTTTTTTTTTTAAGATTTTATTTATTTATTTGACAGAGAGAGAGAGATCACAAGTAGACAGAGAGGTAGGCAGAGAGAGGGAGAAGCAGGCTCTCTGCTCAGCAGGGAGCCTGATGAGGGGCTCAATCCCAGAACCTGAGCCGAAGGCAGAAGCTTAACCCACTGAGCCACCCAGGTGCCCCTTGGAGTCAAATTCTAAAGTGACTTTGCTTTGCATGAAATGAATACAAAAGTACAACTCAGTGGAAGGAAAGGGCAAGACTGTGAAGGTTTAACTCTACAAATTAAGAGAAAGGTTTAACTATACAAATGAAGTGAAAGCCCTACAGAAGGAATCTGAGACTACAAACACATGTTATAGTACTCCATACTACTGTTTTTAGAACTAGGGGGTAAGCTTCATTTCCTAGGGAATTTAGGATTATAAATGCATCTCTGTTCAGCCCATAAGTCTGTCACATTTGGAGCCAGATGGCTTCAAACCCCAGCTTTGCCATTTAGCACTAGGGTATTGGGAAAGTAATCTCACCAAGCCTCCATTTTCTCATCTGTGAAATAGGCAGGATTGAGTCCTATTATCAGACTCCATGCTCAGCGGGAAGTCTGCTTGTCCCCCTACCCCCTCACACTCACATTCTCTCTCTCTCAAACAAAATGTTTATTTATTTTTATTTTTTTAAATATTTTATTTATTTATTTGGCAGAGAGAGCATGAGCACAAGCAAGGGGAACAGCAGACACAGAGGGAGAAGCAGGCTCCCTGCTGGGCAGGGAGCCTGACTTAGGGCTCAATCCCAGAACCCTGGGACCATGACCTGGGCAGAAGGCAGATGCTTAATGACTGAGCCACCCAGGCACCCCCAAATAAATCTTTTAAAAAAATAGAAAAGAAAAGGGGCGCCTGGGTGGCTGAGTGGGTTAAAGCCTCTGCCTTCAAGGTCCTGGGATCTAGCCCCTCATCGGGCTCTCTGCTCAGCAGGAAGCCTGCTTCCTCTCTCTCTCTCTGCCTGCCTCTCTGCCTACTTGTAATCTCTGTCTCTGTCAAATAAATAAATAAAATCTTAGAAAAAAGAAACGGGGAAGGGTAGCTTTGTGGGAGAGAAACCTGACAAATACTGCCTCAGCGGGCTGACCAAGGTTTATATCTCAGTGCAGCCTTGATCTGATGTGACGACAGCAGCATTTCTATGGTCTTCCTCCCCAAAACACATGACCAATCATGAGAAAAAACATCAGACAAATCCTAACTGAAAGATGGTCTTTGAAAGTCCTGGCCAGAACTCCTCAAAACTGTCAAGGTCATCAAGAAACTAGGAAAGTATGAGAAACTGTCACAGCCAAGAGGAGCCAAAGGAAACATTTTGACTAAATATGTTATCCTAAATAGGATCCTGGGATCCTATTTAAAAACTAGGTAAAAACTTGGGCGCCTGGGTGGCTCAGTGGGTTAAGCCGCTGCCTTCAGCTCGGGTCGTGATCTCAGGGTCCTGGGATGGAGTCCCGCATCGGGCTCTCTGCTCGGCGGGGAGCCTGCTTCCTCCTCTCTCTCTCTGCCTGCCTCTCTGCCTACTTGTGATCTCTCTCTGTCAAATAAATAAATAAAATCTTTAAAAAAAAATAAAATAAAAACTAGGTAAAAACTAAGGAAAAAACATGGACTTTAGATACTAATGTATCAGTATTCATTCATTAGTTGTGACAGAGGTACCATATTGAAGTAAGATGTTACTAAAAGAAGAAACTTACTGAAGAGTATGTGGTAACTCTCCGTTCTATCTTTGCAACTTTTCTGTAAATCTAAAACTACTCTAAAAAGAATTTGGATTCCAAAAGAAAAAGAAAATGTCCATTTATAAAATATGAGGGGAAAGGGATTTTAAGACACTGTAGGTAATGAATTCTATCCTCTTTCATATTCTTTGAAAAATCCAAATACAGATCAGAATTTGTCTCAATTACATTTTCTTACTGATCTGTTTCTTTTAATACAACACAGCTTGAAAGCCGGGCTTCTTTGGGCCTGGGATCTACTCAGGTTCCAACATCAGCACCCTGATACTGTGGAGAACGCAGGAAGGATGACTTTCCGTTGGGAATCTTCTGGAAAGCTCACACAGACAGGAAGCTAGTTAATCATCAGGACAGAGTGTCTAGGCATTTGACTAAAGCCCCTTTCAGAGGGGACTTCTTGGGCCCCAAGCAAGCCTGGAATCCCTTAAAAGAGTTGACATCCCAATGCTCTCCTGACTGACACATACCTAATATTTGATTAAATGTGATTAAGGAAAAATAATGAAAAGAAGAGCCAGGGCTCACAGGACTTGGGAGTTAGAACATCTGTAGAAGGTGCTGAGGTCCCTTATCCACATGTCCAGACAGTCTGGGCATTTTTCATATCTGTATCAGTGCCAATATCTGCTTACTCTTTTCTTGGGAACCAGAGAACAAGCAGGCTGTGTGAACGAGATGGAGCAGGCTCAACCAGCTATCATCAGAAAAGCCTACCGATAAGGTAGGCCCTTGGCTATTATTCATGAACTTGGATTTCAGGAGCTCGCCCGCCATTCTTGGAATTGACTAGAGTGACTATCTAGACTGCTTGCACCAACAATGGTGTTTATGCCGACTACCTGTTTCCTTCGGAGAGTCTGGAATTTGTGTACGTGCTAGGCACATGTTGCCACACGACTGCCCCCAATAAAAGCCTGTCTCTAAGAGGCTTCCCTCATCCATGATATTTTGCTTGCGTTGTCACAGCTTGTTGCTGGAGGAATGAAACATGTCCCGTGTGACTCCACGGAGAGGACTCTTGGAAGCCTGGACCTACTTTCCTTTGGCTATCACTCCATGTGCCTTTTCCCTTTCCTGATAAAGCCTGGCCATGAGCACAGCTAGGTGCTGAATCCTGTGGGTCCCCCCAAAGAAATCATTGAATCTGGGACTTCTTTTGGGGACCCCTTTATCTATAATAATATAAAGATTCTTCTTGGGGTGCCTGGGTGGCTCAGTGGGTTTAAAGCCTCTGCCTTCAGCTCAGGTCATGATCCCAGGGTCCTGGGATCAAGCCCAGAGTCGGGCTCTCTGCTCGGCTGGGATCCTACTTCCTCTTCTCTCTCTCTCTCTGCCTGCCTCTCTGCCTACTTGTGATCTCTGTCTGTCTGTCAAATAAATAAATAAAATCTTTAAAAAAAAAAAAAAGATTCTTCTTGAGGGGCACCTGGCTGGCTCAGTGAGTGGAGCATGCCACTTGAGACTTCAGGGTTGTGAGTTTGAGTCCCATATTGGGTGTAAAGATTACTTTATTTTTTTTTTAATTAAAAAAAATTCTTTTTAAAGATTACTTTAAAAAATATGAAATAGGGACTCCTGGTTGGCTCAGTTGGTTAAGCAGCTGCCTTCAGTTCAGGTCATGATCCCAGCGTCCTGGGATCGAGTCCCACACTGGGCTCCTTGCTTGGCAGGGAGCCTGCTTCTCCCTCTGCCTCTGCCTGCCACTCTGTCTGCCTGTGCTCACTCTCGCTCCTCTCTCTCTGACAAATAAATAAATAAAATCTTTAAAATAAATAAATAAATAAATAATATGAAATAAAAAAGATTTTTCTTGATTCAAACTTTCATTGGAAGAGGCACAGAAGAAAGTATGATTAGCTCCATTTGGTCACTGAAGAAATGAGCGCACAGGGTGCGCCTGGGTGGCTCAGCGGGTTAAAGCCTCTGCCTTCGGCTCAGGTCATGATCTCAGGGTCTTGAGATCAAGCCCCACATCGGGCTCTCTGCTCGGCGGGGAGCCTGTTTCCTCCTCTCTCTCTGCCTGTCTCTCTGCCTACTTGTGATTTCTGTCTGTCAAATAAATAAAATAAAATCTTAAAAAAAAAAAAAAAGAAAGAAATGAGCGCACAGAAGGTGGGCAACATGAATGAATTGTCACAGCCTAGATGGGCAGAGCTGAGATTTGAACTCAGGCTCATCTGTTTCCACACCCCAGCTCCTTCCATCTAGGACAGTGCAGCTTTATTGCTAAAGGTTAAGAATACCTCCCCTTCTCCACCCTCTCTGGTCCTTTTCCTTTAACTCTGTGACCCTGTCTGGCAGGTCTGACAGCACCAGGAGTGAAATTGAAGGGAGGGAGGTGTCAATTCCTTCTTCCACCTTCCTGTAGATAACTGCTCCTCCCCTGCCGGGTGTCCTCAGCCTGGCCACAGCCTTCATTGTCCCTCCCTCCCTACCCCCCCCCCCACCACCTAACTCAAATCCTTTATTTTATTATCTGTCCATCTTCATCTCCAATCTCATTTACTTTCTGCATTCTGCCTAAAGATGGCACCTGTGGGTCCTGGCCACGTGGGCCACTCCTTAACTCACTCACAAAGAAAAGAGGCTTCCTGGCATGTACCAGGGACCTTAGGAGGCACAGCAGGAGCAACCCAACCTGGAGCAAGGAGAGGCAGGACACTGAAGATGCTGTCATGCTCTCCTGCCTTTGAGATTTTCTCCTTTTTCTCTTTCCTCAAGTTTGGATCTCTAGGTCTGGAATCCCAGGAGCAATAGATCTGGTCATGTCTTTTCGCTCCCCTTTTCTGTTTTCTCACCTGATGGTCACCTGGAGGTCACGGGCAAGAATTCTGCTCTGGTTATCTTGCGTGTCCATCTCCCCAGCATCTGGCCCATGGTGCACGGTCCGCTTTTGCAAATGTTTACGCTCTGTGTAAGGGAAGTCGAGTTTTCCTGATCCTATATTCCTGCCGATTTAATTTAATTTAATGGAAGATCATTCTCCAAGCCCCAATACCACAGAAAATTCTGTATTTTGAGCTAAATATGTCTCTGTAAAGTTTAGCAAATGACCTTGGTAAAATGGAAAGTTCAGGAGATCTGGGATTTCGATGAGGGAACAGAAGGCTGACTGAGGACAAAGCAAAAGCTGACACCCTGCAGCCTTCCCCCACATCACTCCTGGGTGGGACAAATGTGACATTCTTTAGGAATCTCCCACCAGTCTTAATGTTAATACCTTGCTAGAGGGAAAAACCTTGATAATGACAAGGCATTTTGTAGGTCCTCTTTAGCATATGAAAATTCTTTTGAAACTTCCATTTTCCCTTACCTCCCCAACCCCATCTATATAACCTGCCACCCCTCACAACCCCATGGCAGCCCCTCTTTCTGCCCACGGGTCTTGTCCTGGTGCTTTAATAAACCACCACTTTGCACCAAAGATGTCTCAAGAATTCTTTCTTGGTCGTCAGCTCCAGACTCCACCCCACTGAACTTCACCTATATTCTAAAACTTCATCAGATTTAACATGTTTTCTCATTTTTTCCTGTTTACTGTTGTTCATAAAATCCAGAAAAGCTATCAGTGACTAGCTTGTCATTTTATATACCATTAAGAAAGAAAAAAAAAGGGCGCCTGGGTGGCTCAGTGGGTTAAGCCGCTGCCTTCGGCTCAGGTCATGGATCTGAGGGGTCCTTGGATCGAGTCCCGCATCGGGCTCTCTGCTCAGCAGGGAGCCTGCTTCCTCCTCTCTCTCTCTCTCTCTCTGCCTCTCTGCCTACTTGTGATTTCTCTCTGTCAAATAAATAAATAAAATCTTTAAAAAAAAAAAAGAAAGAAAAAAAAACCACTTTCAGTCATAATTGTAGACTGCATCCCTATTTTCAGAGATTTTTTAAGATTTGAACTACTGCAAGCAATAAATACAGTGTTTTTGAAATTGTAAAGTGTAAGTAAAAGGAGGAGGGAAAATACCTGGTCTTACCCACCTAAAGAAAACCATTGTTATTAGCACCAGAATATTTCTCAGTATTGTTCTATGATATTTTTACAGTTATGGACCTTATACTAGTACATTTAATACACTTATGCATTAAATATATACATTTATACATATTTATAAATATACATTTCCAAATATGTATATTTGCATTTTTTAATATATTTGCATTAAAAAAATATTTTACCTCTTTATTTGACAGAGAGTGACACAGCAAGAGAGGGAACACAAGCAGGGTGAGTGGGAGAGGGAGAAGCAGGTTCCCCCCCATGTGGTGAACATGGAGCCTGATCTGAGAGCATGTCCTGAGCTGAAATCAAGAGTGAGATGTTTAACCGAATGAGCTACCCAGGTACCCCTTGAATTTGGTATTTCGTAAGGGTTTCTTTCCAATTGTCCCAGATCCCAGCTTACTCTTGGACCAGCAAACAAATCCAGGGAGATTGTGAAGTCGTTCTGGGCACTCTATTTCTGGTTGTGACTCTCATGGCCTCACAGATCACTCTGGAAGACAGCCTACAGCATCTGGCTACCAGACAGGACCTGTGATGTTCCTCCGGCACAGATCCTTGTACTGCTCTGAGTACAAGGGAGAGGAGGAATGCTCTCCCTGATTCACCGATGAACTCTTACTCTGGCTTCAGAAGGCTAAGGCATGTTTCGCAGTCCACCACTCCAAGCACACATGCCCTTTGTTGCTTTCTCTCCTTGGAGCTATGGGGATTCCCTCGATGTGTTTGGCACATCATAAACTTCCCAACCACAAAAGGATGTGACATACATACCAGTTCCAAACAAAGGAGCAACTGCCCATCCCAGGAAGACTGCCAGTGAACTCAAGGGGCCTATACCTTTACTGCAGAGAGAAGAGCAGGTAACCCTTGGTGATTCAAAGGCAATTTTTTCAAGCTTCTCTTTTACTTGAGAGGACAGGGATGAAATCCACAGAAATATAATCTCCAGGAGGGAGTCTCAGATACATCCAAGACAAGTGGCTGAAGAGTAGCTATACTGGTTTCCTACAGCCGCCACCACAATTACCAGAGACTGGGTGGCTTAAACAACAGAAATTTATTTTCTCACAGTTCAGAAGGTTGAAACCCTGAGATCACTGTGTTGGCAGGTTCGATGTCTTCTGAGGCCTCTCTCTTTGGCTTGCAAATGTCTTTCCTCTGTGGGGGCACACCCCTAGGATCTCTTTGTGTGTCCAAATTCCCTCTTCTTATAAGGACACAGGTCAGATTGGAGTGGGGCCCACCCTTACAGCCTCATTTCAACTGAAAACCTCTTTAAAGGATCTTGTCTCCACAGATGATCACATTCCAAGGCAGTGGGGTTAGCGCTATGCACGTAATTAGAGAATCATTCCAGCCCATAATAGCAGCTGAGATACGGTAGGATTTTGTGTAATTATCCTAGTTTATTGGAGATAGTCACCTTCACAAAAAGCAGATATTTGAGGTCCAGATCGATGCAGATTGGTGTATTGTTGACATTAAAGGGAGTCTACAAGAGCATCTATTTTCCTTGTAAACACTTCAACCATAGAACCTTGCAAGAGATGGCAAAGGCCAATGAAACATGAGTGCAAGTGTCTACTTGGCCTCCAAACTGGTTGTGATTCTGCATCACACTCTGTAGCCCCTAATACATTTGTATTTTCTTTGAGAACTAGAAGCATTAGCAATTATGTACTATAATAGCAAGTACAGGGAATCAATCCAAGGGGCATAAAGGTGCTGCCATCCAGAAGTTCAGTCTCATGAGAGAACAGGAGAGCCAGATATACTCTAATCTTAATTCTGTGGCCAAATGCTATTAGATCTTGGAAGAGGGAGAAATTAATTTTGCCTGGGTTTAGGGAAGAAATGTTATTTGAACCTTGAAGATGTAGAATTTTTCCCAGTGTAAAGAGCAGATAGAACAGGGAGACTTGTTCAAATTACAGTAGTACTGTGATCATAAAGCAAAAAGCAGGAAAAATATTGTCATTAGTAGCTGATGGAACTAATTATATTTCCATACTCAAAGCATTACCCAGTTAATATTACTGAACCAGAATTATGAGTGTTAACTTGGATAAATATCTTAAAAAACAAAATCGAGCAAAGAAGGCAATTTATGAATGAATAGAAATGGTATGCAATGGAATGGTAAGCTTTATACACAAGGGATCTCTTGTGTAGCTGGGGACCCCTTGCTTGGGTCCATATCCTGCTACCACCACTTGAAAGCCGTTTGATCCTGGGCAAATTGTGCCACTTTTCAGTTTTCTCACCTGTACATTGGGGCTCATAATAGGACTTAAACACAGAGGTGTTGTGAGGATTTAGGGAAGTAATACAAGTAAAATACCTAGAACAGTGTCCGCCCTTCATAAATGTTAGCTACTGCACTGGTATAAAGTTTTAAAAGAACGAGTACAATATTTTGCTGAGTAAAACAGACAAATAAACAGAAACTTAAAAACGTATAGGAAAATGACGATGACCACATTTAGAACAGTAGTTACCTCTGTGGGACAGGGAGGGGAAGGAGATTACAGAAGAGAAGGGAAGGGCTTCAACTACATGTTTGGGATTTTTAAAAGATTTTTGTTTATTTATTTATTTAACAAACAGTGATCACAAGTAGGCAGAGAAGCAGGCAGAGAGAGAGGAAGAGAAGCAGACTTCCCGCTGAGCAGAGAGCCGGATACGGGGCTCAATCCCAGGACCCCGGGATCATGCCCCAGCCAAAGACAGAGGCTTTAATCCACTGAGCCACCCCGGCGTCCCAAATACATTTGTAATACTTTATGAAACGGGGTGATAACCACATATTTTTCTTCTATTGGTATATATTTATGAAATATTTCATATTAAATACTTTAAAACATATAGCAAATGAAATGGGGGTGGGTTCGTATTCCTATAGACACCAAAGACCCTCCCTTATTAACTAGTTTTGTGAGATTTGGGTAAGAGGCACAGAGGCTCCCCAAGGAGGGATCCTGGAGCCACCCAAACTGCCTGGCTCCTCTTCCTCATTCAGATCTGGCCTTAAATACCCCTTCCTCAGAGAAACCTTCCTCCAAAGCTTTTTTTTTTTTTTTTTTAAAGATTTTATTTATTTATTTGACAGAGAGAGATCACAGGTAGGTAGAGAGGCTGGCAGAGAGAGAGAGAGAGAGAGGGAAGCAGGCTCCCCGCGGAGCAGAGAGCCCGATGTGGGACTCGATCCCAGGACCCTGAGATCATGACCCCAGCGGAAGGCATCGGCTCAACCCACTGAGCCACACAGGCGCCCCCCTCCAAAGCTATTTTAAAGCAGCACCCCCCTCCCCCCCACTGCACTGTTTTATTGCAATGGGCCTATCACTCTAAGGTGTTTTAGGATTTTTTTACTCAGCAATTGTCTGTCTCCCTCCACTAGAATGTTCTGTCTTGCCCAACACTGTATTCCCAAATTCTTTTCAAATCTTCAGGTGTTTTGGGGTGCCTGGGTGGCTCAGTGGGTTAGGGCCTCTGCCTTCTGCTCAGGTCATGATCCCAGAGTCCTGGGATCGAGCCCCACATCGGGCTCTCTGCTCGGCGGGAAGCCTTCTTCCTCCTCTCTCTCTCTACCTGCCTCTCTGCCTACTTGTGATCTCTGTCAAATAAACAAATAAAATCTTAAAAAAAAAAATCTTTGTTTTGTTTTGTTTTGTTTGGGGATGGATGACTGACTGGATGGATGGATGGATGGATGGATGAAGGCCCTCCAAACTCAGGATGCCTCTCTTTAGCCCGCCTGGTGGGCAGAGGTAGAATGAGAAAAGCCTGAGAAGGGGAGGGAAGATTGGAATAGTTTGAGGAGAGGGTTTAGGAAGATCTGGATTAGCCGTGCCCAGGTGGCTCTCAGGGTCCTGGGATCAGATCCCCACATCAGCCTCTCTGCTCAGCAGGGAGCCTGCTTCTCCCTCTTTCTGCCTACTTGCGCTCTCTGTCAAATAAATAAATAAAATCTTAAAAAAAAGAAGAAGAAGAAGAAAAAGAAGAAGAAGATCTGGATTAGAGGAAGCAAGGGAAGCTGCAGAGGCGGAGGTTCTTTTCTTAGCCAAAGGGCTGAAGGAGAGTGGGGAGCAGGAAGTGGAGGCGGGTCAAGGGCGGGGCCTCCAGGGAGGAGGTGGGGCTCTGGAGGCGGGGTTTTGGGGAGGGCGGGGCCATATGGAGGTCGAGGGCGGGGCCGGGGTGGGCGTTGCCCCGGAGCAGGGGCGGACCTGCGAGCGGGTTGCTGGGAGCCGTGCGCTGCAGCGGCGGCGGTGGCGGTGGAAAATGGCTGCGGCTGAGCCGGCGGACACTCAGCTGATGCTTGGAGTTGGGCTGATCGGTGAGGACGAAGGCGCCCTGCCCCGCAGGCCCGCGCCCCAGTTCAGCCTCCGCCTGGGCCCGGGCGGTCTCTGCTCCCGCGGCCTCCGGCGCCACCTGCGGTGAGGAGGTCGCGGCCCCCCTCTCTGTTGGGCCTGGGCCGGGGGCTGCAGGGCCCGGCTTCCCCGGCGCGGGGACTCGGCCAGGGGCCCTGGGCCAGTCTCGCGTGGGACCTGCCCTGGCCGGGCAGTGGGGCGGAGGGACACCGGGCTTCCTTCCGGACGCCCGGTGCTGCAAACGAGGCCGGACATCGAGGGTGACAGAGCTCCGGAGGCTGCCGGGGGGCCGCTGCACAGCCGGGGCGGGGGCTGGGCGGAAAGTCGGTGGAGGGCCGCGCAGCTGGGAGGCGGCCGGGCTGACCTCTGAGGGTGGGGGAGCCACGCGTGGCTGTCTGCCCTGCGCCCGGCTGGCCCCGATTGTATGGTTGAGCGGTTCGAGTCTCCGTGGCTAACTGTGACGGCCCGAGTGCTGAACATAGATAGGCACGAATTACCTCCCGTTAAACTTCTACCACAGCCCGGGGGGTGTGTAGGTAATGTTTGATGGCCACGTTTGGGAGAAGCAGATGGAGGCCCAGGGTGTCATTTGTGCCGGACGCACGCTAGGAAGTGGTGGAGCCCGGTTTGGGACCCTTGCAGATTAGACGCGGAGCCCCAACTCGTGCTAGTGGAGGAATCCTGCATCATGAGATAAAGCTCATGCATGTAGCCGGAATGTCCACAAAATCCCATATGGTGGGATCCCGGTCAGTTTTGAGGAAATAGTGGTTGAGGAAGTACGTTGGCATCGTTGGGTGTGCCTGAGCCGTGTGCAGCGTTTCAGGGTTGGGTGTTTCAGGGAACCATTCATCCCATAGGCGGCAGTGAGCACCGGGTTGCTTGAATGACTCGGTTCCTTGAGTGCCATTGTCCTTTGAAATAATATTCTATTGAGATTTTTACAAGCCCCTAAACATTCTGTTCCTCTAGTGTAGAAGAACATTGCTTGCGTTTAGCAAAACTGTGTCTTTTCAGTGTCTCAGAGGAGTGCATTTATCTGGGAATGGCTTCCTGTATTTATTTCTGATGTGATTTGCAAACTGCTTCAAAACAAAACCCAATTATTTCAGGCATCTTAGTCCTGCTTGAAGGTACTTCTGAATGAGGCTGGGTTAAATAAATTCTGATAACAGAATTTATCTGGTAACAGCAAAAACGAAAATGACTTACAATCATTTTCAATTCAGCAGGTTTTGTATTTTTCATATGGACACGGATTTAAAAGGGATTTGCTTCAAAATAATGGGGGGGGGGGAGAACTCTCTTTCCCCCTTCTGAGAGGAGGAGGAGCCAGTGTGTCTGGTTGCTGGAGCTGAATGATGGAGATGGGGGAATTCATTTTTTAAAATTCTTTGCCCTATATGCTTGATATATTTCATAATAAAAGTGTTTTTTAAATCTATAGAATAGATAAAAATCCATCCTTACTGCTGTATGTGCAGTAACTGGTTTTCTAAAGGCTGACTGCGTTATTAAAGTGTTCACTTTTGATGATGAAACTGCATACATGATGGCATAACCATTATTATTACTACTTTAAATACAGAATTTGCACAAGCAGTATTATGATTTAAGAGAGATTTTGCCATTTTCTTCATCCCCAGTTTGGTTCTTAATAAACCCTTCTTAAGTATTTATTAAAAATCCTTCTCACTAGATAAAAATGTAATGATGAGGGCGCCTGGGTGTCTTAGCTGTTAAGCATCTGCCTTCTGCTTGAGTCATGATTGCAGGGTCCTGGGATTGAGCCAGCCCCCCCCCCCCTCTGTTGGACTCCTTCCTCAGCGGGACGCCTGCTTCTCTCTCTCCCACTCTCCCTGCTTGTGTTCCCTCTCTCACTGTGTCGCTCTCTGTCAAAGAAATAAATAAAATCTTTAAAAAAGAGATTTTATTTATTTCTTTGACAGAGATTATTATAAGTAGGTAGAGAGGCAGGCAGAGAGAGAGGGGGAAGCAGGCTTGCCACCGAGCAGAGAGCCCAATGCAGGGCTTGATCGCAGGACCTGATCATGACCTGAGCCGACGGCAGGGGCTTAACCCACTGAGCCACCCAGGTGCCCCAGAAATAAATAAAATCTTAAAAAAAAATGTAAGGATGAGTTTATGAAAATGTGTGTGGGAGGGGAAGGGTAAAGGGGAAGACCTCTACCAAAGCTGTAAGGCTAAATATTCATTCATGATTTATTATAAAAGCTTTTTACTCAGGTGGCCTAAAAGTCAAGATCAGGAGAGCTAGATAATTTGACCAGTAGAGGTAGGTGGGAATTTGGGGTCACAAGTGCTCCAGGATGCTTTATGAAATGGAATGTTAAAACTAATTCCACTAAGTGCTTCTGAGTAACCAATCAATTCACTTCCTTGCTGCTGTTTGACATTCTCACAGTGACCATCTTTCCACCGTAGAAAAGGACACAAATGGAGAAGTTCTGTGGGTGTGGTGTTACCCTTCCACGACAGCAACTTTAAGGAATTTACTGCTGAGAAAATGCTGCCTTACAGATGAAAGCAAACTTCTCCATCCCTTTGTCTTTGGTCAGTACAGAAGAACATGGTTTTATATCACAACAGTCGAAGTTCCAGATTCTTCAGTTTTGATAAAGGTATGACTGCATAAAGGTCAAATGACCAAAAATATTTAAAGCGCTGTCACATTCCGGTAACTCTTAGCTTTAGACATTATTGTTCACAATACACTTTTGAAAAAAATACTAAATACAATTTTCACTGGGAATGTTCCGTTTCAGGTTTCACTCTCATTTATTCTATAAACATTTGTCAGTGTGTAAAATATGACTGACCCTGTGTTTGGTATAGTGAAGCCTTTTCCAGGTTATACTGTGTTGGAGTTAGAAATGTAGAAGTACTTTCAAAGTCATGACTGTGATTAATAAAAGTGGAAAGAAACACTTTTCTATAATTAAAAACTTTTAAAGGGTAAAATCCTTGGCATAATCAAGAAAACTTTTTTCATTTGTTTGTGGATGTTAAGGATATTATTAAGAATAGAAAGAAGAAGTAAGGAAACTCATGTATTCAGTAGGCTTTTTGTGTATGTCATTTGATATGAACAGTATCCATGTGACATGTTGGAAATGAGTATGTGGTCATTGTGGGCCACGATGATCCTAATCCCAAGCAACCAGCATGTTTTTTTCAAAGAAAAGAAATACTAGAAAGTGGCTAAGCTCCTTGCATGTTCCTGGGTAGGGACTTCTTTTATCTTCTAGGGCTACTTTTATAGCAAATAACCAGACTATAAGAAGCATGTCCAAAATACCCATTTAAATTTAAGGAATTACATTTAAAATAACAGGAAGGCAGCTATTTAAAACTGCTAAAGGTTTGGGGCCCCTGAGTGGCTCAGTTGGTTAAGTGTTTGACTCTTGATTTTGGCTCAGGTCAAGATCTCAGGGTTCTGAGATCGAACCCCAGGGTGGCTTCTCTTCCTGTCCCTCTGCTGCTGCCCCCCCCAACATGTGCACTCCCTCTCAAAATAAATCAAGTCTTAAAAATAAAAAAAAAAAGTAAAACTGCTACAGGTTTAAGCCAAAACAGATTCATAATTAGAAAATATAAATTTGCAAAAAAAGATAATTTTCAGTGTGTTACAGAAGCTTTGGTTTATGTTCGTTAAGTTCTTGCTGAGAGGTCTTCATGTATCCTCAAGTAGATTTATCTGTGTTTTGCCTGTAGTCTGCCAAACAATAGCAACATTGATCTCAAATCTGTTTTTCAGTTTGAAGAACAGCAAGATTTAGAGATAGTTCTTATGCTTTAAAATACGATTTCTAAAAATGATGTTATTCATAATAATTTTCTTAAATTCATAAATTTCTTAAATGTTTTGCTTTTTTTAAAATAAAGATTTTATTTATTTGTCAGAGTGAGAGAGAGTGCAAGTAACAAGTAGGCAGAGTGGTAGGCAGATAAGAGGGAAAAGCAGGCTCTCTGCTGAGCAGGGAGCCCAATGTGGGGCTCGATCCCAGGACCCTGGGATCATGACCTAAGCTGAAGGCAGCCACTTAACTGACTGAGCCACCCAGGTGCCCTTTAAATGCTTTACTTTTTATAATGTTCTTATTTTTGTCTCATTAGTGGAAATAATAGGTATATGATTACCAGAAATTTATATAGATAAATGAAGCTTCTTTTAACAGTGCTTTAGACTATATGATATTCTGCAGAGAATTGACTATTTCAGGAACTGTGTGATTGTTTTTTGTTGTTTTTTTTAAAGATTTTATTTATTTATTTGACAGATCACAAGTAGGCAGAGAGGCAGGCAGAGAGAGGGGGAAGCAGGCTCCCCGCTGAGCGGAGAGCCTGATGCAGGGCTTAATCCCAGGACCCCCGAGATCATGACCCAAGCCGAAGGCAGAGCCTTAATGCACTGAGCTACCAAGGTGCCCCTGTGTTTTTTGTTTTTTGTTTTTTTTTTTAAAGATTTTATTTGAGAGAGAGAGAGAGAGAGAGAGAGAAAGATCATGAGAAGGGGGAGGGGCAGAAGGAGGTAGAAAAACAGGCTCCTGCTGAGCAAAAGCCTGATGTGGGGCTCCATCCCAGGACCCTGGGGTATGACCTGAGCCAAAGGCAAATGCTTAATCAACTAAGCCACCAATGTGCCCCAAGGAACTGTGTGATTTTTACTGTATGTACTTTTGTTTTCTATCCTCCTATTTCATTAATTAATAGTTGATAAATTGGTGGGTCTAATGGCATTTCTAATTCTGCTTTGATGAGGTTAGGGAAATTTAAATGAAAACTCACATTTTTTATACTTAAAATATATTTGTATTTTTTAAAAAATTTTAACTCAAATTATTACATTCTTATCTAGGAAATTAACTCTATTTATGTATATATAAGTGTATGTCTTTTATATGCATGTGTATGTGAGCATAAAAGTATAAAGAAGCAAGTGAAAACTTGGTTACATTTTGATCTTTTCCTGTTAATGCCAATCTGTCTTGTACAGAGGTTTGCTAGAATATAGTAATAAAAATTAAATCTGTGAAAGTGTCTTTAAAAAGTATACTTTTTTGTTTCTTTTGGACAGGTGACTCATTTTTCTATTGTTCTGACCGCCAAAGATTTTAACCCAGAGAAATATGCCGCCTTCACTAGGATATTGTGTAGGTCTGTATGAAAACTGTATTAAATGCTATCACACAAAAATGAAGATCTTACTCAATAGTTACATAGCAGATTTCTACACCAACAAAGCAAATTTCAGCCCTCTGCCTCCCCAACTTAATCTTTACTTGCCCTCCAGAAACTGTTTTGTAAAGAGGAACTTTCTCTTCTGCTTTGATGACACTGCTCCTCTTATTTGGGAAAACGGTAGAAGGGAGGAGAAAAAGCAGTTTACAAACAGTTCCTGGGGAATTTGAGTCACTTGCTGCTTTTGTTCTGCTGCTTCTAACTTCCAGTTTAGAACTTTCCTTAGCAGATGGATAAGTTAAATGCTGGTGAAGCCATAAGCTGGTTCATAAATGTAAAAGTCTGTGTGTGGGAGTCATTTTGGAGAAAATTAATGGGCATTTTGAATTATGCTAAAGCCCTGGAAAGTATTTCTCAGCAGGAATGCTGAGAAGCTGAGACTCTAATGAACTGGTTAATTGTGATTCGGGTAAACTTTAGTTTCATCCCGGATGTTGAAAAAAATTACATAAGATATGCCAATCTGCTTTCTTGCCTCGGTAAGTATATGCAATAGAGTTAATGAAATCTTTCTTATTTGTCAGGGACATTGGTTTTTCCCTAACTAGGTCTTTGACACATTTTGTTTGTTTTTTAATATTGTTGTCACGAGATAGACTTCGTAATTCTGTTATGTGTAACAACCTCACCCCTCAGGCTTATGCCCAATAAGTAGTTTTGGGGTGGGGAAGAAACGGAGTTGTTTTTGTTTTTCTCACTATAAGCCTGATAAATGTACTTTTTTTTTTTTTTGCCATTTTTTGTGTATGCACATTCGTATATATATCTGTCTGTAGCAGAAGTCTACTTTCTCATTACTTAAGGGTTTCAGGTTGGTTATATTTTGACAAAATGAAGTTTCACCAGTTTTGCAGCCAGCTATGATAAGAGAGGCTTCTTGCTCTCCAAAGATAAGTTGCAGGTAAATAGTTCACTGTGGGGTGTAAACAGTTGTCTGCTACTATGGTACTGACACCAAAGGAGATTGTTATCTCCTAGACACCATCTAGAAGCCATGAGCTAAAAACTCTGCAAAGTTGTTTTTGAACAAATACTGGACTCTCATTTCATTGGATTGGGTCCAGGTTAGGTTACCCATTGAATTCACTGGGAAATATTCTGGAGCCCAGAATGTAAGGTTGCTTTAGAGCCCACTTCCTGCCCGAGAGGAAGCCCAAAGGGTTCTTCGGCTTCTCTAGTGCCATGGCATTGTTGCATTCTGGACTCTTCTCCTGTCACGGTTTAGGAGAAATGAGGACTCAAAGCTATTGGCAGCTACCTCCTCTGCCCCTACCCCTTACTGCACTTGCTCTCACTTGTGTATATACCCACACACTCCTGCACGCACACGTGCTCTCACACACACACGTACACATGCATACACACTTACTCTCCTCACTGCTGTGTCTGTGTGCACAGGCACACAGCACTTTTCAGTGATGTTGAGGTTACCATGGAGGGGCTCCCTTCCATCTCGGGGGAGAGGAACAGGCAGGTATGTCTTCTGCATGCTGCTTATGGTTGCCATGGGAAGGGGTCCGAGTCATTTGCCATGACCGCCTTCATCTTTTTGTGCCTCCAGCTAGTGGCAGGGGCAGAGTAGCTGGGTTGCCTACACACGTAGAGTCAGTTGTCCGTGCATAAGACAGCCTACAGCTATGGCCGTCCCATCGGTTTAAGTTCCCCTAAGTTGGACTTTGTTTTTTTCTATGGAATGACTTGGGGGAATGTCTCCCTCTCTTCAGTATTTCGTGGCCCGGGGTTGTCATGGAAAAAGTAGTTTTACTACCCTTCCTGTGTTTCCCTTCTTCATTACCGTATATCGTATCTATCTGACAGTTCCTTTTTTTTTTAAAGATTTTATTTATTTGACAAAGAGATCACAAGCAGGCAGAGAGGCAGGCAGAGGGAGAGGAAGGGAAGCAGGCTCCCTGCTGAGCAGAGAGCCCGATGTGGGGCTCGATCCCAGGATCCTGGGATCATGACCTGAGCCGAAGGCAGAGGCTTTAACCCACTGAGTCACCCAGGCGCCCCTTTGTCTGTCTTACAGTTTTAATGGTGTGTTGTTTGGTGGTAGTAATCTAGGCACATAGTAAAAAAATACAAGCAATACAGAAAGTCCCTTCTTTCCCCTATCCCCAACCTCCAAACGGAGACATTTTCTCCATATAGAATGTGTGTGTGAGTTCATGGGTTCAGTTATTTTATATATATGATAGCTTACATAGTCATTGTTCTCTACCTACTTTCTTTCTCTATTTGTGCATTAAAATAAAAAAAATGATGATCGACAAAATTTGGTTAGTAGTTAAAACACTTGCTTTTCTTCACTTAATGTACAATAAATATCACTTTCAGTTTGATGTGTTTTAAACCATGATTTTATTTTCTTTCCAGTTTTCTATCCCTTTAGCTACTAAAAGACCCAAGTAGGCTGAGGCTGCTTCTCAAGCGCAGTGTAGATTTTAGTTATTCACTGGGAGAGATTTTAGGGGAAGGGACTGATTTCACAAATGAGCTATAAATGTAGCCAGTTTCCTGTCAGCACTTTCTGGAACTTGATGATGAATAGATCTAGAGTGCATTTATCACCAGAAACTTAAAGGAGTTTGGTTTCTTAATTTAAATATAGCTACCTCTGGGAACTCTGATAATAAATATAGGTTCTATAATTAGTGCTTTCTCTGTGAACAACGCAAAACTCCTACCTTGTCAAAGGAAGTCCCAGTGATAAGATAGAGTTGTTCTGACTAGAAACACCACTTGTGAAACGTAAGACATACAGAGAGATAAGTATACCATATTTTTAAGAATAATGGGGCCTCAACAAGTCCATAGGTCATTCTCTTGCCTGAGTGGATGATAACAGGCTTCCCCAGATACAAACAGAAAGCCACCTTCCAGGAATTGTTGAAGGTCTCTTGAGTGGTTATTTTTTGGATATATTTTCAAATTAAATTTTAGAAGTAGTCTAGGAGTACAGATTTCAGGCATTCAGAACTAGATTGGCAAGCTGACTCAGATTTTCTAACAAGGACCCGCCTGGGGTTGCATTGCTCTATGTGGTTCATGCTGAAGAAGAGCATGGTTGCTTTTTGTCTTTTCTTACAGAATGTACCTGAAACACGGGAGCCCAGTTAAAATGATGGAGAGTTACATTGCAGTTCTCACAAAGGGGATATGCCAGAGTGAAGAAAATGGCTCTTTCCTTAGCAAGGATTTTGATGCCCGAAAGGCTTATCTTGCAGGCTCCATCAAAGGTAAGAAACAAAAAACAACCAAACAAAAAAACAACCAGCCAACCAAAAAAAAACCCCAAAAGCTGAAAAACAAAAGCACAAAACAAAACCCCATCCTAGATCGTTCCATCCCAACAACAATAATATCCCCAAGCCCAGGGCAGTCCCCATTAGGCTCTGAGAATCCATTTTCCTGTATGCTTTCATCTGTGTGATTTTTATTTGCTAAACAGGCGGTTAGTTCAACTTCTACATTGCCTTATTTGATTAGAATGCTGTCGCAGGAAGGCAGATTTTTGTGGTCGTCCTTTCCGTAGGATTCTGACAGTACAGAACTGTTCTTTCATGGGAAAGCGGCGTCTCACAGCTCGAGTCACCACTGACTTCCATAGTGTTCCTGTCCTTACATTTTAGCAGTTACTACTTCCATGTGGAGAGCTCGAGCCCCTGGCGCAGAGTTCCTCCTTGAACTCCCGGCCTTTCTCTCCTACTTGAGCATCCAAAATGGCAGTCTGAGGCTGAGCACAGACTTCAAGCTCCTTAGAAAGGGAGGAGAGGGGAGCTCTGAGGGTCCCACTGGCTCTCACTCTTGCCCTCCCACAGCACTGTCTTTGCTCTTGATCCTCTTGTTCTAGACCGTTTCAAAGCCTCCCGTTGGAGCCTTAGGTTTGTCCAGCTCTCTCAAGAGGATCTAAGTCATGACGTGTGTGTGTCAAGGGCAGAGGGCAAAGGGTGTTGGTGCGCTTTTTTTTTTTTTTTAAACTTAAGGATTTTTCATGATGGAAAGATGCTGGTTCCTTTAATATCATTTACTCTGCTTTCTTGTGACTCTGGCTTCTTCTGTGCAGCCAGCCCAGAATCTCTTGGGGGCAGGTTTAGGCTACCATAGCGTTCATCCTAGGGAGCAGGTAGGGATTTCTATGCCCATCAAGGGTATAAGGTGCTTCTTTGTTCTCTGTATTGAGAATATTTTTGTATTCTGTATATAGAAAAGAAACTCAGTGTTTATTGGAAAGAATCCTTTCCAGTTTTATTTCCTTACATATTATTTAACGCACTGACATTTTAATTTCTTGTCTTTTAAGACATTGTATCTCAGTTTGGAATGGAAACTGTTATCTTACATACAGCGCTGATGCTAAAGAAAAGAATTGTCGTCTATCACCCCAAAATAGAAGCTGTCCAGGAGTTCACCAGGTATCGTCTCTGGTCATTAAAAAGGGGAGGCTTTGTTGGCAGCCAATTTGGGGCAGTCTGCGTTCCTATGCGCTCTGTTCCGTTGCACATTTGGAATAAATAGAATGCGTTAGGCTATGAGTGAAATGCCATTTTGGTCTAATGTTTCAGGTGAGATTTAGTTGTTGAAGGTCACTGAATTTAGGCAGATTCTTCCTTAAGTTTAGAAACATGAATACTTTAGAATGGGGAGTTTGAACTTTTCCTTGCCAGACAGTAAATATTTTAGGCTTGTAGGCCATAGGGTATCTGTCCCAACCACCCAAAATGCCAGAGCCAGTGCATATGTAAATGAATGAGCGCACCTGTGTTCTACACTTGATGTGTAAACACCGGCAGCTGATCCATGGGCACAGGTTCCTGACCCCTGTTTTTTTTTTTAAGATTTTATTTATTTGTTTGATAGAGACATAGCGAGAGAAGGAACACAAGCAGGGAGTGGACGATAACAGGCTTCCCCAGATACAAACAGAAAGCCACCTTCCCTCTGCAGGGAGCCGGATGTGGGGCTCCATCCCAGGACCCTGGGATCATGACCTGAGCTGAAGGCAGATGCTTAATGACTGAGCGACCACTCTTTTTTTTTTTTTTTTTTAAAGATTTTATTTATTTATTTGACACAGAGAGATCACAAGTAGGCAGAGAGACAGGCAGAGAGAGAGGAGGAAGCAGGCTCCCCGCTGAGCAGAGAGCCCGATGCGGGACTCGATCCCAGGACCCTGAGATCATGACCTGAGCCAAGTGCAGCGGCTTAACCCACTGAGCCACCCAGGCGCCCTGAGCGACCACTCTTAAGTAGTCCATTTTTTCACTTTTATCACAGACTCTTCTTCTTCTTCTTCTTTTTTTTTTTTTTTTTGAGATTTTATTTATTTATTAGAGAGGGAGAGAGCGCACACACGGGGGAGACGGGGAGGAAGAGGAGCAAGCAGACTCCACACTGAGCGTGGAGCCTGATGTGCGGCTCTCTCTCAAGACCCTGAGATCATGACCCAAGACAAATCAAGAGTTCGATACTGGGGCGCCTGGATGGCTCAGTGGTTAAGCCTCTGCCTTCGGCTCAGGTCATGATCCCAGGGTCCTGGGATCGAGTCCCGCATTGAGCTCTCTGCTCAGCAGGGAAGCCTGCTCCCCCCTCTCTCTCTGCCTGCCTCTCTGCCTACTTGTGATCTCTGTCTGTCAAATAAATAAATAAATAAATAAATAAAATCTTTAAAAAAAAAAAAAGAGTTCGATACTTACTGCCCCCCTCTCTTATTTTTATAACAAAGATTTTTTAAAAAGTTTCTTTCTTTACCAAATCTAACTTATTCATAGATTCTTTTTTAAAAGCAGGAGGACCTAGCTTTTGCTCTTACTGTAGGCCAGGTATCGTGTAAGTCACCTTAAATTATTAAATTTACTTACGACACAAGTCTGCAAGGAAGTATTATTGCCCTCTCTTACCGATGAGAAAATTGAGGCTCCAAAAGGCTACCAGTTAGAAAATGGGGGAAAAAAGGCTTGGTAGTCAGAAGGACCTGTCCTGGGAGGGCACCCTCCTAGCTGAGTGACCAGGATACTTAAGCTTTCTAAGCCTCTGTTTCTTTATCTGAAAAATGAAGATAACAGTGCACACTTGGTCAGCTTATTGTCAGGATTGGAGATACTCTCTGTAAAGTACTTGGCATGCACCTTGCCTGTTGTGTGCACGTTGGAAATGATTGCTCGGGCTGCGACTGGCTCAGATCTTACGTGAGAGGGCCGGAACTTTCACTCCGCTCTGATCCCTGAAGCCTCTGTTTAGTCACCCAATTACCCTTTTCCTCTACATTTATGCTCTGAAACTGGGATGTCCACAGCATCTGAAATACATAGCTGGGCACCAGCAGGTTCACCAAATCACTGTTAAGTTCAGCACCTCCTCCTGCAGGAGCTGTATTATTGGAAGGTTTTTTGTTGTTGTTGTTGTTGCTGTTTTTATTATTGGAAATTTTATTTTATTTTTTTAAAGATTTTATTTATTTATTTGACAGAGAGAAATCACAAGTAGTCGGAGAGGCAGGCAGAGAGAGAGAGAGAGGGGAGGAAGCAGGCTCCCCGCTGAGCAGAGAGCCCGATGCGGAACTCGATCCCAGGACCCTGAGATCATGACCTGAGCCGAAGGCAGCGGCTTAACCCACTGAGCCACCCAGGCGCCCTATTATTGGAAATTTTTAAAGAAATTTGTCTTGTATAGAAACAAAGACAAAGTAGTTTGTAAGTTTGGGAGGGATTTTTTTTTTTTTTAACTTGATTTATTCATTTGAGAGAGAGAGCCCAGGCAGGGGGAGAGGCAGAGAGGGAGTGAGAAGCGGGCTCCCTGTGGAGCTAGATCCCAGGACCAGGAGGAGATGGTGACCTGAGCCAAAGGCAGACACTTAACCCATCTGAGCCACCCAGGAGCCCCTGATTGGAATTTTATTTATTTATTTATTTTTATTTTATTTCTTTTTAATTTATTTATCTGATAGAGAAAGACAGCAAGAGAGGGAACACAAGCAGGGGGAGTGGGAAAGGGAGAAGCAGGCTTCCTGCCAAGCAGGGAGCCCGATGCTGGGCTCAATCCCAGGATCCTGGGATCATGACCTGAGCTGAAGGCAGAAGCTTAAGACTGAACCACTGAAACACCCCCGCATTGGAGTTTTAAATGTGAAATGAGAACTTCAAAAATTTCTGTTGCTTGTGGGGCTCTGCTTTGGATCCTACCTTCAGACTCCCGCCCGTGGCCGGTGGCCCTTTGCAGAGTAGGTGTTGGGAGGAAAGCTTCCGCAGCGCTGCTTTGTGCCCCCGACGGAGATTGTTTGAAACTTCACCTTGAGCTTTCTGCAGCTCATCTGACCCAAAAAAGGCAGAGTTTAAAACATTGCATGACTTTAACCTGCATCGGCAGGTTTAGCATTCCTTCTCCGCTCTGCCTCTGTAGCCAGTTTCCTTCTGGGGAGGAGGAGGAGGGGGGAGGGTGGGCTGAGTCACGCCAGTGCTAGCAACCATTTGAGCTCTTGCCTTATTCCCCAGGACTCTGCCTGCCCTGGTGTGGCATCGACAGGACTGGACCATACTTCATTCCTATGTGCACCTCCACGCGGAGGAGCTGGAGGCCCTGCAGATGTGCCCAGGTAGACACAGCATTTCAGTGAAATTCAACCTGACGATAGCCAGGGCTGTTGTTGGTTTGAGGGAGTATTTTTGCATTCTTAAAGGGAATAATGATGATTTATTATTTCTTTGGTAAATGCAACCAATCCTTTTCCCTTAAAAAATTTATTTGTAAGTTTTTAAAATATTGCAGTAAAATACACATAAAATTTACCATCATAGTCATCTTTAAGGATATAATTCAGTCACTAAGTACATTCACTTTGCACAACCATCACCAAATACGATTTATTTTTAATTTATGCAATTCTCATTTTAAAAGTTTCCCTATCAGTGATTTATTTGATTTAAGACTTTATTTTGTGCCTTTCCATATTTTTTTCTCAAAGGAAAAATAAAATTATTTTTAAGTGATGTAGTTACTCTTGTATAAAATTTTTCAGTGGTAAGATTCTGAGAACAACTTAATAACAGTATTATTTATATCTGTAGGAATTCTAACGTTGTGGTGATATAGTCTTTTGTTTTTGTTTCTTTAAATTTAAGGATATCATGCCCTTTCTACTTCTGTGGTCTTAAAAGATCCTTTCATGAAGTGATATTGATGATGATAGATAGTAGGGGCTTTTGTTTTTGCTTTTTCGATTACGAAAAATTTCTCACATATAAACTAATGTGCAATATTTGTGCAAGTTATAAAAGAATAGAAAGAATACTCACAGCCTCACCAGAGATGAAAAAGTAGAATACTATTTGTACTTTGAAGCATCTCATGTGCCTTTTCATCTCATTCCTCACTCCCTTTCTCTAGCCGCATACACGGAAACACAGAGCTCTAAATAATATATTGTTTAGTTTTACTAAGCTAACTTTATATATGTGGGTTCATGATGAATGAATTCTTCTGTGGCCTGTGCTTTGGCTTTTGTTTTATTTTTGCTTAACAATATTCCCAGGACCCTGGAATCATGACCTGAGCCAAAGGCAGATGTTTAACTGCTGAGTCACCCAGGTGCCCCAGGATTTATGTATTTTCATGTGAATATTTGTAGTTTCACTCATTTTCACTGTTGTATAGAATCCCATTAAGTGATATGCCAAAGTTTATTCACTCAGACTTTTCTTATGATTCTTATTTATTTATTTATTTATAAGATTTCTTTATCTATTTCAGAGAGAGAGAGAGAGAGAGTATGCAAGTGGGAGGGTGGGGAGGGGCAGAGGGAGAGAATCTCAGGCAGACTCCCCATTGAGTGTGGAGCCCACCCAGGCTCAGTCCCAGGACTCGGAGGTAATGACCTGAGCTGAAATCAAGAGGCATTCACTCAACGAACTGAGCCACCCAGGCACCCCTCTCGTTACTCACTTTTAAACAGTGCTGCTGGGGTGCCTGGGTGGCTCAGTGGGTTAAGCATCTGCCTTCAGCTCAGGTCATGCTATCAGGGTCCTTGGATTGAGCCCGGCATCGGGCTCTCTGCTCAGCAGGAAGCCTGCTTCCTCCTCTCTTTCTGTCTGCCTCTCTGCCTACTTGTGATCTCTGTCAAATAAATAAATAAAATCTTTAAAAAAACAAACAAACAAAACAGTGCTACTATAGGCATTTTTATTATGGGTCTCTTGGTGCGCCTATGTAAGACTTTCTCTAGGTTATAGGGCGAGGAGTAAAATTTCTGGGTTATAAGGGGTGCAGGTCCTCAAGCTGCAGGGTGATGCCAAATGTTTTCCTCAGAAACTGTACCAGTTTACCCTCTGCAGGGGAGGAGAAGTCCCACTGTTTCATGTCATCAACAACTCTCGGTTACTGTCAAACTTTACAGTGTTGGCCAACTTGGTGGCTGTACAATGTTATTTTGTGTGCTTTTAATTTGTATTCTCTTGATTCCTAATGAGGTTTAACATTTTCTGTTTTTGCCATTTGTGTTTCCTCTTCTGCAAAGTAACTGTCTTTTATATATTTTCCCACTAGGTTGTTTTTCTTATGGATTCATAGAAATTCTTTTTATATTCAGGATATGAACCCATTGTTGGTTATATATGCTTCAAAAAAGTCTCTGAGTTTGTGGGCTTTTTATTTATACTCATATCTTAAAATGAATAGAAAATTTTCTTAGACTTTTTATTAAGTATAATATGCTTCATGTACTTGTCACCCAACTTTAACATTTGTGAACATTTTACAATCTTGTTTTACCTTGTATCTCTCATGTTTTTTCCCCGTTGGTTTTTTTTCTTTCTTTCTTTTTTTTTTTTAAGATTTTATTTATTTATTTGACAGAGCTCACAAATAGGCAGAGAGGCAGACGGTGGGGTTGCGAAGCAGGCTCCCTGCTGAGCAGAGACCCCCCCCAACTTGGGGCTTGATCCCAGGACCCTGAGACCATGACTCGAGCTGAAGGCAGAGGCCTTAACCCACTGAGCCACCCAGACACCTCTCCCCCTGGTTTTTGTTGTTAATTGATGTATAGTTGACATCCGCTATTAGTTTTAGGTATACAAAGTTGTGATTTGACAGTTACATCCATTATGAAACATTCACCATAATAAATTACTCACCATTTTCCACCCCATTAAGGTATTACAGTATTATTGACTGTATTCCCTACGCTGTACTTTTCATCCCTGAGACTTACTTATTTTGTAACTGGAAATTTATCCCTCTTCATCTCCTTCACCCATGTTGCCCATCCCCTTACTTTGGAAATCCTAACTTTAATGTGTTGGAATTTATTAAACTTTTCTTTTATGATTTTAGTTTTGATATTTTGTTTAAGAAAATCTTTATACCAAGGGTAGAAGCAAATTTTGTGAAAATTTAAGGAGTGTTTTTCTTCCCAATTTAAGTCTTTAATGTACTACCTAGAACTACTTTTTTTTTAATAGTGAGTTTGGAATTTTTTTCCCAGCTGGAATGCCACTTGGCTCAGGACTACTGAGTGAATAGGATTCTCTTTTCTCCAGTAATCAGTGTCATTTCTGTCATATGTCACAGTTTCTCAAGTGAGTGAGTCTGTGTTTGCCTGGCCTGCAGCTAAATTTTTGTTTTTGTCACTGTTGTTTTTTGGTTCTTTTTTTGTTTAATGTTTTCTCTTGGTAAAGCAAACCTTAGCATTGATAAATTGGTCCTCAAAAAAATTTTTTTTGTTTTTAATTGTTCTGCTATGTGAAATCTGAAAAGTCTGGTACCTCTTGTTTTAGCCTCAGTTCCACAGGTCTGCTCATTCTTTTTTTTTTTTTTTTTTAATTTTTATTTATTTATTTAGAGAGAGTGCACAAGTAGGCAGAGAGGCAGGCAGAGAGAGAGGAGGAAGCAGCTCCCCACTGAGCAGAGAGCCTGACACAGGGCTCGATCCCAGGACCCTGAGATCATGACCTGGGCAGAAGGCAGAGGCTTAACCCACTGAGCCACCCAGGCACCCCAGGTCTGCTGATTCTTGAGTTGCCCTGATTCCTTGAGTGTTTATCAGATCCGAACTGAAACGGATGATGCCATCCCTGACAAAGCAGGTGTTTGGCTGTGGTTTCTTAGCTACAAAGACCTAATGGGGGAACACTGGCCCAGAGAACCCTTGCTCCCTCTGCCTCAGCATCATTCTTGACCTGAATAGCAATGTCTGAAAAGTAAACGCCTTCTTCCTTGACACTGAAATTTGGTTTTGGGTCATCTGGAGTTGAATGAGCTTCTTCAGGCAGCTGACAATAGTGTAGGCTTTTTTTTTTTTTAAGATTTTATTTATTTATTTAACAGAGAGAGATCGATCACAAGTAGGCAGAGAGGCAGGCAGAGAAAGAGAGGAGGAAGCAGGCTCCCTGCTGTGCAGAGGCGGGCCCGGCCTCCATCCCAGTACCTTGAGATCATGACCTGAGCTGAAGGCAGAGGCTTAACCCACTGAGCCACCCAGGTGCTCCACAATAGTGAAGTCTTAAGAAAATGCCACAGGCTGCTGTTGACGTACCCTGAATAAAGCCGTGAAGAAAAGCACCTTCTGAGCTTTTAGATTCGGTTCTCTCCTCATATGTTCACAGCAGGACTTGTTCCTACTCCGGTAATGTCAGTCCTCTTCGCAATGCAGGTTACATCGCCGGGTTTGTGGACTTGGAGGTGAGCAGTAGATCAGACCTCTATGATGTGTTCGTGAACCTGGCGGATAGCGAGATCACCATCGCTCCGCTTGCGAAAGGTCAGTTCTCTCTCCTGCTCTGTTGTTGATACAAAATGTCAGCCAAGCATTGTACTCTTTAAAATTAATTCATTTCTAAACATTTTTGATTGCAGTGTAATTGACAGCATGTCGGGTTAGTTTCAGGTGTGCAGGGGAGTGATCCGGTGGTTCCGCACGTTACGGTGCGTGTTGGGACGAGTGTGCTCTCAACCCCTTCGCCTGTTTCACCCATTTCCCCCGGCCTGCATTAACCAGTTCTGTTTTTTCAGACTGATCCTCTAAAACTGGTATTTGAGGGCCTGCGTAGCCTGCTGTGCTGAAACTGGAGGGATTTTTCTGTGTCTTGAACACAGCATTTGTTCTTACAGGCCTCGCCATGGTACTGATACCTTCGGGGTGCTTAGGCCATGCAATCCATGTTAATAAGATAGTCTCCTTATCTTGTTCCTCCACATCTCTGTTTAAACAAGCTGTATTAGATCTCTGCTGCGTAACAGATCACTTCTAAACTTAGTGATTTAAAACAGCAAATACTTATTATCTCAGTCTAAGGACCGACTTAGCTGAGAGGTGCTGGCTCAGAGTCTGTCTTGAGGATTCAGTCAAGCTACTGCCAGGGCTGCTGTCCTCCCGAGGCTCAACTTCTGAGTGAGCTCGTGTGGCTTTCGCAGGAGGTCTCACCACGGGGGCCTCTCCATAGAGCAGCTAGAGTTTCTCATGGCACCACAGCTGGCTTCCCCAGGAGCAAGTGATCCGAGAGACAGAAAGACCACGGTGCCTTTTATGACTTGGTCTCAGAAGTCATACGCCAGTTCCTCTATATTCTGTTGGTTAGAAGGAAATCATGAAGTCCCATGCACACTTAAGAGAGGGAAACCGGGTTCCACCCCTTGAAGGACAGAGTATCAAAAGAGGTGTAGAAATGTAGCAGCACACAAGGGCTGAGCGTGACTCCTGTGTTGGAAAATCTTTTTGAAGGGTGTGTCGGAAAGCCCAGGGGAATGAAGGTAAGAGCCATTTGTAAAGCTACCGGGGTAGGGGCCAGCAGTGGCCGGGGCCACTGAAACTGGGAAAGCATTAGGACCGGCCGGGGAGTGGGGGGCGGCCCTCTCCCTGCTGCCTGCGGCTGCTCTGATTCTAGAAAATGAGCCCATCCCAGCCAGCATTACATGAATGGGGGTTGGTCCTTGGAGTGACAGAGAAGTTTTTATTTTGAACATGAAGTATAAGTCATGGTTATGCCTCACCTTGTTGCACAGCGTCCCACTTGTGCTCAGTAATAAGATGGAAGTGTGGGAGTTTGTAGGTGGTTTTGAAAGTTCCCTCTGGGTGATCGTTGACCTTTTCAAGTGGATGGCATGGTTTTTATTATGTAAACTTTTAAATAGTCACACATGTACTCATCTCACCAGAGGCCATGACAATGGGCAAACTGCACAAAGACATTGGCCAGCTCATTGTTCAGTCTGCAGAAGATCCTGAGAAATCAGACAGCCAAGTTATACAGGTAAGTCCTCAGTGCTCCGACACTGAAAGTCCCAAAGCGGTGTGGCTGGGTAGGGGGCGGCGGGGCTGCATGGAGTGCACGGGACTCTGAGCGGCCAGGGGACAGATGCTCAGATGAGGGTCTGCAGGATGGCCCTGGGGGCAGATGCTCAGATGAGGGTCTGCAGGATGGCCCTGATGAGCGGGTGAGGGGCGCCATGGCTGAAGAGTTAGCGGGCTCTGTACACAGGGAACCAGTGCTGAAGGCCAGCATTCCTAGTGGGAAGTGTAACTTCTCAGTGGTCTAGAATGCTTTTGTGGGCCAGCCAGTGCATTCCGTGCCCCCAGCAGAATTTTCATGGAGGAACACGTTGTAAAGAGAAGGTTGCTGTGCAAATTGGTCAGAAAGCGAGCAGGGGGATATAGAGAGCCTATTGTTTGTTTGTTTGTTTTGCTCCTCTGTTTCATGAGCTTACTATTACCCCAAATAAAAACCCAAACTCCTTATTAACATTGTCCTCAAGATTCTTCACAGCCTGGTACCTGTTTCCATATGCCCCATGCTTTTCTTGACCATAACTCCTTCTTAGAGAGAGCATCTTTATCTAGCTTTGATGTATTGTGTTCAGAACATCAGAAAGCATATAATCAAATCCCTGCCAAAGTGAGCAGACTCTGTGATCGCACCCTGCAGGGCTGGCCGGCCGCCAGCGGGGGCTACCTGCCTGCGAGCTCTGCTTGTCAAGCTGACCATGGTGTTTGTGTGGACCCGCCCCTTCCCCTTGCCAGGTTGGGATAGTCAGAGAGTGTCTTTAAGTCTCTCCATGTGGTGATGGAGCCCCTCCTCCGCACCACAGCCTGCTCCTCGCTCCTCCGCTGGGATATACTCCCACCCTGGCCTCTCCCACATCCTCGCTCATCTGGACCCTTGTGTCACTCTGTGGGGGCCAGAGGCCTGGAAGGATTGTCTCCCACTCTCTGCACCTGTGCCACCTCTGGGGTCTCCTCCGATAAGCAGACCCTACTCACCTGGTTGGACCTGGCTCTTTTCTCCGTTTATTCGTTCATTTACCCTGAAGATATGAATTGAACACTGACTCTTTGTCGGGCATCAGGCAAGGGGGATACTGTGGGGAGCAAAGTCTCCTGCCTTTGTGGCCTGTATTTATTGGAGTAGATGAATAGAAAATTCTGTTAATGCCAGATCACTGCGAGCCATGATGAATGAATGCCATGACAGAACAAGAGGTCGAGGTAGAGAATGTTAGAGAAGGGGTCAGACAGCTGTCTAAAGAGGCAACCTGTGAGTTAAAGGATGAGAGGAGTCACCACTTTGACAAGAACCCAGCGGCAGCACTGTTCTTTCTGTTCGGTGCTGGTGGCCCATTCTGCTCTGGCCAGGAAGAGTGGGCAGGTCTTGTCCTAAGGACCTGAACAAGGAGACTCTCCTCTCCTTCCATGGGGATCATCATTGCCCATCCATCCCTCTGTCAACATTTGGGTAAAACTTTTTTTTTTTTTTAAGATTTATTTATTTGAGAGAGCGAGTGTGAGTGAGTGGAGGGAGGGGCAGACTCCCTGCTCAGTGGGGAGCCTGATGCGGAGCTCGGTCTCAAGACCTGTGAGATCATGACCTGAGTCAGAACCAAGAGTCAGGGGCTTAACCAACTGAGCCACCCAGGTGCCCCCAAAACATTGACTCTTTACAGTGTTGGTTAACTGTATAAATGTGAGTTTTGAATTCGTGTGTTTTTTATGGGCTCAAAGTGATACAGAGGTGACTCGGTATAATGTACGAGGAAAGTGCCTCACATATTGTAGGGGTTTGAAAATATTTGAATGAATGATGTCAACAAACCAAGAAAAAGACATGACTTAATGTGAGCTCTGGTGACTCTTCTGCCATACAAAGTGCTGTCAGTCAGTAAGGAGGAACAAAGCCCACGTGACAGGTCCTGGGTCACTCACGCCAGGCAGCAGAGGACTTCTAGAGGACGTGTGTCCTAAAAACAAGCGTAGGGTTCCTCAAAAAGTTAAACACAGGATTACCATAGACCCAGCAGTTCTGTTGGATCTATGTGAGAAAGAATCAGAAACGGACTCAGATAAGTACTTGTACACCAGGTTCATAGCAGCACTATTCACAGTAGCCAGTAGGTAAAAAATAGCCCAAATGTCCGTCCGTGGATGAATGGATAACAAACTCATGCATGGAGTGGAAGACTATTCAGCCTTAAAAAGGCATAAAGTTCTGGGGCGCCTGGGTGGCTCAGTGGGTTAAGCCGCTGCCTTCGGCTCAGGTCATGATCTCAGGGTCCTGGGATCGAGCCCCGCATCGGGCTCTCTGCTCAGTGGGGAGCCTGCTTCCTCCTCTCTCTTTGCCTGCCTCTCTGCCTACTTGTGATCTCTCTCTGTCAAATAAATAAATAAAATCTTAAAAAAAAAAAAAGGCATGAAGTTCTAACCTGTGCTACAACATGGACGAATTTTGAAAACATGCTCAGTGAGAGAAGCCAGACACATACTATGTGATTTCACTTATAGGAGGTACCTAGAGTAAGCAAATTCATCAAAGCAAAAAGTAGAATGGTGTTTACCAGGAGTTGGGAGATGGGATGGGGAGTTACTGTGTAATGGGCACAAAATTTCAGTTTGGGAGGATGAAAAAGTCCTGGAAATGGATAGTAGTGATAAAACTCTATGAATGTACTTAAAGGCACTGAATCATCCACTTAAAAATGGCTAAAATGGCAAAAACAGGACACTGGTTTTCATAAGTTGTTTTTAAGTTTGTTTCATTTTTCCTAACTTATAGTGTGATAAACTTAAAGATATCAGGAAGGATTCTCTTTGAATGCAACAATAATTCATATTTTCCTGTTCCATTGAAGGATATTTCCCTAAAAACGAGAGAAATCTTCACCAACCTGGAACCATTTTCAGAAGTTTCTGGTGATGGAGAAAAGCTGGTTCTCAATTTTGAGGCCCTAAAGCAAAGACGATTTCCACCAGCAACAGAAAACTTCCTTTACCATCTTGCAGCAGCGGAGCAGATGCTGAAAATCTGATTGTGACGACGTATCACTGATGAATGATCACTCGCACCACGATTATCCACTATGTAAAATACTGAAAATAACAAAATGTTATATTTTTAACGGTTTATTTGGAAGTATTGCGATTTGACCTGAAAGAGTCCTGAAGCACGTATGAAAACCCTTCCGATTTTCTTCTGATTGATTTCCTGCCTGGGCTCAGTGTTGGACAAAGTGCTGTAACTATTTTGTATAACGTTAGCAACGGCATGGCGTCTTGGAGTAAGAGAGAAAAAGCTCTGCCAAGTTCTTGTGCAAATCACAGCAAACCCAAAAGCCTTCATTATGATAAGTTCCAGTTGTCTCACTGCGTAGCCACCAACTAACAGTTTATTTTCAGAAAGCTGCCAAAATTTTGCTTCATATTCTTCTAGGAAGAACTTTTATTCCTCATGAGGAACTCAACTTTCTGAGCCAAACTAAGTTTTCTGCAGAACAGTCTAGAAGATCATTCAGAAAAGATCCTGCAGTTGCACTTTCTTGTAAAAGAAAAGAATTTTTTTTTCCTTGGCCTTTGAACATTTTTGCCTATATTATGAGGATTTTGCATAGATTTTATACTTGAGTAGACAACTTTAATAATCCATATTTATACTGTCGCAGAGGTAAGCATTTGGCAAACTGAAGCCACTACTACTCTTTAATTAACCCTGTTGCTAGCAATGTTCTTTTAAAAAGATGCCAGTGATTATATGGTAGAGTAAAATAAGATGCCCATTTTGGATGTAAAGGTCTGTATGAATGGAACAGCAACTTCCCATAATTGCCAAGGCCAAGACCAGAGAGTGTCTTCAGACTTCAGGAAAAGTAATTTGGCCACATACTAAGGTAACCGTTCTTGTTCAGGTTATGTATCCTTTTCATAATTGCAGACTTAAAAGTTGCAAAATAAGCATGGAGGTCTAAGTTCCATATTTGTTATTTTATTTTGTGTATTCAAATTAGTTATGAAAGGTTATTTTACACTCATTACTGTTGTCCTTAGAAATCTTACCAAGAGAAATGTTTGCAAAAAAAAAAAAAAAAAATCTTGTCTTTATTAGATCTTTCTTTTATTCTTTGTGTTAGACATTTCTTGAGTAAAAATGCAAAAAATAGCCTTTTCCCCTCCCTCCTTGGGTGAGGGTAGGGGAGGATGTGGAATGAGGTGATGTTTCTAAGGCAAACAATTGAAAATTAAATCTGCACTTTATGAAAACAAATATGAACATCTTTATCTCCCTCATTTTTTGTATTACTCTATCAGCTAATGATCAACGTTGTTAAAATTACAGATGTATGATGGAGAAATAAAATGGAAATATTTTGGTACTCTGTAACACAGTTCTAGGGAGCTGAAGAATTGTGCCCTCTTTCTGTAATTCTCCCCACTTCGAAGGAAAGATAAAAGCCTTTGGTCAATGCAGATATACTGGGGAGTTCTTATGTGTTTGAAAGTCAAGGGGTTTGGGCTCCCTTCTTCCACCCCTGGCTCATCAACCCCCCCACCCCCCTCCCTGCGCTCACCCTTCTCCCTCCCCCACTCCCTAGGCCTGGCACTTCAGTGTCTTCTCCTCTGAAAAGATGCCCTAGCATTTCTGCTCTGTCATCTGATAGTGGCTAAGCCTCCACCTGGGGCCTTTGTATGTTTAATTTTCTTTAATTTTGTTTAGTGTACACTTAGGGCAATACTGAGCCATCTGGTAGAATTTTTCTTTTCTTTTCTTTTTTTAAGTAGGCTCCACGCCCAGCATGGAGCCCAATGTGGGGCTTGAACTCACCACCCAGAGATCAAGACCTGAGCTGAGATGAAGAGTCAGACGCTTAATTGACTGAGCCACCCAGGCGCCCAGTAGAACATTTTTTGTTCTTCTAGGCTGTTGTGAAACCCTTTTAACGAAGTGTGAAGTCAACCATCATTCTGGCCTAGGGAACCCTGCCTGAAAGCCACAGATAGAGTCCTTGATGATCTGAGGCAGAGTATGTTGGAAATATTTTTCCAGTATGTCAGTGTTTGGGTGCCTACTCTGCCATGCATGGTGTTGTATCCTGAGGCCTCCCTGATGCACAGCACACACTTCCTGCCCCAGGCACACAGTTTACAGGGGCTCAGGGACAACAAACAGGCTGTTCTGCTGTGGTGTGGCAAGTGCCAGATACAGTATGAGTGCTATGGGAGCACACTGAAGGGGCAACAAATTCATACTATGAATCCTGGAAGGCTTCCTGGAAGGAGTGATGTCCGAGTCAGACCTGATGCATAGGCAAGAGTTAGCCTGGCAGGGAACAGCTGATATGAAGGTCCAGGAAGGAAAGACCATAGTCCATACGAGGAACAGGGTATTGGTCAAGAGTGAGGAAAAGGAGTGGCAAGAGTTGAGTACGGTCAAGGCTCTCGCCTGCCTGTTAAGGATTCTGGACTTGAACTGATGTACTGGGAAGCCCTCCAAGGCTTTTACGCAAGTATTTGTCAGAGCAGGCTGGGGCCCGGATTGGAGGAGCCAGAGGACAGAAGAGTGGTACCAGCAGGGGACGCTGTTGGACTGGGTAGGTTGTAGCACTGACCTCAGAGGAATGGGGCTTAGAGACCTGATCCCTTTGGGCTCAGCTACTGAAAGGGCTTGAAGGGGAGGGGAGGAGTAAGGGTGACGATACTGTGTTACGTGGCTGTGCCATTTCCTGAGACTGGGCGGGAAGATGGTCTCAAGTGGGCATCTGGATGGTGGAGCGCATGGCACCGCTGGACGGGCCTGGGCCTGCGGCTCCATGAGCAAGCCCAGGGCTGGGTCTGAGCACCCAGCAGCGTGGCGCTTGGGCCTCGGGGTGGAGCCGGGAGGAGAGAGCAGTTTTAGCAGAGTGTGAGGGGGGTGGAAACAGTGAGGGAAGATGATCTTTGACAAAGTTTGGCTCTCAAAAGTTGTTTGCTTTTTTAATAAGGCTGGTGACTCAAGTAGTTCGTACGCCACCGGGAAGGAGGGAGGAGCTGGAGAGCGAGGCCCTGAGGAAATCAGGAGGCGGGAGGGGCCCAGAGCCCAGGGCCAGGGCCCAGCTGACCTTGCGAGGAGGAGGGAAGGCCGGGCGTGGGTGGCTAGAGGCTGCAGATTTGGTTCCGGGAGGTTCTGTTGCCAGCCAGCAGTCCTGGTTTTCACTGTGAAGGAGGAGGCAGGGTTATTCTCCAATGAGGGGAGAGGAGGCGGACAGCTGAGGGCAAAGATTCTAAGCAGTCCAAAATGGCAGGATGCTGAGGGAGACGGGATGGCTCTGGGGCTCGGAGGCCTTCAGTGCTCACCAGAAGTTCCTGTTTACCGTGAGATGGGCCGTCAGTGCAATGAATGCCTGGGCCCTGGGCCTGGTGGACCCTCCTACTGGATTTTTTCAACGACTCAACTTTCGATGAGTTTATTAGTCATTTCACAGTATCCTTCCGAGGCTGATGAACACCCAGAACTCTGACTCCTCCATCAGCCATTCCTTCTGCCGCCCCGTGCGGGGGGTCAGACAGGACAGCCTCTCCTTTCTCTTCGTCCACCCAGGCTTGAAAGCCCAGGCACCAGCCTGGAGTCGGTCGTGGCCTGTGTAAGTGTAAGGCAACATGTGGGTGCGGACACCTCGGTTCCAGACCTCCCGCAGGGTTCTCCGAACGGATGCCTCGAGCAGCGAGGAAGGTGTTCAAGCAGGAACCAAACAAACTCACTGAACACGCGTTCTTATACCCCTCTGTTATAGAAGAGTTCTGTTTCTTCGGTCACAGACTGAATTTCCTTTTCGAGCTCACTGCACTGTATCTGAAAAACAAAGTCAAATTCTTCATATTTTATGTGAAGAACTTTCCTTGCCTTAGAAGTTAAAAAAAAAAAAATTTCAGAAAGCATCTGTTTCCCAGTCCCGCTTTTTTCAGGGATGTCTGGTAGATAGCAAGACACCTAACTTCTGAAACACTTCATTACGGAGAACTGTAACTACAAACAAATGCAGACAGAATATAGTGAACCCTCATATAGTCATCACTCTGGTTTATTAACACTCTGCCAGTCTTCTTTTTTTTTTTTTAATTTTTAAAAATTTTTATTAACATATAATGCATTATTAGCCCCAGGGGTACAGGTCTCTGAATCATCAGGTTTATACTTCACAGCACTCACCATAGCACACACCTTACCCAATGTCCACGACCCAACAGACTCCATTTCTCACCTCAACTCTGGCCCCAGAGAGCCTTGCAATGTCCCACCTGCTACCTTCAGGGGAGAGGTTGCTTCCCCAGCCTGGCCATGCAGAACCTGCCATCTGGCCCCAGCCTCTGGCCTGTCATACTCAGCCACATGTGCCCAGCTACACTGGACTCAGCTCTCCTGTACCCTCACTTGGAATGCTCTCCCTTCCCAGTCTCTGCCTGTTCACATCCATCCATGTCCACAGCCTACCTCTTCCATGTAGCCTTCCTGGCTTAGCTGGCAATTCTCTTCTTTCCCTAATCTCTCTACAGCCTTTTGGTCATGTTTACTTTCTAGCAGGTAAGCATTACTTCCACATGTCACATGTTACCCTTTCTGCAAAAGCCTGTAGCAGACTGCCATCTGCCACACTTGCTCTTTTCTACAACAGCAGAATTTGAAGTAGATCCAGAAGACCTCAGTTCCCAGCTTCCCTTGCAGTACGGCTTGGCCACATGACTGGGCCAATGCACTAGAGGTGGAAGTACCACCTGGCCACGTGGAATGAGGAAGGTGCCATCTTGCACCTTGAAGATGGGGTCTAACCCTAGGGATGGTGGCTGCGGAGCTGGAAGGAATTAGACCCCTGTGGACTCTGACACAGAGCTGCCTTACTGGGCTGGCTGCCTCACTGTAGAGAGCAGAATGGAGTCTCTCATGTCAAGCAGGAGCCAGTGTCAAGCAATGATGCGAGCAGTTAAAGGTACAAGGCTAAATGTACCAGCTACAAAGTATCGATGGAACCAGCATCAGCGGAAACCCCAGAACTGGTAACAAGCAGAAGCAGAGGAGGTCCGCAGGGGTCCAAGACCGAACAAAGCCAGCCAGCCCAGCCAGCCTTTGATCTAAGAGAGTGAGTGCATGTGAGTGGGAGATGGGGGCAGCGGGAAAGAATCTTAAGCAGGTTCCATGCCTAGTGCTGGGCTTGATCTCATGGGTCAGATGCTTAACCAACTGAACCACCCAGGCACCTCCCCCCCATTTAAATCTCTTTAAAAGGAGAAATTTTGCCATCAGACTCTTCAAACGTGATCCCACTATGTCTGACCACTTAAAAAAGGCAACTGGCCACCAAGGCTCTGCCAGACTGATGTCCGGACAGAACCGAGATCCTCCCCTCTTGAACATCAGAAGCCGCGAGTGCCCGGAGCTGACCTGGACGGGACCTGGGCCTCATCTCAACCGCACTGGCGTTTGGTTTGTTCACATCCTACATCCTTCTGTTATTGGTTCGCTGTGGCTTGCCTTCTGTCCTGCTCTGTGCACCGTGTAAGAAGCCAAGTTTCATCACATGGTAAGCCAGTGAGTGGAATCCTGAACCTGCTTCATCATATGATCAACTTTGCTTTATGACTGAATCAAGCTGATGTGGAAAGACACAGGTGTGTGCACCTGCACAGTGGGCTCCAGACACCCACACTTCATGTGAGGGAGAACAAACCTCTGCTTCGTTGAGGGCACGGTTATTCTGGATCTCAGTTCCAACCGAATGCAACGCTAGTTAATACAGAGCCCTTCCTTCCCCCCACTCCCGGCTACTGGCATCAAACCTGACGCGCACATGCAGGTGCCCCCCCATGCCTTTCTCTTCACTTCCCCTCCCGCCCCCAATCTGAATGCTCACAGGTTCTAACTTGTCCAATTCAATTACTTGTAACTGACCACCACGGACTTACTCCGAACCCCCACCACCTCTAGACAGGAAATGTCTCCACCCCCCAGCTGTTCTCCCGGCCTCCAGGACGGCGCCACTGACAGGGTGGCATCCAATGTTTCTAACATACGACCCGACTCAGCCATTCCCCCTTGAAACCTCTCCGTCACCGGCTCCATATGAGCTTCTATCACCGTGGGGGGCCTGTGACGTCCTTCACCAGCTAGCCCACCCCTCCATAGCCCCACAGCCCACAGGGGACTCTGATCTTCTCCCATGCCCCAAGCTCCTCTTCTGTAAAATGGGAATAAACTACTCTGAAAAGTTGTCTTGAAGACAAGAGACTGCCTGGCACAGTCCCCAGGACACAGAAGGTGCTGGATAAACAGAAGTCCTATCCCCTGCCACTGCCCCCAGTGCCCGACTGTTGACGCTGCCTCTGTTGTGCCCACACACCCCGTGCGTGTCTGTGTCCCCCTGCCCTCCCACTGCATCTGCGGCTACTTGTGTGCAGGGGGTCTCTCCCTCGCTGGCCCAATGACCCAAACACATCCATTCAGCCCTGTCATTTGAAGTCCAGTGGCCGCCAGGCTCAAGGAGGCCAGGGAGAGAGATGGCGGTGAAGGGGGGGAGGGCTGCTCTGGCCACTGGTGGGCCACTGGATCAGGAGCATTTTTCTGGGACATTTAAAAAAAACCTGGGATGGTTTCAATACTTCAAAATATTCCATAGTTGATGCCACATCCAGTGGGACTTTCTGTAGTGACGGAAATGTTTCGTCTGTGTGCCTCTCTATAAGACGGGTGACCTTGTACCTGCAAGGTCCCCAGTCACAGAAAGCAGTCATGAGCCACCAAAATGCTATCACAGAGGAGGGAACCGAGTTACTCCTAACATCGGGAAAACGAATCCCACGACCTATGATGACATGTACAAGACAACTAGAAAGAGACCCAATTATCAAACAACAAACTCGTTGGTTCTAGACTCTGACTCCGCCACGCCAGTGAAAGGAGCTCTGCAGAAGATTCTTCCCTCGGACTTTTTTTTTTAAGATATTATTTATTTGGGGCTCCTGGGTGGCTCAGTCGTTAAGCGCCTGCCTTTGGTTCAGGTCATGATCCTGGGGTCCTGGGATCGAGTCCTGTTTTGGGTTTCCTGCTCAGCAGGAAGCCTGCTTCTCCCTCTCCCACTCCCTCTGCTTCTGTTCCCTCTCTCATGTCTCTCTCTGTCAAATAAATAAATAAAGATCTTAAAAAAATTTTTTTATTTCTTTGACAGAGACACAGCAAGAGAGGGAACACAAGCAGGGGGAGTGGGAGGGGGAGAAGCAGATTCCCACTGAGCAGGGGAGTCCAATGTGGGGATCATGACCCAAGCCGAAGCAGACGCTTAAAGACTGAGCCACCCAGGCACCCCGTCATTCCCTTGGAATTCAGCCAGGTCAGGATTCCTGGGCTCTGTGGCTCCTTCCCTCCCCAGGTCCCCAGATCAAAGACTCTGGTGGCCACACGCCATTGCTTTCTCATAGCTACTCAAGGGCAAGGCCCCATTTACTCACAGCTGGCCCCGCACCTTGCTTCTGGTCCACCAGGGGAGGCCCTCTGTGTGTGTGGACAGGATCCAAGAGCCCAGGGTGAAGCCAGATTGAGGAAGCAGAGCAGCAGGAACTCCCCCAAGACTGAAAGACTTTTGTCAATGACCTAACCTGCAGGTCAGCTGCCTGCTTCGGAGTACCAACGTGATCCAAAGTAAGTATCTGCAAAAGGGTCACTGTTACTGCAATCTTACTGTGACAAACCGTGTTCTAACAGATGGGCCTGTAAAGAGTAAAAATATTCTCTAACATTTTATTTTAATGAGAAGCTGCCCACCCCATCCCACCCCTTAGTGAGGAGAGCAGACATCTACGGTAGCCTCAAGTTTCTCTGTTATAGGCTGGCTCAATTGCCCGAACTAATGATTCTGTGAATCTAGAATGACAAAATTTGGGTTTGGAACAAGCTCGCTGCAGAAATTTAAATATTTTTGAAGCCATCACTGATTTTTAACTTCAGTGACAGAAACAGACATTTGAAATTTCCAGCTCAGAAATGCCAGAAACCAGTGACATGTTATATCAGCAATGTCCGCAACAGCAGCAACAACCCTTTTCAGAGATGCTACTCTCTTCCATTCTCCTTAACAGAGAGGGAAACCGAGTCTCAGAGACTTTCAGCAAATTGACCAAGGTCATGGAGGAGCTGGGACTCTGAATCCAGGTCATCTGACTCATCATAAATTAGAGTATATCCCAGTCGACAGAACTGCGCTAACCCAGTAGCCACTAGTGGCACGTGGGGACACAACTTAAATCAGAATAAAAATTCAGCTCCTCAGCCACATCGGCCACATGGCAGGTGCTCGACAGCCACAGAGCCACAGTGGCTAGTGGCTGTCATATGAGCCCACAGATGAAACCTTTCTGTCACTGCAGAAAGCCCCACTGTATGGGACTTCACAATGGAATATTATGATTATGCAAACTATCCCAAAGGTGTTTTAAATGTCCCAGAAAAATGCTTCTGATACCCCACTAGGAAAAACAGAATTCAAAACTGCACGAGTGATCTGAGGGACAGGATTAAATAAAGTTATTTTTATACTTTTTACACTTGGCAGATTTTTTAGAATTATTTATCTTACTCTTCTGACAAGGAGAAGAAAAAGGGTTTTGGGGTATTTTTGTTTGTTTTTTGATTTTTTTTTTTGAAAGAAATTTGAATGGGGGCACTTACCCGTCCCATTTGTGGGAATAGACTAAAAGAAAGTGGCACCATCAGTCCCATGACTAAGACAGTACAAGACAGCTTGAAGGTCCACAATGACCACGGATACTGCCGGAAAAACTGGGTCCTGTAAGAGACAAGGTTAAAGGCTTTTTGGGGGGCTGGCCCCAGGCTTGGATGGTCTTGTGTGCAGCTGTGGCCCATGCCTCGGTTCCCACTCAGCCACAAAGAGGCAGCACTGACCGACTGCTCGATTTGCGTCAAGCCCGCAGTGAAGCATGTCACGGGCATTGCCTGTGAACCCCAGCCCAGGAGGCAGAGACCCAGGGTCCTGGAACCGGCGGGGGTCTGCATGGACAGACCAGGTGGTGTCGGGTGAGTCACTTCCCCTTTCTGAGCCTGGGGTTTCTTCACACACAGGATGAAAGGGCTGAGTCAGAAGGGGCACCGAGGTCACTCCAGCGTGGATACTCCCGTGGCTGTGGTGGCCACTGGGAAACGACCGCCATCTCTCCCCCCAGGTAGCTGGTGCCACGAATGGGGTCTAAGGGACAGACTGGAGGGCCCTGGCTTCCACAGGCGCCCTGGCTCTGACCCAGCCAGTGGGGTCCAGGAAGAGCCTGGGCCAGCAGAAGTCTCTACCCCCATCCAGCCGCTGGGCCACAGAGAGGAACACTTGGCTCCAAGCAGCACGCGCCTGCTTCTCAAAAATGCGCTCCTGACGTGGTTGTAAGAAAGGCTTCCTAGCCCACCACGCTGGACAGAGGGGACTGGTCAGGTGACCCCATCTGGGCCAACGGACTCCAACTGAGGGGAAGACATTCTCTGCCTTCCCTGGGGTCTGCTGTGTTTTTCATCGCTTGGCAGGAAGCTTAGAGGACATGAGCTGGGAGGTGCGGGCAGTCACGTCCCTCGCAACACGGAGCAGCCAGGGTGTGGCAGGACGCAGGGAGCTCACAGCATGGAGACGAGGAGCAGAACTTCTGCTCGGCGGCCACAGGCTACACAGGTCCCCTGCCCACAGCCAGGATCTAAACCAACACATCTGCCTTCTGGCCTACGCTACTGCGTGTTGGGTTTCTCCCATCCAAGTACTAACCAGGCCCGACCCTGCTTAGCTTCCGAGATCAGACGAGATCGGGCGCGTTCAGGGTGGTATGGCCGTAGACACGTGTTGGGTTTCTCACACTGGCTGGTCCCCAGGCCTTCCTCCGAAGAGGCCATTTCTTGCTTCTCAAAAGGGATGACGGTCCACTGACTCTGGGCCACTCAGGCTAACTTAAAACCCGCTTGCCGTGCAGGGGGAAGGCAGGCTGCAGCAATCTGCCCAGCACATCGGAGCGGGGAGAACCTGTGAACCACCTCAGGTTGGCGTTCAAGACCCGAGGGGCCACGCCTCAGCAGGCGCTGGGATGTGTCCAGGGTTAAGGAACGTGCACATCTGGTATCCACGCTGTGGAACCATCAGCTGTGATGAAGAGTTTAGTGGGAAGATGACTGAACAAACTTCTCCCATCCCTCCCACCAGGTTCAGTGTTTGACGAGTTTCATAAGAATTTTGAGGGTCGAATGTTTATTCCTACCTGGGGAGGTGTGTTTGCCTCTTACCTCACAAAAAAGTGTGAGAAGACTTCAGGGATGAAAGCGGTGGTCCCGAACAGTACTAACCTGGATGTCGCTGTATCTTTAACGGCCTAGAGGGAATGGAAAGGAAGCACCTTAGCACATAGAGTGAGACCACGGCCCGGGATCCTGCAACTTCAGACAGAGGAGCAAACAGCGGCTCTCCGGTCTCACTTAGGAAAACACCACACATGAAGAGCGGCAGAGGCAGGCCCTCCCTGTCCAGAGCTGGAGGACGGCGGGGGTTGGTGCCAGGATTTACTTCCCAGGGTGCCTGGGTGGCTCAGTGGGTTAAAGCCTCTGCCTTCAGCTCAGGTCATGATCCCAGGGTCCTGGGATCGAGCCCCGCATTGGGCTCTCTGCTTAGCGAGGAGCCTGCTTCCTCCTCTCTCTCTGCCTGCCTCTCTGCCTACATGTGATCTCTGTCAAATAAATAAATAAAATATTAAAAAAAAAAAAAGTATTTACTTTCCACCAACTCCACTGTGGTCTCCCCTTCGGTCTGCCAACTGCCTATACAATACCCACTAAGCACAAGCAAAGCCTGTAGAAAAATCGTCCCCTTGCTGGGAAGGCTGGGTTTGTCACTGAGGAGTACCACGTGTTTACCTTTCAATCACTGGGTTAAGCATCGGTCTTCTGCTCAGTTCATGATCTCTGGGCCCTGGGATTGAGCCCTGCAACCGGCTCCCTCCTCAGCGGAGAGTCTGCTTCTCTCACTCCCTTTGCCACCTCAACCCTCAATGTTCCTACTCTCTCTCTCTCTCAAATAAATGACTAAAATCTTTAAAAATAAATAAACTTTCAGGAATATAAAATAAAACCACTCCAGGAAGAGAAAAGCGGCTGCTGAGGGTGCTGTGTTTCGACGTCAGTGGGACTGTCCCCCTGTGTGCGAACAGGACACCCGTCCTGAGGGGCACCGGGAGGCCTGGGACAGTTTGCAGCGGAGTGACTTCCAAGGCCAGCCCCGGGAAAACAGCATGGATCAGCTCCTGAAATCTGATCAAAGGTGCCCTATTACAATCAGATAGTGCTGGTTGCGTCGTTTCTGAAATTTTAGCCGAAGACCATAGCCGTTTGGTGACGGGGAAATGATGAAAGAATGCTTATGCTTACGCACAGCTACAGACTCTGTTCTTCAGAGGAAGATAGACAAAACAGGGGAAAAAAAGGGCAGAGCATCAAATCTTCCTTTTATCCTAAATTGGCCTTCATGCAGAAAATGAAGTTCTTCCCTGAGAGACAGAGTAGATATCTGGACTAGACATCCACACAGCTCGTGAGGCGTGAGGCCCTCAGCCTCTCCTGGAAGGCTGAGCACCTGCGGCGGAGGGCGTGGCTGAGCTGGCTGAGGGCGTGGCTGAGCAGCTAAGGGCGTGGCCAAGGTGAGCCTAGCACAGCTCCTGGCGGTGTGTGGCACACAAGGGCAAGTCGCAGTCACTCTTCTCCTCAGCTGTGTGCACAGTTTACAGCAGCTCTAATGCCCTGCAGGTAAAGGGAGCCACTGAGAAACACAAACAGACGCCCACATAAAGACCCACGCACGCTGAGAGCAGCCCAGACTGGACACAGTGCAGACACCCGCTGCCTGGGGAAGGGATCTGCAGATGCGGTCGGTATGGCCATCCATGCGAGGCTGCTCGCCAGAAAAAAAGCAACAGATTGTTGGTGGGTACACGGTACTCCAGAGTGAAGAGTCAGGCACCAAAAACACTTGTACAAGCCACTTACATGAAAGTTCTACAGAGTCAAAAGTGTGAAGACATTGGGCAGATCAGTGTTTCTCTGGGGCTGGAAAAAGGGAGTGACTCAGTGGGCACGAGGGAAATTTTTAGGATGAGTATGTTCTAAATTTGGACTGTGGTGATAACTGCATCACTGCTTACATTTACTAAAATTCATCAAACTAGAATCTCACAATGGATGAATTTTATTGTATGTAAATTATATCTCAATAAAAACAGCTTGCTGGGGTGGCTCTTAGGCACAAAATCTTTATTTCAAAAGCAAGGTTTTTATTTTTGGCAGCCACTTCTCCCCTTGTTACCTGTAATTACTGTGTTTCTACTGTAATTCGTTTAGGAGAGTGGCCACTATTTTCAGACATGTCACTGCATGGGCTGGCAGGAATCTGGTGCACATATCTCATGGTTTATGATCCGCCTTGTGACTTGCAGATAGGGTTTAGAGGAATGTGCTCTGTGAGGTGAGCAATGATGTATTTACTGACTGAACGAGCAGCCATCTTTCAGCCATCTCTTCTGCCAACACAGGGGGCAGGAGGTGTCCGGACAGGGGTCCTGACACCATGAGAAGCTGTTCCCTTCATTTTGCACTGGGCTGTTCCGTGCTGTTCCTCATGCCATTTGCAAACAACTGCCTCAAATTCCATTCTTTAGCTAACGTCACTTCATGGAGACCAAAAAAAAAAAAATCTCACCTGCTAAGAAGGTATTTTTTAAAAAGTCCACAGCCAAAATGAGACTACCCTAGACCATCCCAGTTTCTCTAAGCTGAATGTACACAGAAGCCACTGTGCTGAATTGATCAAAAGAATAAAATAGTTAAGAATAAATCTTATTAACAATTGAGGCCTGTTAGAGGCATTCTGGTGAGAGCACTGAATTTCTTTAGGCCATTTTTTTTTTTTTTAAGATTTTGTTTATTTATTTGGGAGAGAGAGAGCCTGTGGACAAGCAGGGGGAGAGGCAGAGGAAGAGAGAAGGGGAGAAACAGGCTCCCAGTCATGTAGGAAGCCCGACTCAAGCGAGGCTCGACCCCTGGGCCCTGGGATCATGACCCGAGCCCTGGGCAGATGCTTCACTGACTGAGCCACCCAGGCGCTGAAGGAAACTGAGAGCAAACTGGTCCTTCAAGATGAAGACTATAAGAAAATCTGCTGTGAGGTGGAGAAGAAACATTTCTCTTAAACCCAGAGAGGGGTTCACCGACTTCCATGAGCACAGAGCAGCCCGCGGGCCGGAAGCTCAGCTGGAAGAACAGTGGCCCAGCGCCTGGCGGGGGCCCGTCCGTGGCGGTCGGTCATGCTGTCGTGCCGCTGCGTAGATGCGGCTAACATCTACAGTCCGTTAACTTTAAATAAGATTACTTTCCACAGTGTGACTGGGCCTCATTTAATCAGCTGGAGAGCCTTGAGAGCAAAATCTAGAAGGTTTTCTTCCCAAAGAAGAAAACCTGCCTAAAGACGACAGCACAGGCTCCTGTGTTTCTAGCTGCCGGGAGTTGGCGAGTTTCTAGCCCCTGCCGCGGGGGCTGACACCTGACTAGCCTACAAGCCCTACAATTGCGTGAGCCAATTATAATCAATCAATCAATATCCTATTGGTTGTTTCTCTGGAAACCCAGACGAACACATCATCTTTTAAACATCGTGGTCCAAAATGTAAAACCACTCCCTCCACATGCGGGGAAAAAGGATAAGGCAAGATTGAAGGGAGATATGACTTTGTTCCCAGCTCTCAAACAGACAACTCCATGCTCTAGCCAAAAGGCAAGCCAGCTAGGGATCCATGGCATCCTCCTACCTTTGTCCCGGCTTTTCTGGAATAGCCCATGACATTGCCTTCTTTGTCCATGACTTCAATGCCTCGAATGGGCTCCAGACTTCGGGTGGCAACAACATTCATTCCACTAACGTGGGCTGTGGGTGTGAAGAAGAAAATGCACCATGGCGGGTGAGTTTGCTCCAATGGAGGAACATCCTTTCTGGTGTCAAGCGTCTTTCTCTGATGGCCATGGTTCCCCACCCCTCAAGTGGTCAGGAGTTGGCTAACTATGTTCTGTCCCGGGGCTTTGGAGCTGGGTCAGAACCGCTGGCCTCCCACTCTGGGGTCCTGACCACGACAGCGCCAGGCTCTGGCACCCCTGCAGGCCCAGTCCAGCCCCCTGACAGGATTCCAGGACAAATCCCTGGGTCCTTGAAATATGGCCCCCTTTTGTGCTATAGCTGGTCTGACTAGGTTTCTGTTAACAGTTTCCCCGTTACAATTTTCAAACTCAAATCTGGGGTGTGAGTCAGTGAACCTGCGGGCTGGCAAACTTCAAACTATTGGTTAATTATGTCTGTCACTTCCACTGGAGTCAGCCCACCAGGATGGAGCTCCCTAGGCCACTCACTGCTCCGTGTATGACCCTAGGACAGTTCCTTAAAGTCCTTCCTATCTCAGCCTCCCCATCTGGAAATGGAGGAATGACATTACTACCCACACGTTTTTGGCAGGACAAAGTGAAACTGAACACGCAGAGGGCTGGCACTGTCTTTAGGGTGAATCTGTGTTCCCGGGTGTGCGTTCATCCTTTGACAGTGGAAACACAGCTATAAAGCAACTGTCACTTCTCAAACCAAGGACCCAACTTGGGCCTGGAGGCCTCAGGAAGCTGCAAGCAGCAGCTGTCATCAGTCACCATGTGGCCAAGGGACCAGGCTGTCCCTGAAGGTGTAGGAAGGCTCAAAGGGCACGGAGATCACATGCTTCCTGCTTACTGAGAATGATGATGGGAAGGGCTCTTTTCAACAAAACGTGATTCACCCGCATCTGGAACAAAACAGGAAATAACTAGAAAAAGAAGAGAGAAAAACCATTATTGCACAGACCAAAGAGTCAGCTGAACACACTCAGTAGCAGAGAGCTGGCATCGACCTAGCTCCTATCCCAGTGCGGGCCACCACAAGTGCTCTCCATGTATTTTCTAATTCTTGCAACACTGAGGTGTTCGCCTGATTATCAGAGGAACACACGGAGGCTTAGGGAGGTAACTTGTCCAGAGTCTCTGAGCTGCTAAGAATTTGAGTCTTGGGGCCAGCCCAAGCTTATCTGACTCTAATGTTTATATTTTTAACCATCACAGTATCCTGATATCCAAAGCAATACACAACATGTATAACATGTTTATGTAGTTTAAGTAAATTCTTTTCTTCTTAAGTAAATTTTTTAAAAAGGTTGGAGTACTGAGTATATGCCTAGACACCTGCGATACTCCTATGGTTATTCAGGGGGTGACAGGATGACAGGGGACCACTTCCCTTCTTATGTCTTAGCCATACTTTCCTTCTTCCTTTCTTTTTAAAAAGATTTTATTTAGTTAGTTGACAGAGAAAGAGAGAGCGCACAAGCAGGGAGAGAAATGGGCAGAGGGAGAAGGAGAAGCGGACACGCAGCTGAGCAGGGAGCCTGACGTGGGACCTGGTCCCAGCACCCCAGGATCATGACCTGAGCCGAAGGCAGGCGTTTAACGGACTGAGCCACCCAGGTGCCCCTTGGCCATACTTTCTAAATTGTTTAAGCTGAAACAAATCTGTAATTCAGAATAGTTTCTTTTGATCTGAGGAATGAAACAGATTTGACAGATTTTTAAAATACCCACTCCAAAAAAGGAGGAAGAGGCGATCACTCCTGTCCCTAGTAGCAGACTCTCATATAGGTGACGATTCTAAGAAAGAAACAAAAGTAAGTATTCAGCAAACACCATGGTTTTACCCAGGGAAGATTATTCAAACAAACAAACAAACAAACAAACAAACTCTAAAAGAAATAACACAGAATGGCCTATCCCCTGGGCCTCATAATACTCACATAACTTGCATTCCCATTGACCATGTTGAACGCTGTAGTGTAGGTATAGAAGGAAACCTGCAGAAAGACAGAGGCACACAGATCACACGCTATGATCATGTGAGCACAGAAGAATGCAGGAATCATGAAATAGAAATGGTTTTTACCTGAGGTAAAACCAGAGACTTCAGACTTTTTACCGACAGCATCGAGAAAAATACCTTTTAAGAAAATAAAGCGGAGTTTAAGTGTTTGGGGGGAGGGAGAGCTTGCCAGGGGGCAAAGAACTTCGCAGGGAAGATGCTGCACTGAGGCGCCCCCCCTCCCACCCCCCGCCAGGAGCTGGGATGAGGAGGCGGCCAGGCGGTGGCGAGCGATGCTCAGTGAACACCTACAGGACACTGAGGACACCTGGGGGCATCTCACAGTGGTCCCAGCTTCCAAGCTGTGCAATGCTACAGGACGGGGCAGCTGGGGAGCACGCACTCCCAAGTGGACACAGCCACAGGGCGAGTGTGGAAGAAGTGACAGAGAGTCCAGGTGGGACAGCCTCGCTGGGGGGCCATTCCAGATCCCAAATGAGGGGAAGTATGGGGGCTAAGGGTCAAGGGAGAGAAGGTAACGGACGATAACGTGTGCTGGAGGCAGGGAGCCTGTCCTCCATCTCCTCAGTAGTGCTCTGTGCACACCAGGCATCCAAACAAAGGATCACCTTATGACACTGGGACCTTGCACAGGCTGGAGCGCCTGACTAGGGAAGCGTGCGGACTGGGTGAAGTCACGTGAGTAGCAGACAAGGGCCAGAGACGGGGCGTCCACAGCCATCTACCAGGCTGTGGTGGGACAGGGGTCCAGAGCAGGAGGACACAAACCACTGAGGTTAGGAGATGAGGGACGTCCTCCTGCACCTGGGGTGTCAAGCCGACTCACCATGGGTGCCGTGAAAGGTAGGAAAGCTGGCAAAGAAGAGAAGAGGGTCAGTGACCGCCGCTGCCCAGGCCGAGAGAGGAGGCCAGAAAGGGGCGCCCCTCCAACCTGAGAACCTGCCCTCTAGCACCCTGAAAGCACGGGCACCAAAGGACAGTCTATTTACTCATTCTGTTATTTTTCCTAATAATAACCAAGTGCGTAAGGCAAGCATTTCAGTCAGCACCATCCAGAAAGACCTAAGGAGGCCCCCTCCGGCCTTCGCAGTCCTTCTCACCGGAGGCAAGAGTATCATAACCTATTCATCCTTCACGGCAAACCGAGCATACTCGTGATGCCGTCATTTATGAGAAGAAACCTGGATTTGCTCTTCATGCCTGTTCCTAGCACAGAGATCCTAAAACCCTTGGAATTTCCTGAGAATAGCAATAAAAACATGAAATGGAGGGCGCCTGGGTGGCTCAGTGAGGTAAGCCTCTGCCTTCAGCTCAGGTCATGATCTCAGGGTCCTGGGATCAAGCCCTGAGTCTGGCTTTCTGCTCAGCAGAGAGCCTGCTTCCCCCCCCCCCCCGACCCCTCTGTCTGCGGCCTCTCTGCCTCCTTGTGATCTCTCTCTGTGTCAAATAAATACATAAAATCTTAAAGAAAAAAAAAAAGGAGAAATGGGTGTCTTTTTTACCCTAACAGCCCCTTTCCACCTCACTTGAGTTGATGTTAATAAGGGGATGTTTGGAAAGCCCCTTAGGAGGGGGCTGGTTGCTAGGGGAAGGGGTGGGGAGGGGGGAAGAGGGGGTTGGATTTCTTAGTCCCACCTGCTGCCTCCACCTCCAGGGAGGGGAAAGGGGCTGGAGGCAGGGCTAGTCACAGTGGCCTGGGATTTCGTCCACCATACTAACAAAGCCTCCCTTCTCGCAGCGGCAGCATTTCTGGTTTGCTGAGCATGGGTGGGAGCTGGGGAGGGTGTGGAAGCCCCGCCCTCCCCAGCCCCACCCCCAAAGCCCTGAGCATCTCTTCCATCTGTTCCCTTTCTTAATAAACCGGAGAACCTAGTAAGGAAAACATCTTCTCGAGGTCCGCGAGCCATACCAGCAATTTCAAACCCAAGGAGGGAGGTGTGGGAAGCTCCAACCTACAGCGGGTTGCTCAGACGTCCAGGTGAGAATCTGGACTTTCAATTGGCATCTGAAGTGGGGTGGTCTTGTGGGACTGAGCCCTTCACTCGTGGGGTCTCCTGCTGCCTCCAGGTCAAGAGGATCAGAGTGGAAAGAGTGAAAACTGTAGGACATGCCACAGGTGCTGCAGAATTGAAGGCTGTGGGAAAAGCCTGCATATCGGGTATCAGAAGTGAAACCTCAGGAGTGCCTGGCGGGCTCAGTTGGTAGAACATGCAACTCTCCATCTCGGGGGTCATGAGTTTGAGCCCCATGTTGGGTGTAGAGATTACTTAAAAGAATGCCAACTCACACGGATAGGCTTTAAAAAAAAAAGTGAAGCATCGAGAGGAGGAACAAGGGTTTTTTTCCCTTCACAACATCTATCAGGACAGATGCAAACTTGCACACTCTCTTCTGCCCACAGATCTCATTCACACAAAGAGGATTACTATATGCTGTTTTATACTTTGCCTTTTTCCTCCTTAATACTGGTTCCTAGAGACTCATTCTTCTACACTAACACACAGGAGGTACCTCAGACTTTTTAAAAATGTTTTCTTTTTTTTTTTTAAAGAATATTTATTTATTTATTTGACAGAGAGAAAGAGAGAGAGAGATCATAAGCAGGCAGAGAGGCACGCAGAGAGGAGGGGGGAAGCAGGCTTCCTGCTGAGCAGAGAGCCCCATGCAGAGCTTGATCCCAGGACCCTGAGATCATGACCTGAGCTGAAGGCAGAGGCTTTAACCCACTGAGCCACCCAGGCGCCCCGGTACCTCAGTCCTTTTAATGGATTATTTAACTACAGTCTGAATTGTTGGATATTCATGTTGTTTCCAGTTTCTTGTTTATAACAGAGAGAATTTTATAGTTAAAGGGGCTCTGTACAATCATGGGTTTTATTCCCCTCATGATACTTAACATACAGGGAGAGAGAATAATACACAGAGTTCAAAACACTTTTGAGTTACAAGTTCTGGAACCACCAACGAAATGATTGTGTGTTTCTTGGGAGATGACAGAGCGAAGCAGGTTCCACATCCAGGCCTGTGCCCTCACCCCTAACGCCCCAGATCTTTCCAAGGACTGGACACAGCTCCAGGTCCCAAACCTGCTCTTTTCCACTATCAACCCCAGACTCTGATGCAACCATCCTTTTTTTTTTTTTAGATTTTATTTATTTATCAGAGAGAGAGATGGGGAGAGCGAGCGAGCACAGGCAGACAGAATGGCAGGCAGAGGCAGAGGGAGAAGCAGGCTTCCTCCCAAGCAAGGAGCCCGATGTGGGACTCGATCCCACGATGCTGGGATCATGACCTGAGCCGAAGGCAGCTGCTCAACCAACTGAGCCACCCAGGCGTCCCGCAACCATCCTTTTTAAGCTATGATTTCCACACTCACTGTCAGAAATCCTTCTAGGAAAATAATATAATAATAATAATAATAAGGCAGACTTTTTGAACTGTTACAAACCATGTTTTCCCAACCCACTTCTGAAAATTAGAATCAGCTCACCTGCAGGTCGAAAAGGAACGGGGATCAGTTTGCTGCTGTCGGGATGCACTGTTGACTTCACAAAAGTAAACACAAAGCTTAGACTCATGTTGGGCTTTGTTTTTGTCAGAGGGTAAAAATTAGAAAAGGGCTGAAACTTACGAGACTTCTCTTCCAGGCGTCTTTTATCTAACAAGAGAAAAAATAAGCAAGAGCTCTTAAAGGTAAATTGGCAGCAAAAGAGAAATAAAAACCCCCATCTCCACTCCAGCCTACCCCTGGCTCAAAAAAGAGCAGGCCCTTTGCAAGTGACGCCTGTGTGATTTCCACAGGCTGCTTGATAGGAGTGATGTTTGTGGACTCTGGAAAGCCCATCCACGGCGAGACAGACAACAAATACTGGTTTAAGTCTTGGGGCAGGAGTCTGACCCTGATCTGGAACACTGCCTCTAATGGGAAATGGATTCTGACTTCAGAGGACTGTCTGCATTCCGGAGTTTGCCGTGGGGCTGTAGGGATCAGCCACAGAGAATCCCCACTAATATCTAAGCACAGAAGAACCCTGGGAGTTTTTTTCTGCTTAATACTAGTCTCTCCTACTAGTAATCTGGTTAATGAAAAAGAATACTAATTACATCTAAAAACACTAACCAAGTTTTGAAAAGCAGATCCCTTGGGTGGTGTTTACTAATGAAAAAACTCCACCTGATTTCAGACCATGCAAGCAGAGATCTCCTGAAGGCAACCACACCCAACCTTGAACCCAGCACAGGAGACATACCCTTTGGTTCTCCAAGTCCCGGATGGCTGCATCTTCATTTTTTAACAATAGTTGCCTTGATTTCTCTATTTTTTCCTATAATCAGATAGAAAGAAATCAAGCAATGATACCATGATTTAGATCTGTCCAAATGGTTTAGGAATCCCACGCTCAATTACACCTGATTTCAATGCAACACGTGGCCAAGTCTCTCTACTCCCTGATAGTTTCCATGAGGACAGTGCTGTGTGTCACCCAGATTTAGAGCTCCAGCAGCTTGACTCACTGGTGGCTGCCACCTCCCCCTGCCCCTAGACAGCTGAGGACAGCTGTCTCCTTGAGTGCTACCCCCATCCGCCTGGCTTTGTAAGTTAGGAACCTGGAAGTCCCTCCTCTCTCTTCCTCCCACATCTGGTCCACTCAGGCTTACTTCCTCTCTTCATTTTTTCTTTATTTGAGAAAAAAGAATTAAATACAGAAAAGACAATGAAATGAGTACACACTCATTATCCCCTTATCCAGAATTAACAACAGTAAACATTCAGTCTTATCTGCTTCCAACTTTTTCTTTTTTTTTCCCCCCAAAAGCCATCACCCCCAGTTTTGTGTCTCCCCATTCTATCAGAAGTAACCACTATTATGAGTTCAAGGTATTAATCTGAGTCCACTTTTTTATACTTATATATATACACAAATACATGTATCTGTAAACAAAGTAGTAGTATTGGGTCTTTGTATTGTAATTTGCATAAATATTGTCCTTTAAGCATCCCGCTTTTTCCATTAAACACTGTAGACATGTTTTCCCTTTAGCATCATGTATGCTGTTTCCCACTTAATATATACATTGATAACTAGATCATCACTGTTAACTTTTATTAGTGTTCCACTGTATGAATATACCACATTATGTTTCTCTATTTCCCTACTGATGGGAATTCAGGTTGTTTTTCTCTATTCCAAACAAGGCTGTGTGGAAGATCTTGCGAACAATGATGGGAGTGTCCCTGTGAGTCTGGCCCTGAAGGACTGCTGCTGGGGATACACCATCTCCTCCTCTTGAGCCCTCAGCCACACCTGGTGCAAACCCTTGTCTCCGTTTGGACAGCCGAGCCATCCCCTGAGCAGATCACCTTACCTATCGTCTGGTCCCCTCTGATTACACGTCACATGGTGACCAGAGACCCTCTGGAACACAAACCTCACCTTGGCCCTGTAGGCCAAATACAATCCCTCCCATATGAAGGACCATATGAAGCCCTTGAGGGCCTGTCTGCTCCCCCACATTAAAAGCCCCACTGACTGGACCACCTGCTCTCTCCCCTGGGCTTAGCTTATAGTCCCCTCTGTTTGGCCTTTCCTGCCTGCCTCCTCCTTCCAGCTCTCCCTCAACACCCTCCCCGAGTTTCCTGCCGCACCCCTCCCATAGCCCCCTAGGTCTAGGTCGGTGGCCACCTTTGTCCGTCTGTCTTCCGTTACCAGGGACTTGTTTTGATCCCTTCTGAAGCAGCAACACCAACCTTGGTGTTACTGGTCTGCTTTTGTTTATCAACCTTCCAATCTAATGAGCTCATTTGGAAAGAATAAAACATAATATATATGGATTCTGTTTCAATTGCTTTCAAAGGGATGCAGTCTTCACATTTCAGAATAAAATGTAAAATGTCTTATCTCAGAAAACAAGGAAGTACTTACAATTGAAACAACCAAATTTGTAGGATCCAACAATTCTGTCCACTGAAGAAATCTCTGAATGAAAGACTTAAGAGGGAGAAAAGCACCAGAGAGGTTAATGGTGGCAGAAAAATAGACAATATGGTAATAATAATAATAATATTTTTGAGACCCTTACAGGGCCTTTCAATAGAAGCACCTCCAGGAATCTTCAGGACAGCCCCAGGATCTTAAAGGTGAGGAAAGAGGCATAGAAAAGCTCAAGAGCATACCCAGGGAAATCCAGCTAGGAAAGGACTCATTAGCTTGTGCTCTTAACCACTCCAACATCAAATTACTCTTGAAGGTTAAAAGCCCAGATTTGGGGGTCAAATGGGCCTAGTCCCCATCCCCAAAATGACCTTGAATCAACTACCTAGAAGGGTCTCAGGGTTTGTTTCTTTACCCTCTTATCCTTGTTATAAGGCTTAACTTGAGTCATAAAGAACAGGACACCCCCAGCAAGGCCTTAGTAAAGGCTGCCTAATCACACCTGGAGGCATGATTTGCTCCCAAGGGTACCCCCCCACCCCACCCCCACCCTCCGCCCAACGTTGAGCCCTGGCTCTGCCAAGAAAGCTTGAACTCTCTTTCCCTTTCAACTTCCCCACCTAAGAAAACCTGTCTGGGCCCTACTTTAGGTAAGGTTGAAAGAGAACCACTCTAGAATTATACTGTCCATTTAGCCCCATGTGGCTATGGAGCCCTTGAAATGTGGCCAGGCCAAAATGAAGTATGCTGTATGTGTAAAATATACCCAGCTTTCAAAGACTTTCTAGGGGGGAAAAAAAAAAAAGGCATGTAAATACCTCACTAATAATTTTTATATCGATTACGTGTTGAAATGTTAATATCTTATATTTGTTGGGCTAAATACAATATATTATTAAAATTAATTTCAGCTGTTCCTTTTACCCCCTTGACCGTGGTTACTAGAAAATTTTAAATGACTTATACGGCTCGCATCACATTTCCATTGGGCAGCGCCGCCCAGTCACCGGCTGGAGGCGGGGCCGCTGCGACTTCCTGTCCTTGGCGGGCCCCACGACCACCGCGTCCTTTGAGTGGTCGAGCCTACCAGGTTGGGAGGCTGGGGGCTCCTGAGAGCACCTGTTCCTCTCCAGCCTGATGCTCAGGGACAGCTCAGGCTGTCCTGTCAGAGGACACACACCTGCGGGGGACGGGGGAGCTGACTCCCCAGGGCAGGGCGACCTAGTGGCGACCCTCGCTAGCCAGGCCTGGGGCGGAGATGGCACGCGGTAACGGCCGTGGCTGTCCGCATCCCGCACTCATGGGTTTCCCCTTCGTCCCCTCCCCGGGTCTGTGGTGGGAAGGCGGGTGCTGCGACCACGTGGCCTGCCCAAGGTCACCCGGGCCAGCCGGCGACTCCTCGCGGCGACTTCACGGGGCCCAGAGCCACCCCGCCCCCAGCCGCGCCGGGCCCGGGCCGTACGTGACGTTCGGCGATCCAGAAGCGCACGTTGGGCTCCATGAGGGAGCCGCGCCGCCGCACCCAGGGACCCGCTCGGCCCCCGCGCTTCCTCCTACCGCTCGGCTTCCTGGGACCCGTGTGGCCGCCGGAGAGGCCGCGGCCGCCGGGCCAGGCGCGGAGGAGGAGTCGGGCAACGTGCCCCGCCCCGGGCGCGCGCGCGCGCGTCCCCCTCCCCGCGGCGGCTTCCTGCGCGCCGGCGGCTCCGTGTCGCCGCGTGCCTGCGCCCTGCGCTCGCGCCTGTGTGCCCGCTGCCGGGTCTCCGGACTCCCGCTGCCCGCTGTCACCGCGCGCCGGGGCTCCAGCGCCCCAGATCCCACGCCTCCACCCCCGCTCCGGTCCCCGTGAGCCTGCCCACCTTCCCACCCACCAAGTCTTCCCGACCTTAACTCCCGTTAGGGTAGCTGGGCCGCTTCCAGCCTGGGGTCGGGATGGTAGTGGGGGTGGGGTCACCTACGGGAATCCCCGTATCACAGGACCTACTGAGAACCTGCATCTGACCCAGATGACAGGTGCGCCTGCCTTTTGGACATTATGGTGGAAAATCTTCAGTTGCCCTTCACGTCCGAAGCAGAGGGCACTGGGGATAGTCAGGGCTGGCTACTTCATTTTCACGGTGAGATTTGAAAATGTGGTTCCTCTTATTTTAAAAAAGTTGAGAACTTAGAGGTACCTGGGTTGTGCGGTGGGTTGAGCCTCCGGCTCTTGGTTTGGCTCAGGTCGTGATCTAAGGGTAGAAGGATCAAGCCCTGCCCCTGGCTATCGCTCAGTGTGGAGTCTGCTCGGATTCTCTACCTCTTCCCTCTGACCCTCCTGGTTGTGCTGGAAAATAAATGAGTAAATCTTAAAAAAGAAGAAGAAGAAGAAGATAATTTAAAAAGTAACCAGAGAATTAAACAAGGTCCAGTTCCTTTCAAAGTGAGGGCCCCTGCCTTGGCCTGTGATGAGGGCACCGCAGACAGTGCAAAGTGCTGTCTGGGGCAGATCAGTTCCTTCCTTTCATACCAGCTCAAGCAGGGGCTGGCTGGTTGTAGAGAAAAGAGGCACGTGCCTTCCTCCTGCGGCTGCCTCACCTAGCCGCAGGTGGTGGGTGGGGGTTGTGTGTGTTTGTTGAATGCATGTTCCTGGATGTGTAAGGAGTTCAGGGGTCCTCGTAAGACTTGGGTTGAAGACCCAGCACCACCCATTACTTAGTTGGATGGTTCTGGTCAAGTCAATATCAGTGGGTCTATTTACTCATTTGTAAAATGAGGACAATAATTGTACCTATTTTAAGGTTTTGTTGAGGTTCAGTGAGATAAAACATGTGAGTCCTAATGACACTGGGTCCACTGAAAATGTTGTTTGGACCTTTGATACTCAGCTGGCCTCTTCATCCCTTGCCTTGCCTTCCCCTCCAGGGACATGAAACCAGCTCATGGTTTTCTTCAGGCCAACATAACTTGACAGCTTCTTTTGCTCAGTTCACCTGGCTCACTTTTCTGTAGCCTCCAGAGTTCATCTCCTTTCCCAGGAAGTTCTCCCCTATGCCCATAGCTGGGTAAGGTGTCCTTCCTCGGTGTTCCTCTTCCGCCCCAGGAATGCCTCCCATGTGCCAGTGTTTAGCACACCTATATTATTCTGTTGGCTCTACCCTCAAGCATGTCACAGATCCAGCCCTGCCACTCTTCTTAGGACCCTCACGGTCTAGTCTTAACAAAGGAGCCACAGTGATCCTCCTAGAACAAGCTGATGTGACTCTTGTTGAAACCTTCCTTACACGTCCCATCTTAGAAGAGAATCCGAAGTTAGTAGCTTGTTCAAGTCTCTGCTCTAGCCCTTGCTCCGGTTTGTTTCCCTTCCAGACATTCTATGTATTTTTATTCTATTTATTGGGTTTCCCCCTCTAGAATGGAACTGCATGAAGGAAGGAGGTTGTCTTTCCTTGTTCACCCTAGTGCTTCCAGCATGGGGCGTGTGGCAAGCACTCGGGATTTGCTGAAATAACGATTAAATGCTTCTGTCTCTCTTGCCGGAACCTGAGTTCTTTGGGTGTAGAGCCGGTGTCTTACTTGTTTTTGAGGGCCCTGAGTTCAATGCTCCAAAAATGCTGGCTGATAAAATTAGAAGAAAAACTAGAGCCCTGTAATATAAGCTGAGCCAACAATTAATGATATTATACATGCAAATATTTTAAAATATGTTTATTATATACTTTACATTGAGCATTTCAGAAAAGAATTACAATGATTTCAAAATACAATTTGATAAATAGCCTTTATAATTATACCCAATCAATATCAGAATTGTATATAGACCCTATGCAGCTAACAACTACAGAAAAATTTTAATCTCAGGGAAGAGAGACATGCATGATCACTGAAGTCACTTTGCCAGAGTGGTTTTTTTTGGTTGTTTTAAAGATTTATTTATTTATTTATTTGACAGAGATCACAAGTAGGCTGAGAGGCAGGCAGAGACAGAGGGAAGCAGGCTCCCTGCGGAGCTTGATCCCCACCCAGACCGTGGGATCATGACCTGAGCCCAAGGCAGAGGATTTAACCCACTGAGCTCCCCAGATGCCCCCCAGAGTGTTTTTTTTAAAAAACATGATTCACATTTGTTTCAAGTACACATACATCCATTGGAAGAGTTAAATTAGACCACTGATGTTAACACCTTAAAACTATGTATGATCTTTGTCACCTTAAAAGAAAATTCAGTTTAGTACAAAGAAATTTAAGAAGAAATTTCAGGACCCTTGATCAGAAGCTTCGGTATGTGTTGTACTATTCTGGTGTACATAAAGGTTCAAGTAAGACCAACAAAGAATGTTTGCTCTTCCCACTGAAGACACAATCAAAGGAACAGGTGAACCAGCATCCTATAAACTAGTCAGCCATCAGGAGGTTACCAATAAAGGACGCTTTATGTGTGTGAGGACATTTAAAAGCCTCCGCCAATGTTACAAAAACAAAACATTTAGAGTATTACTTAAGAGTACAAGCATAATTGGTGTTTTGTCTTCTATAAATAATCATCTTTGAAATGCTCAAAGTGAGTTCCAGCTGTGGCTCTCTCCTGACGTGAGAAGAGGTGGGTTCACACAGGATGATCTACTGATTCACCTTCTCAAAGTATTCTTTGGAAGCAGTTGGATGTGGCTTGATCTGAAAATGCAAAAACATTTAATTAGGGAGCTGACTTCAAGATAACAGTCTCAAAAATGAGTTGAAAGCTTGCAGTTTTTGATCCAAAGTTCTTTAACTTTTTGAAGCGTGGTCCATTTCCTTTAAAAGATGGATGAAGGTTACATCAAGAGCCTGCCTGATTCCGGGTCCCGCCCCAACACCGGCCCCTCGGCAGCCTCACCCACTTGCACCCCGTCTGCACCCTTGCTCCAAGGATGGGCTCCTCTTATAGGTGCTCTAGGCCAGCAGCCCTGGAGGCAGTGAGGGCCTGGGACCCTGTGCTGGGGTCTCACTGCTTTTGGAAAGGAAACCTACCGTAGGAGAATCCGGGGTCCAGTTCGCTGGGCAGACTTCTCCATGGGTTTCCACAAACTGGAATGCCTTCACCAGGCGGAGGGTCTCTTCCACACTTCGGCCCACGGGGAGATCGTTGACACTCAAATGCTTGATGATGCCATTGGGGTCAATGATGAAGAGGCCTCTGCATCAGGATTTACCCCCATTAGTACCTGAGCGCCACCACAATGACAAACTCTAACTTCTACCCGCTTTGATCCTTAATTCTCCTCCATAAAGCATTAAACTTAAACATGCTTAAACATGGGGCCTTCCTTGTTACACTAACAGCTTATCATTTACTGATGACGCACCACACACAGGGGTGACTGGACCAGGCCAACGTGGAAAACGGGCAGTATTTCCCACAGAGAAAAGTTACACAGAGTCTAAAAGTCACAGAGAGCAAAGAATTCTTTAACTCATTAGTGATTTGGGTGTTCTTTGGGCTGCTGTATCAAATGCTGGCAAGAAACCAGAGGCAGAGGGGAAGAAACAGAGGTATACTTTATCTATATGCAGTAAATACTGATGAGATGAGTGAAATCTTGGGTAAATGGAGGGAAAAAAATCCCCTGGGGAAATCTTTGCAGAATTTATTGGCCTTAAGTTTAGGCAGAGCATAACCCTAAAGGACAAACTGAGACTATTTAACACTTGGCAGCAGCATAATGAGAAGACCTGGCCTGTGGTCTGTGTTCATCTTCCGCACAAGTGCTGGGGTTACATGACACACGCAGATGTTTCAACCACAGGTTTTAACAGTCCGACTTAAAACGGTGTGGCATTCCAAGTGTTAATTATGCAGAGAAAGTGCAAGTGAGAGAAAAGGCAAGGTGAAAAGGTGCCACTTCCTCCCTGAGCCTGGCTGGGGGGAAGTGGGGGGGGGGTTGGGGAGGGGAGCGTCTAGGCGTTAAGGCTCAAGGGTCCTGCTGCAAGCTCGACCAAGAGCAGAGCCAAGCTGAAGTCCACAGTGCGGGTGCAGGTACGGAGCTGGGACGGGGCTGGGCCCCCAGGCTCTGGAAAGCAAGGCTTATCTTCCAAACCAGACTCAGCTACCTTCCCTTGTCAATCCCAACAGTGAAACCAGCAGGGACGTACTGGCAAAATGAGCAAGACCTACAAGGAAGGGGGTCCTGGGAGGCCAAAGCCAGCACTCTTTTTCTCCTTCCCTTGCCAACTTTGTCAATGTCGGGCTTTAAGTGTATTAAAGGAAGACAGAATCTCCCAGAATAAAAGGGGCCCAAGCTCCAAGTGGCTCCCAGAACTACAGGTCCAGGTGTCATCAAGGAGGAAAGGAGGCCAGAGGAGAGTGAGTTGATGTGACAAGAGAAGGTGAGCAGGTTCAAGCCAGCCCCCAGCAAAACTGTGAGGCACATCAGAGTGGGGTCCTTGGCTGTTCCCTGGGGGTCAAGTTCTGACCAACCCCCGGTTCACTCAAGATACCACTGGAAGGCTTAAGGTCTAATCCCCTCACCCTCTGGCCCCCAGAAGGTTGTATTTGAATATGGGACCGTTAAAGATAGACAGCTTTGGGGCACCTGGGTGGCTCAGTGGGTTAAAGCCTCTGCCCCCGGCTCAGGTCATGATCCCAGGGTCCTGGGATCGAGCCCCGAGTTGGGTTCTCTGCTCAGTGGGGAACCTGCTTCCCTTCCTCTCTCTCTGCCTACTTGTAATCTCTGTCTGTCAAATAATTAAATAAAATCTTTAAAAAAAAAAAAAAAAGACAACTTTCCCACTCAAAGGAATAAAGATCTAGCCACTGAATGAACGAGGACAGAAATGACATTCTGGGACAGAGGTCATAACGGCTACTAGGACCTGTGCTAAAATCTTCGGCTGCCTTAAATTACTTAGTCCCCACAACCAACCTGGGAGGTCCATTCTCATTTTAGTTATGGGAAACTGGGACTCAAAGAAATTCAGTAACTTGCCCAAAGTCATACAGCTGTTAAATAAATAGGTGAGTTAAAAAAAAGAACAAAAATCAAACTCTGGTCAGATTCCAGGGCTGGGACAAGATCTCACCCATTCCACCATTCCAGCTCACTGACTCCTACAATCTGCTAGTTTCCCCTTCTCGGGACATGTCAGGAGCGGGCCTCCCAGGAGAGCAGCTCCCAGGCAGTGCGGGCAAGCGCAATGGTGCGACCATCAAGACACACTGGTGTTCGGAAGGAGACACAGGGCGCTACAGGGGTCAGACACGTCTCAGCCATCCAGAGACTGCCAACATGCGTAGGAGGCTCTCTCGTCAGTGCTTACAAAAGGCTAAAGTGAATGAAAGCTTTTTGGTTTTCAAAACACTCTACTGAGGGCTCTCAAAATCCTCTAAGAAGTGGGATGATGCTGAACATAAAAAAACAAGTTTAAGTTTATAAGAAACAAGATCTTACCTCAGAGCAATTCCGGGGCCTTCCAACAGCACGCCATAGTCTCGGGAAATCTGTTTATTCAGATCTGACAAGAGTGCGATGTTCATGTGGCCCAAGCCGCCATTCTAACAAAGATGCGAACATGACTGGCTGTGACACTGTGTGCTCCCCCTGTACTCAGCCAAGTAAACTGATGTCTGAGGCCAACAAGAATGGCGACAGGTGGCAGCCACTGAGAACCAACAGTGGACTGAGCACTGCTCTTAACTCTGTTAACTCCCTTCCTCCTCCCAACCATCCTGGAACATCGCCTCTCTTACACATATGGAAACTGAGGCACACAAGATCAAGTAACTTGTTCCAGGTCACAGCTAGAAGGGGACAGAGGCAGGATTTAAACCCAGCTAGCACTGGAGACCTTTCTTTTTCTAATTCTTGATGTATTCTTTTACTTGAAGATTAACTTCTGTATCATAAAAATGGAAGCATAACAAAGACTGAATAAATTGGTATTGATAAACCAGCAACATGGCTGGAAAGTTTGATTCTCCCAAGTGTTTTCCAGCAGGAATAGTGGTCATGTAGAGGAGTGACCTCAGAGAACCTAACCAGCGTCCCACAAGCCATGCAGAGCATGTGGGATCTACAAGGTACCCAAGAGAGAGGAGGCAGCGAACCCCAACTGTCCCCACACCCAACCTTCTGAGCCTGTTCTCCGTTACTGTTTGTACCTGGAAAACACAAGTGTAGTGGGCACTAAATCCAGGTAATGTTAAGGGAGATAAGGACAGAGTTTGACAGAATCTGCCAGGAGCTTAGGAGCTACAAATAGCCCATTTCAGACTAGTCATGCTTTAATAACTTCCAGATGAGTCTTTTATGGGATCTTTTCAGTTTTTAGGATCCTCGGTGCAAAGGCAGGGCCACTGAGGTTTATACCTTCCTTGGTGTGTTGACCCAGGCGAGATGGGTAAAGTGGGAATCCACTGAAACTGCAACAACTTCACAGTTCACGTCGTGAAATTCATTGGCTTTGTCGCTAAAAGCAACAATTTCTGTAGGACACACAAAGGTGCTAGGAAAAAATGGGCAGAAATTCCCATCAGAGAATTTAAAAGCAAGGATTTAAAATTTAAACAACAGGCAGCCTAAAAACTAGTTCAGCTTGCTTGAAGGTGAAAAAGGCAAAAACGGTTAGCCACCCTCACCAGACTCCCCTCTCCATTTTTAAAAAAATTTTTATTTAAAAAAACTTATCTATTTGATAGAGAGAGGGAGAGAGAGAGAGAAAGCATGAGCATGGGGAGAAACAATGAGAGAAGCAGGCTTCCCACTGAACAGGGAGCCTGATGCAAGGTTTGATCCCAGGACCCTGGGATTGTGACCTGAGCCAAAGGCAGATGTTTAACTGACTGAGCCACCCAGGGACCCCCTCACCTCTCCATTTAAGAATCATATCAAAATATGAGGGTGGGCAAGGGAAAAGAGGCATATTCTGAGAATAAAGCAGCAGCTTTATGAGAAAAGTCATTTTATTATCTTAACTTTTCTTGTTTTCCTTCAAGCCAGTGAAAACTTCCTTATGGACTGGCTGATGGAAACCATGGCTCCAGAGTACATAAAACGAAGCCATTGGGGCGCCTGAGTGGCTCAGTGGGTTAAAGCCTCTGCCTTTGGCTCAGGTCATGATCTCAGGTTCCTGGAATCGAGCCCCACATCAGGCTCTCTGCTCAGCGGGAAGCCTGCTTCCTCCTCTCTCTCTGCCTGCCTCTCTGCCTACTTGTGATCTCTGCCTGTTAAATAAATAAATAAATCTTTAAAACAAAACAAAACAAAACAAAGCCGTGTCAAAACCTATCCCACTAAAAAGAATGCCACCCCCTCCTCTAAATTTATCAGATGAGCTGCAGATGCAGGCTGTACTCAGCAAGGCCACCAGTGATAAAAGGATCCAAAAGAACCCTTCCCTTGGCCAGAAGAGCAGCCAGAGATAGGAAATGTCAGGGCGGAAACAGGGACCTTAAATGACATTAAAGCATCGCAGAAATTAACACTTACAAGTCCAAAGGATAGAAGAAAAGTACCAAATATTTTCCCTTAAAGTCATCGAGGGTTAGGTCTTTGAACTCTCCATTGACAACGGCGGTGCCCTTAAAATAGGGTGCATGCTGGGTGACGGCAGGAACGTGGTAGGAGGAACCTGAAGGAAGTCACACACACGTGTAGTTCATCATCTGCTAAATCACACACCTGACTTTATTCAAATCTCTCACAGTAATTAATTAGCAGTATAAATTAACTAAAGGGTTCAGTTCAACTCTACATCTTACGTAATATCCCCCCCTTCCATAGTTCTAGATGGTACACAAATCCAGTTTAAAGTACTGTGGGGACTGAAAAGACTAAAAAGATGATGCGAGAAGATGGCAGGGACGAAATTAAGATAGAATCGAGGAGGAAAGGAGTCTAGGGACGGATTCTGAATACGGTTCAGATTTTGCCATGTTCAGACAGGACAGGGAAGAGGGAACAGGGCAGGTGAGGGGAACAGCCCGGGGTAGTCTGAACAGAACAGAGCAGGTGTGTGTGGAAGGAAGCATAAGAGACAAAGCATGAACAGCTGAAGGCCACACTCTGAGGGCCCTTACATATCAGGCTAGAGTTTGTTATTATTTTTTAAAGATTTATGTGTGAGAGAGAGAGAGAGAGAGAAAACACAAGTTTTCTTGTGGGAAAGGCAGAGGAAGAAGCAAACTCCCCGCTGAGCAGAGCTGGTGGCACCTTGGGGCTCAATCCCAATCCCAGGACCCTGGAATCATGATCTGAGCGGAGGCAAACCCTTAACCGCTTAACCAACTGAGCTACCCAGGCGCCCCACAGAATTTGTTCTTAAAAGATGAGATAGAGGAGTCACTGGAGATTTTCAGGTAAGAGTTGGAAGATGTAGTGGTGTTGGTGACCAACAAAGAAATGCGATACAGGGGCCGTCTGCCTCAGTCATTCTCAATCCTGACTGGAGGTTAGAATCATTCGGTGAGCTTTTAAAATATACTGATAAGAGGATTAAAAGGTATGAACTTCCAGTTACAGACAGACAGGAGAGTGCAAGGTACAGCACAGTGAATACGGTTAATAAAACCCTAACAACTTTGTATGGTGACAGATGGTACCTAGGTTTATCATGGAGGTCAACACCTAACATATATAAATCTTGAATCACTTTGTTGTACATCTAAAACTAATAATTGCAATGTCAACTATATTTAGATTAAAAAACAAAACAAAACAAAATGATGTCCTGGTCTTGCTTCAGAAATTGACTTGTCTGGGGTGGGGAGCGGGGCAGCTGGGGTAGTGGTTTATTTTCAAATGCTAATGGGTATTGAGTCTAATGGATAGCCAGGGTTCAGGGCCCGTGTTCTGAGATGGTGGTTCATATTACCTAGGTCAAACCAAGGCACAACACTTACTGGTGCTAAAAGCGAATTTTGCTTGACCAGAACCAGACCACAATACATTCGTCAGGCATGTTCTTTGGGAAGCAGCAGGTCTGAGGGCTGCAGAGGCAAAGATGCCCCAAGGAACAGCACTCATATGTCGGGCAATCTGGAAAGAGAAATACTTTATATTAGGAAGTAGCCTCCAGGCTGGCCCTGGGGAAGGGGCATTAGGCCACTGGTCGCCTCCACTCTCCTTGTTCCTGCGAACCAAACACCAACCCCCAGGCTCTAAGAGTACAGAATGTACCTCCATGTTCTTAACATTCCTTTCTGCTTCCTTCTTCAAGACTCCAAGAGAGGAGTGGGGAGATGTTGGTCAAAGCGTACAAAGCTGCAGTCATGTGGGATGAGTAAGCCTGGAGATCTACTGCAGTGGCATGGTGACTGTACTTAATAATGCTGTATTTGCTGAGAGAGCAGACTTCAGGCACACTCGTCACACACAGAAAAGGTAATTATGTGAAGAGATGTTAGTGTGTAGTAATCATTTCATTATGTCTATACCAAATCACATTGCACTGCTTAAACGCATATAACTTTTATTTTAAAAATATGTACATTTTTTAAAACCCTGCTAGGTAGAGGGGAATTCTAAGACCATGAAGACTCCATGTTCTTAAGAACAACACAGAGGGTTCAAAAACCAAGGGGACTTGGCCGGGCCCTGTGTATTTACGCCCTTTGCCAGCTTGATCTGCTCAGCCTGTTCTATCATGTCAAGGTTTTCCCAGAAAACACATGGCCCCCGCAGACAAGCAAACAAGTAGAGCAAAGTTCACCCTCTGGGAAAATCCGTACAGCGCTTAACCGTACTGTTTGCTCAACTATAGTGTCCAGCATGACTCAGGAAGAAGAAAGCGCATGTGTTCAACCCCGCCAGGAGAAAGGGGAGAGAGAGGGGACCAAGAGAGTGCTCGGCTTCGTCGGGAGGAGAGCGAGGGGCAGACCTGGGGGATGGGAGGAGGGGGGTGCCTTTTGCACTGCCGCACTGTGCACTTTATCACTTTGGTGTCCGCCCACCCGGGAGGGGATGCTTACTGCAAAGCCTTGCTGCAGACATCCTTCTTTCTAGCTTTGGGAGAGGACAGTAAACGGAGGCTCGGAAAGGTGAAGTCACGTGTCCAAGGCCATAGAGTAGCTACAGAACAGGGAACAGGGGTCAGGGGTCCTGCCTCCAGGTCGAGGTGTCCAGGTGGAGGGAGGACTGCGGATCCCCGGCCTGGAGAGAGGAGCGATCCGGAGGACCGACGGGAGGGGCGGTTCTGCGCAGGCGCATTCCCCAAAAGCGAGGCCCCTGGGTCCGTTACCCGCTGGTGCCCTCCAAGAACCGTGAAAGGCCCCTAGACCGCAGGGAGCAGGATTCTGTCTGGAAAGCACGTGTCGGAGCCACTACTGTGTCTCCGCTCCTGTCCCCTGCCGGCAGCCACTCACCGAAGCCCGGAGAAATCTTCCCAACGCGGCCGCCATCTTCAGTGCGCGCGAGATTCGCGGGACTGGATGGGAAGAGGAGGAGGCGGGGCGCACGGGGGGCGGGCACGGGGCGGGGCCTTGGGGGGCGGGGCCTGGGCTGGAGCGGGGGCGGGAAAATGTCTCCACGTTTTTGCCTGGACTTTTGTCCGGGCAACTTATTTGTCGGGTGCCCCGGGCCCATTTCCGAGGAGAAAAGTCCTGCTGCGGCTTCTAAGTAACGAAATGCTTAGGAAAAAAACACTTTGTTTCTAACTGTCGCCCCAACCTAGAAAGGGCTAATCCAGGTGGGGAGTCTTTTATGGTTAACGTGTGTGGATGACGGTTTCTACCCGATCTGCAAAAGGTTTTTCTTACTGTTTAGGCCTCAGATAGAGCCTTCTGGATTCTGCAGGAAATGGAATTAATTGTAATGCCATTTTTGTCTGTTAATAAGCCAAGTGGGTCAGACATGTCAAGTTTTTGGTGTTCTGAAAATCTTTGGGATGGTGTGTACTTGAATTTTGGCCTCTCTTCCCCAAATTGGGAGACTTGGGACAGATTTAAATTCCGTTTTCCGTCGATTAGTAAAGCCAAGTGCTCAGTGCTGAGCGTGGTACTTTGAAGTAAGCTCATCAAACCCAGATAGAAATCACACGGGGGCCTTACGGTAAATGCAGACTCTAAGTAGGTATTTTCCAGACGCCAGTCATTCCACTACCGACATAGTTTCTTGAGTCTGCATATATTATTTGCTATTTTCTTTTAGTTGACTCACTTTTGAAAACCATAAATGAATTCATTTGAAAGAAAATGTTAAGTAACTTAAATGGAAAAACCCTGTAACTTGCTATGACTAGAAAGTAATTAAATACGTTAGGGATGCCCAATCGGTTAATTGTCCTCCTTTGGCTCGGATCCTCATGTCCTGGGATTGAGTCCTGCCTGGGGCTCCTTGCTCAGCAGAGAGCTGCGTCTCCTTCCACCTGCTGCTCCCCCTGCTTGTGCTTATGCTCCCTCACTGATACATAAATAAATAAATAAAATTTTAAAATACATTAAAACAAAGTGTTACTAAATATCAATTAGATACAGTTGCTCAAAATCTGAGACTTTGTTAAAAGGGAGACAGAGGGGTGGCTAGCAGCATCCTGGTATCAGGTGGGGTTCTCTTTATGTAATCAGAAGCACTTAAAAAGCGTTGAAAGGGTAATAATTTTCTCACTTTGGGACTTATTTATTTTGCTCCTCACATCAATCCTTTCATGCACTACTAGTACAGCACTGGGTACCAACCCCATGCTTCGGAAAGGACTACCTTAGAAGCAAGAGACTGGAATCTAAAACGGTCTGACCATTTTGGAAAATTCATGTCAGCATTTAGTAAAACTGAATATATGACTCAAATAACTTCAATCCTAAGCATATGCCCCAGAGATGTGTGTACGTCAGTATATCAAAAGACATAGGCTAGAATGTTCATAGCAACAGTATTATAATAGCACAGAGATAAAACTACACAAATGTCCACCTATCATAGAATGGCTGAATAAATTAGGATATTATGAACATTGTACAACAATGAGAATGAATGCATGACAGGCAACAAGGTGAATGAGTTTCACAAACATGGTATTGGGCGAAAGAAGCCAGACATGAAAAAGTAGACACCATATGGTTCAATTTATATGAAGTTCAAAACCAGGAAAAACTAATGTATAGTGTTTGAAGTCAGAATGCTGGTGACCTTGAGAAAACAAGAATTGGGAGAGGGTAATGAGAAGACAAGAACCGGGTGCAAGTAATATTTTATCTGTTGACCTTGCTTAAAGTTATTTACTTTGTGGGGTGCCTTGGTGGCTCAGTGGGTTAAAGCCTTTGCCTTTGGCTCAGATCATGGTCCCAGGGTCCTGGGATCGAGCCCCACATCGGGCTCTCTGCTCAGCGGGGAGCCTGCTTCCTCCTCTCTCTGACTGCCTTTCTGCTACTTATAATCTCTGTCAAATAAATAAATAAATAAATATCTTTAAAAAAAATTTTTTTAATTTAAAGTTATTTACTTTGTAAAGTATTTACTTTGTGAGCATTCATGTAGCTGTACACTTATGATTTGGGTATTTTTATTATTTTTTTTTAAAGATCTTATTTATTTATTTGACAGAGAGATCACAAGTAGGCAGAGAGGCAGGCAGAGAGAGAGGAAGGGAAGCAGGCCCCCTGCTGAGCAGAGAGCCCAATGTGGGACTCCATCCCAGGACCCTGAGATCATGACCTGAGCCAAAGGCAGCAGCTTAACCCACTGAGCCACCCAGGCACCCCAGATCTGGGTACTTTTAAATGTCATAGTCCAATTATAGCAAGGAGTTACACATTTCTCAGTCATTTCCCCTTAATACTTGCCTTGTGTTTAATTCGTGTTCATAATGTGTTTGTGAACAGATGTTTGAAAAGGAAAGGCAATCATAATGTTGGAGCTCAAAATCATAGTGTAGTCAGAAAAGGAGTATTATTTAGCCATAAAAAGGGACGAAGGATTGCAACATGCTGTAATATGGATGAACTAAAAAATACATTATGCTGAGTAAAAGAAGCCAGATCCAAAAGACCAAATGTATGATTCCTTTCAGACGAAATATGTAGAATAGTTAAAGCCATAGAAACAGATTGCCAAGTGCTGTGAGGAGGAGGCAGGGGGACTGATCACTTAATGAGTGCAGGGTTTTCTTTTGGGAGTGACAAAAATGATTTGAAACTGCATAGAAGTGGCGATTGCCCAACATTGTGAATGTTCTTAATATCACTGGATGGTGCATTTTAGAATGGTTAATTTTATGATTTGTGAATGTTACCTCAATTTAAAAAACAGAAGTAGGGACTAACAATAGAAACAAAAAGATGCTATGGTCTAGCCCAGTGATTTTGTAGACAAGAAAACAGAGACTTTTAGAGAGATAAAGAGTCCTTCCCAAAGTCACCTAGCTGGCGAGAAGGGGAGGTGGGACTAGAAACCAGAACAGCCTCGCACCCGACCAGCCAGTATGTGAGCTGGCAAAGGTGAGGGGGAGCTTTCTCTTTCCGTGTTCCTTACACCGATAGCCCTTTACTGGCCACCTCTCCTTTTCTCTAGCATTTTGGAGGGCACCTCTCTCTCCTATTTTATGCACCTGCGGTTTGATTTCCACACATAGGCAGTTGGATTCATAATTAAAGTTCACTATGATGTAAATCACAGTGCAAACCAAACAGCAGAACAGACTGCTGTTCCCTCAGGATTTGGCTTGTTCATCTTGGCTTCAGTTTTAAAGTTTAGAAGCTTTAGTTAGTCCTATCTTTTTGGGTGGGGCCTGTTTAGGCTTGAAGGTGACACTACTTTCTGTCTTCCATTTGTTCATTCTCCTCGGGCTGCCATTCAGCTCCGAGTGTGGTTTCTGTATCCTCCTTGCCCCAAGCTCATTTTAGCCTTGGGAATAATGCATTTTCTTTCCTATTTCAGTTCCTTCTGTGTTGGATGAATTTGCATCAATTAGCAATGGGATTTTAATCAGTTAATAAGCATCTCTGGGGGGAATCATACAGGCCCTCCTCCCAAGGAAGTCCACGTGTATCCAGGGAACATAGAGTAAAGATTGTAGAAAACCAAAAATCCAAGAGCCATCATTTTAAGGAGCATAAGAGGGGCATCACGGTTGAGAGCGGACAGCTGGGGTTCAAACACCAGCTCTGCCATTTAGCTCTTAATTCTTTGGGGGAAGTTACCCCTTGCCTGTTCTTCCATCTGAAAAATGGGAGTCATGTTAATACCTCCCCCAAGGGTTGTTGGGAGGAATAAGTGAGTTAAATTTTAAAGCGCTTACCACCGTAAACAGGTAGACAGTGAGTACTCTAAGTGCTTGTTATGTTAAATGAGAGAGTCCAGGCAAAGTGCTTAGAGAAACAGAGCTCAAGAAGCGTCTCAGAGAGGAAAAAAGTGTTATCAGAATCAATGGATTTTGTCCTTGAGGGAGGAGTGGGGACGATAAAGGGAAAGATGGCAGATAGCAGTAATTGGTGACCTTTGTCCCTTCGGTCCTAACAATTATTGAGAACTTAATGGGCCAAGATCTAGGCTGAATACAGTAACTGATAGGATCTTCATGCAACCCTGTGAGATAGGTACTGTTTTAAATTCACCATCCCCATTTCAGAGGTGGGGATACTGAGGCTTAGGGAGGTTTAGTAATTTGTTCAGATTCTCACAACTGCAAAGGGACGGAGCCAGGATTTAAACTCCAAAAGCTGACTGCAGAACCCCCTCTCCACACAATGTTGTCTCCCCTCCTGCTGTATCTGTTGGAGCATAAAGTGCTGGATGGTTGCTTCCCAGGAAATGCTTGTAGAAAGGTGGTCTGTGTCAGAGCACGGGCCAGTGCTGGCCATCTATCCTTAGTGAAATGTCCCCAAATACTCTGCTCCCGAGCCTGACAGGACTGCTCTCCTTTTATGTGTTCTGCCCCCCTCCCTTTTTAAAAAAGATTTGATTTATTTGAGAGAGAGCGCGAGAGAGAGAGCGTGCGAGCATGAGTGGAGAGAGGGGCAGAGGGAGACGGAGAAGCAGACTCCCCGCTGAAGACAGAGCCTGATGTGGGGCTGATCCCAGGACCCTGCGATCGTGACCTGAGCCAAAGTCAGACACTTCGCCCACTGAGCCACCCAGCTGCCTCTTTCGGCTCTTTTGTCTGAGCAATTCTAGTTACTCTGCCTGTGCCATTGATGGTTACCACGGTAGGGACTTGCTACTCTATTTTCAGACTTTTTCTTCTAGGTTTTGTCTGTTCCTGTCTTCCTGCAGAACTTGTGAGGGAAAGGCACCCACTTAGATGTGACAACCGAAAATGTCTCCCGACATTGCCAGATATCACCCAGGGGACTAAATCGTCCCCAGTTGAAAAACCACTGCTCTCATGGTTAATGGCACAGGCTTTGCAGCCACCAGGACATGGGATCACATTTTCCTTTTGTCCTTTAGGGTCTTAGAGGGTAGGGCACGTGTCTTAGGCATCAAGCATCGCCGGTGGCTAGATCAGTGGCTTAACTTTTCTAGACTTCTGTTTCTGCATCTGCAAAATAAGAATAATCATCACATCTCCCTCAAAGCATTAGCTGTGTGGAGAGAGCCAGTGCAAGCAAAATGCTTAGGGAGGTACCTGGCTCAGGTAGGCTTTAAAAGATATGGGTTATTGTTTTGCTCACAAGCAAACGAGCTCCATTTTCCAACAGCAGGCACAGACTTGGAATACACTGTTTTTCTCAAAGTGATGAAGTTGCTCTTCTTCCTTTCATTCCAGAATGAAGAACGAGGCTTTGCACAAGCTCTGATCTCCAAATACCTCACATTAGGCTCTTCTGGACGCTAGAGGGACATGAAGTCAAGGAAGGTAAGAAGGCAAATCACATCCCAGCTAAGTGGGGCTCAATCTTCTCTGCTTAACAGAGTCTCTGCCTAACTCTTACTTGAGGGACCTTGAGTTGTTTATTTATTTATTTTTTTCTTTTAAAGCTAACTCTGAGGAATAAGGGTGACCATAATGGTAAGATACTTATCAGACCCCTGTCGCCTGAAATGAGTTTCAGCTCTGATTAGGAAGAAATCTTGCTCATATCTGAGACTGATGGAGATTTCTGTTTCTTACTTGTTAGATATTCAATAGCTTGGTACAAAACTTTTTTTAAAAAAGTTCTCTTTGTCAGATGGAAAGCGTAAATTTCTACTGTATTGACTTACGTGTCTACATTGTGTGAGTGTATGTGTGTATGTATTTAAATTTGTTATCTTTTCTTTTTAATATACAGTTGAATTTCCATCTTTGGAATGTACTGCCTTCTAGCTGTCTTTCTGCCTTTTCCCTTAATGTGAATCAAGCTAAGACATTTTGTGATTTGTATCTCCATAAATTTTAGTCGTTCCAAAAGTCATGCTTCATGTTGACATCTTAAGGATGCTCAACAAAGTATTACTGTTTCCTTCACACTGAGCAGAAGCCCAAAAGAGCAGCACAATTTTTGAGTCTTTGGCCACTGGAGAGGAAGTCCCACTGCTTATGGCTTCTTTTCCAAGCAGAAAGCTGAGGCAGCTGCCTGTGGTTAACGAGCCTTCTTCAAGTTGACACAGGGATTCTTTGGCTGGGGACCATTAGAGCCAAGAATCTTCCAGTGGACATGCTGGCCCCCTTGTCTGCTGCTGTTTGTCTCAAGCCTGATTTCTTTTATCCTAAAGGGAATGAAATACCCTAGAGTCTCTGGCCCAGAGGCCCAGAAGGAATTTTATACAAGAACCTTCCAATGGTCTGTTCAGAACTACAAAGTGAGTGGCTTTCCGTCCATTCCAGGCTACAGCCAGAGACTTCCCCTGAAACGGTAAGCGGTCTAGTCCTTCATTCCATGAAAAGATTACCATGGCTGGTATTTAATCACCAATATCAGTGCTGTCCGGCCAACCTTCCTCCCTCCTCTCCCGTCCATCTCCCAGTCACTGAGAAAGCACCAAGCACAGGCCTTTCTGGTTCTCCTCGCTCTTGTTATATCACATTGGAATTCTTTGTTGCCTTGTCTAGGTCTTAACCATACTGTGACCTTCTTGAGGATAGATCTCCTGTCTTACTCACCGTTGTGGTCCTAAGGGCCAGGCTAGTGCCTGGTTCATAGCAACTGCTCAAAAAAATTTGTCAAGTGAATAAGCAGTGGCCGGCGTGGTGGCCAGAACGTTCTTTCCACACTCGTTCCGGAAAAAAACATCTTTTTATTTGGCTTTC